>NC_079193.1:191237748-191556209 GCF_029499605.1 Hyla sarda | reverse complement strand
GGATTGGAACCACGGTTGTGCTACTGCTCCTCCCCAAACACGCTCTATGCGCAAAGAGAGAAATAGCCACCAACACTTCCTCTGGGAAAATGGACACTGCCCTAAATATTCACAGAACATCCATAAAATAAAATATAAATTTAGTTTTTTATTAAAAACACAATGCATTTGAATGCCGGTCCAACTTCTTCTGGTACCTGAAGAAGAAACCTTACAGGCATTGAAAGAGGATGAAGTGTTGGTGGCTACTACTAACATGTTTATCATGGCATTTAACTGAATGGCTTTGATTTACTAAAAATGGAGTGTAGTTTTCTTTGTAGGTTTTGATTCCTGACAAGTATTTTTCCACAGTATTTACTAATGTTTCCCTACATTTAGCACTTTTCTTTACGTTTTGCTTTTTTTTTTTACAACTGCTCTGAACTGTGGGGTTTTCCAGAGCCCAAATCCGCCACATTTTCTGTGGAAACCTTAAATATGTTTGTTGAAAATGACACTCCCCTTTTCCACAGTCAAGCTTCCCTTTTCCCCATGGCCACGACACTTTTTTCGGGTTGTCTAAGTAAAATGGAGAGTAGGTTGGGTTTTTTAATTTTTTGGTGCAAATTCTAGCACTGACACAATTTGCTGCACACAACCCGACATAAGGTTTACAATAGTAAATCAGGGCCAATATGTCAAACCACATTAACCTCTTAAGGACCCATGACGTACTGGTACGTCATGAGTTCGCTCCTGATCTATAACGCGGGGCCACGTTGTGGCCCCGCATCATAGCGGGTCGGGCCCGGCCTCTAACAACGGTCCGATCAATGCAGCGTACTATTAACCCTTTAGACGCTGCATTCAAATTTGAACGCTGCATCTAAAGTGAAAGTAAAACCATGCCAGTTAGCTCAAGGGGTTGTTCGGGATCGCCGCGACTAAATTGCGGCATCACGAACAGCTTACATGACAGCCGGAGGATCCCTATCTGCCTCCATGCTGTCCGATCGCTGAATGACTGCTCAGTGCCTCAGATCCAGGCATAAGCAGTCAAGCGACAGATTCATTGATCAGTGGTTTCTTATGAGAAACCACTGATCAATGTAAAAGATCAGTGTGTGCAGTGTTATAGGTCCCTATGGGGGCTATAACATTGTAAAAAAAAAAAGTTTAAAAAAAAGTGGATAAAGATCATTTAACACCTCCCCTAATAAAAGTTTGAATCACCCCTCTTTTCCCATAAAAAAAAGTGTAAATAAAAAAAAACATATGTGGTATGTCCGAATAATAAAAATATATTGTTAATTAAACAGCACGGTCAATGGCGTACGCGCAAAAAAATTCCAAAGTCCAAAATAGTGCATTTTTGGTCACTTTTTATATAATGAAAAAATGAATAAAAAGCCATCAATAAGTCCTATCAATGCAAAATGCTAAAAACATCAGATCATGGCGCAAAAAATGAGCCCTCATACCGCGCCATATGCAGAAAAATAAAGGGTCAGAAGATGACAATTTTAAACGTATTAATTTTCCTGCATGAAGTTATGATTTTTTCCAGAAGAATGACAAAATCAAGCCTATATAAGTAGGGTATCATTTTAACCGTATGGACCTACAGAATAAAGATAAGGTGTAATTTTTACCGAAAAATTTACTGTGTAGAAATGATAGCCCCCCAAAAAATTACAAAATGCATTTTTTTTTTCATTTTTATCTCACAATGATTTTTTTCCCCCTTTCACTGTAGATTTTTGGGTAAAATGACTGACGTCATTAGAAAGTAGAATTGGTGGCGCAAAAAATAAGCCATCATTTGGATTTTTAGGTGCAAAATTGAAAGAGTTATGATTTTTTAAAGGTAAGGAGGAAAAAACGAAAATGCAAAAACGGAAAAACCCCGGGTCCTTGATAACCAAAGCAAATACATTTTCCATCTTAGGAAAAAGATTCTTCATGCAAGTTTGAAGCATAGATGTCTCAATAATAAATCTGTGCATCAGTGAATCCAGCAAAGTTCACCCATAGCAATGAATATTGAATAGTTGCAGGTTGTAACCCACGATCTTCTTGCAGTATTCTGTGCTGGGTGCTGCTCTCGAGATGTGACATCAGGCAACACTCCCTACATTCATGTCTATGGGGGTCCAAGACATCAATGGAGGGGGCATGACGTGACCTCATGTCTCGGGAGCAGCACCCGGCACAGAATTCCGGAGGCTGCAAGGAGATCGCGAGGTCCCAGCAGCGGGACCCCTGCGATCAGACATCTTATCCCCTGTCCTTCAGATAGTTAGATATTTAGGTCTGCTCTAAACAAATTTTAGAGCAGACTTTTTTTTTTTGTCTTTGTGTTTCTCTTATTTCTTAGGATACACTGTGATTAAAATTTTTTGAGCTATTCCTAAGTATTTTGGTATTTTAATATATTTTTATGAGAATTTTTTGGCAGATGTGTATCAGACTGAGCTTAAATAGAATAGCTATGTAAAGTGGCGGGGAATGAGATTTTACACACTGTATTCAGGATTTTCTTGCCAGTATTTCTGGATGTTAAATTGAGATTACTAGGATTACAGGCTGTGCTGTACAATTCAGTAGTGCAAGAATGAGCTGAAATATAGACAAACAGATTGCTTCTTTTACAGTGATCCCTGAACTTACAACGGCCTCAACATACAATATTTTCAACAATGGTCTTTTCTGGACCATTGTGACTTGAAACCAGATTCAACATACAATTCTACAGACAGTTTAGATCTGTGAAATGTGCCAATACCTAAAAGATCTGACCAATCAGAATGGGCATGTTACTGTTAAAACACCTGTATTACTGAAGTGCATGCACTGACTGGTGTCTGGTAGCGCCCTCCTACAGTACAGGGTGTTACTACATGTTCTGGACTACTCTTTACCTGTGCCACAGTTAGCTGCTCCTTTGGACACCAGACAAGGGCGGCTCCATTTTACTTTTTTTTAGGACATTGTGTGTTATGTACAGGACCCTGAAGAAGCTCCTGTCCTCTTTATAGACAGTGATTTACAGCTTCCAGTAGCTCTTTCTTACTTTTGTATGTAAGGACTTGCTTTATCTATATTAGTTATCTACTTATTTTGGTTTAATCCTCATTTTTCCTATTTTTGGATGACATTTTGGTGGCTTCAGAACCAATTAACAGGTTTCCATAGAGTTATGGTCTCAACATACAATGGTTTCAAAATACAATGGCCATCCTGGAACAAATTAATATTGTAACTTGAGGGACCATTGTATTTTTCTGAGACCTTTTCTGGTGTATCCACACGTACATTATTCTGCACAGATTTGATGCGCAGGATTTTATGCTGCAGAGTTCAATTTAAACGAAATGACTGAATAGAGCTTAAAATCCTGCACATCAAATCTGTGCAGAATACTGTACATTTGAATAGATTCTTCAAAATTAAAAGAAGCAATACAGTTGGTTGCTATGGGCAACTTGGCAGCTTTTTTCTTCACAGGTTTTGATAAATCTCCCCCATTATTCTTTCTACATGTATGAAGAATCTGTAATGTCTCTACTGTACTTGCGTAAACTATGGGCATCAAAACTGTATCATGGAAAAATGTTGCCCATAACAGTCACACTGCAGTATTTGAGCTGTCATTTTCCATTGTGCCATTGCCATCAAAGTGGAAAACTACAGGCTGATCCAACTTTGATGTAATGTCCTTAAAACAAGTCAAAATGAGGCTCAGTAGTGTGTGTGGCCTCCATGTGCCCGTATGACCTCCCTACAATGCCTGGGCATGCTCCTGATGAGGTGGCGGATTGTCTCCTCAGGGATGTCCTCCCAGACCTGGACTAAAGCATGGAGCAAGACATGATGTCCCATACGTGCTCAATCGGATTCAGGTCTGTGGAACGGGTGGGCCAGTCCATAGCATCAATGTCTTCCTCTTGCAGGAACTGCTGACATACTCCAGCCACACGAGGTCTGAGGATCTCATCTCAGTATACCTAATGGCAGTCAGGCTACCTCTGTGCTGCTCCCCAAAGAATGCCACCCCACACCATTCCAAAGGCAGAGGCAGTGGTCCTACTGCTGGGTTGTTGCCCTCCTACGGCCTTCTCCATGTCTCCTGATGTACTGGCCTGTCTCCTGGTAACGCCTCCATGCTCTGGACACTACGCTAACAGACAGAGCAAACCTTCTTGCCACAGCTCACATTGATGTGCCATCCTGGATGAGCTGCACTACCTGAGACACTTGTGTGGGTTGTAGATTCCATCTCATGCTACCACTAGAGTGAAAGCACTGCCAGCATTCAAAAGTGACCAAATCATCAGCCAGGAAGCATAGGAACTGAGAAGTGGTCTGTGGTCACCACCTGCAGAACCACTCCTTTATTGGGGTGTCTTGCTAATTGCCTATAATTTCCACCTGTTGTCTGTTCCATTTGCACAACAGCATGTGAAATTGATTGTCAATCAGTGATTTCACAGAAGTGTGATTGACTTGGAGTTACATTGTGTTACATTTAAGTGTTCCCTTTATTTTTGAGCAGTGTATATGGAAACCCCAACAGAAACCTGACAGCGCGTTAGCAGGATTTACTGCTATTTTCAAACCTGGCATAGCTATTATAGTTCAGTTATGAACAGAGGACATAAAAAAAGGTGGTTCAGGCCTTCAAAACTGATGGCCTATTCTGAGGAGAAGTTAATAATATTTTATCAGTTAAAGGGGTATTCTAGACAAGATGTCAGATCGATGGGGTCCCGGCCCTGGGGACCCCCAGGATCTCGGCTGCGGCGCTCCGCTATCATTACTGCACAGAGCGAGTTCGCTCTGTGCGTAATGACGGGCGATACAGGGGCCTGAGCATCATCACGGCTCCGCCCCTCATAACGTCACGGCCCTGCCCCTTAATACAAGTCTGAGGGGGTGTGGTGGTGTGAGTGAACTCGCTCTGTGTAGTAATGATAGCGCGGTGCCGCAGTGGCGATCCCGGGGGTCCCCAGCAGCGGGACCCCTGCGATCTGACATCTTATCCCCTATCCTTTGCATAGGGGATAAGATGTCTAGGGTCGGAGTACCCCTTTAAGTTACCTGAGGTTTCAGAATACTTTTGACATGTTGTGAGTTTTGATTAGTCATGGTTTGATCAGTGGGATTGACTACTGCTTCTCCCCACTCAAATGTTTCAAGAGAGCCCCATGAAGTAAAAGTACATTATGAGGCTGTCTCAATTATGTGGCACAGATCGGTCTTCTTCCGACTTGGTCAAGTGAACTGTTAGGGTCTGAACACTTAGACCCTGACTTATCAAAAATTTTAAACTTTTGATATGTTCCTTGGACATGTACTCCAGTGGAAACTATTTTTTTCAAATCAACTGGTGCTGGAAAGTTAAACAGATTTGTAAATTACTTCCATTTAAGAATCTTAATCCTTCCAGTACTTATCAGCTGCTGTATGCTTCAGAGGAAGTTGAGTTGTTCTTTTCAGTCTGACCACAAATCTGTTTAACTTTCTGGAGCCATTTGATATGGAAAAAAAAAATGCTTTTCGAACGGAGTACCCCTTTTGTGACAATCCAGTGATCCTTTAGGTGTGACTTCATTCACATGTTTACATGTGCTAAAATAAACACGGCATAAACACACTGAATTCACAGGTTTCATCTGTATCCTGTCATTGATTTGTATGATTACAGCTGTTGATTTCATCTGCATTTTTCAGATGACAGATTAGTATCCTGAGCATATTTGATGTACAGGATTTTATACTTCTGAGTTCACTGTAAACGAAATGACTGAACACAGCTTCAAATCCTGCACATCAAATATGTGCAGGATACCGTATATACTCGAGTATAAGCCGACCCGAATATAAGCCGAGGCCCCTAATTTTACCCCAAAAACCCAGGAAAAAGTTATTGACTTGACTATAAGCCTAGGGTGGGAAATACATCATCCCCCCATGTAATCATCCAGACCCCCGTCATCATCCCCCCCTTCATCATCACCGCCACGGCGGCCTTCGTCATCATCCCCCCCCCTTCATCATCACCGCCTGTCAATCCCTTCATCAGTGGTATTGAACCTGTGGACATTCAGAGGTTTCAAAACTACAACTCCCAGCATGCCCGGACAGCCATCGGCTGTCCGGGCATGCTGGGTGTTGTAGTTTTGAAACCTCTGGAGGTCCGCAGGTATAAGACCACTGCGGCCTTCATCATCATCCGCCCCCCCCCCCCCCTTTTGTTTTGTATTCACCTTCCCTCGGCGGGTAGTTAGGGTGAGCTGGTCCAGGCCATCTATGCTGCAGGGACCGTCCGGTGGGGATGGTTAGTTGTTGCAGGCTGTCCATTTTCACCGGGGGGGGGGGCCTCTTCTCCGCGCTTCGGGCCCGGACTAGTGACGTTGCCTTGACAACGACACACAGGGACGTTGCGCATGAACGTCCCTGTGCGTCGTCGTCAAGGCAACGTAACCACTCCGGGGCCGGACCCGAAGTGGAGAAAAGGCCCCCCCGGTGAAAATGGACAGCCCGCAACGACTAACCATCCCCACCGGACGGTCCCTGCAGCATAGATGGCCCGGACCAACTCACCCTAACTTCCCGCTTCCCAGCCGATGGCTGTCCGGGCATGCTGGGAGTTGTAGTTTTGCAACATCTGAAGGTCCGTAGGTTGAAGACCACTGATGAAGGGATTGACAGGCGGAGAGTTCACTCGAGTATAAGCCGAGGGGGGGCGTTTTCAGCACAAAAATTGTGCTGAAAAACTCTGCTTATACTCGAGTATATGGTAGTATACGCGTGAATACACCCTAAGGGAGGAAATTGGAATTGTTACAGAAGTTTCCCTGCAATCAGATTCTGAAGATGTACATTCAGATAACATCAGTTTTTTTGTATTAATTATCTATCTACAGTATATATTTCTCATATCTCTATATCTATAAGTTATATAGAGTGATGTGTATACACAGTAATTCATTTTTGCATAAATGGCTAGCCTCAGCAATACATACAGTAACAATTCTATTTGCCTTGGGTCTTTCTGCAGATGTTTTGCATGTGTTATTTTAGATTTTTAGAATGACATAAGTTTCCAAGACCTCAAATCTGGGCTCTTAGACAACCTTTTAGCGCCAGGTATCTAGAGGCCTCTGATAGTTAAACTGTATGATTTATCATATATTTCAGGCTTACCCAAGGTCACACAATATGAAACATAAGTTAAAAATAGATTATATTATATTTTTCCAGGGTTTATGGTGAACACAATGTTGCAGAGCATTATGAATGTACTATTGTCTAATTCTTACTGCTAATTTTCGATCTTTAAATGGTGCAAAACTCAATTTTTTTCTGTTTCCCAGTGGATTACTCACACCGACCTACTGTGTTGTAAACTCTAAACCTTAGAAAATCAGTTAACTGTTGGCTGAAGTATTTAGTTAGTTGTTTACATTTATGTTCCATTAATACAGTGGAAAATGTAGAAAGCCTCTGTTAAATGAATTGCCCTTCGAGATCTTTATGTCATTTTGGGTAACATCCACCAGAACCCCCAAGTTAACTGATGGCGGCTGAAATATTTATGATTTTTTAATATAGCAACAGAAGTTAGAGCATAACATTATTATATTACATATATAAAAGGATATAAAATCTTCAACGTGTCAGACACAGAGAACAATGTTTGAGTGACTATGTATGGCTCATTTATGCACACAGCAAAGCATCTGCACAATAGTTTTCAGGGCACATGGCAGCCCTATGGCTTTGTAATATCAAGTAGGTGAACCTTCAAGTCAGTACCTTTCTATCTTACTATTGTCTACCTGCAAAGTCCTCGCACAGAGATTCTGCAGCAGCAGCAGAGTCCCATTGATTTCAAAGGGATTCTGCTGTGCTGTTCACATAGCAGAATTTTTGTGCCGGAAACATCTGGCGTGGAAATTCAAATTCCGTTGTCCCCAGAAAGAATATACATGTCTATTCTTTTTTCGACTCTGCACGGAAATGCATTGCCGTCTATCACGCTGTTCTGCCATGTTCGCCATGTTCTGCCGGCGCTCTGCTGTCAGGGGAATTTACACACAGAGATTTTCCATGCGGACTTTCCCCCCTGTGAACATAGCCTTACCAAGATTAGTAAGCGAAACGGAAGACTAAGAAACTGTTCCTTCATAGCTGTCCTGTCTGGGAAATGTTGTAGCTACATATAAATCTAAAAAAATTAAAGACCCTTGTCCAGCCTTATGACAATACATAATTTATCATTTGTCTCTACATGCCTGACTTGACCTGTCAAGTAATCTCATACACTGTTAAATAAAGGTGATAATGACTGAACAAGTCTGCAATGTCCCTCTCCTTGTCTCACTGCCTTGCAAAGCAGAGCTTGGACTGAGTGACATCTTAAAGAGACATAGGTTGGCCTTTGGTATGTACAATTATTTAAAGGGGTTCTCAAGTGCCCTGTCTTCCAGAGCTCCGCTCGCAACATCCAAAAGTTTATTACTCCGAACGCTGTGTGCAGGCCCGCCCCCCCGTGAGGTCACGCCCGCCCCCTCGTGACGTCACGCCCGCCCCCTCAATGAAAGTCTATGGGAAGGGGGCGCAACCGCTGTCACGCCCCCTTCCCATAGACTTTTGTTGAGGGGGCGGGCGTGACGTCATGAGGGGTGGCCTCAAACACGGAAGCCCGCACACAGCGTTCGGAATAATAAACTTCCGGATGCTGCGAGTGGAGCTCCGGAAGACAGGGCAGTGGAGAACCCCTTTAACCCCTTCATGACCCAGCCCATTTTCACCTTCATGACCTGGGCATTTTTTGAAAATCTGACCCCTGTCACTTTAAACATTAATAACTCTGGAATGCTTTTACTTATCATTCTGATTCCGAGACAGTTTTTTCGTGACATATTCTACTTTATGTTATTGGTAAAATTTCACAGATATTTGCATCCTTTCTTGGTAAAAAATCTAAAAATTTCATGACAATTTTGAAAATTTAGCATTTTTCTAACTTTGAAAGTCTCTGCTTAAAAGGAAAATGGATATTCCAAATAAATTATATATTGATTCACATATACAATATGTCTACTTTGTGTTTGCATAAAAAAATTGACAAGTTTTTACTTTTGGAAGACACCAGAGGGCTTCAAAGTTCAGCAGCAATTTTCCAATTTTTCTCAAGATTTTCAAAATCGTAATTTTTCAGGGCCCAGTTCAGGTTGGAAGTGGATTTTAAGGGTCTTCATATTAGAAATACCCCATAAATGACCCCATTATAAAAACTGCACCCCCCAAAGTATTCAAAATGACATTCAGTAAGTGTTTTAACCCTTTAGGTGTTTCACAGGAATAGCAGCAAAGTAAAGGAGAAAATTCTAAATCTTCATTTTTTACACTCGCATTTTCTTGTAGACCCAATTTTTTTATTTTTACAAGGGGTAAAAGGAGAGAAATCACCCTAAAATTTGTAACCCAATTTCTCTTGAGTAAGGAAATACCTCATATGCGTATGTAAAGTGTTTGGCGGGCGCAGTAGAGGGCTCAGAAGGGAAGGAGCGACAATGGGATTTTGGAGAGTGAGTTTTTCTGAAAGGGTTTTTGGGGGGCATGTCCCATTTAGGAAGCCCCTATGGTGCCAGAACAGTGGACCCCCCCCCCCCACATGTGACCCCATTTTGGAAACTATACCCCTCATGGAAATTAATAAGGGGTGCAGTGAGCATTTACACCCCACTGGCGTTTGACAGATATTTGAAACAGTGGACTGTGCAAATCAAAAATTTTATTTTTCATTTTCACAGACCACTGTTCCAAAAATCTGTCATACATCAGTGGGGTGTAAATGCTCACTGCACCCCTTATTGCATTCCGTGAGGGGTGTAGTTTCCAAAATGGGGTCACATATGGATATTTATTGTTTTGCGTTTATGTCAGAACTGCTGTAACAATCAGCCACGCCTGTGCAAATCGCCTCAAATGTACATGGTGCACTCTCCCTTCTGGGCCTTGTTGTGCGCCCCCAGAGCACTTTGCGCCCACATATGGGGTATCTCCGTACTCGGGAGAAATTGCGTTACAAATTTAGATGGTCTTTTTTCCCTTTTACCTCTTGTGAAAATGAAAAGTATAGGGCAACACCAGCATGTCAGTGTAAAAAATTAATTTTTTTACACTAACATGCTGGTGTAGACCCCAACTTCACCTTTTCATAAGGGGTTAAAGAAGAAAAAGCCCCCCAAAATTTGTAAGGCAATTTCTCCCGAGTACGGCGATACCCCATATGTGTCCCAAAACTGTTGCCCTGAAATACGACAGGGCTCCAAAGTGAGAGAGCGCCATGCGCATTTGAGGCCTGAATTAGGGATTTGCATAGGGGTGGACATAGGGGTATTCTATGCCAATGATTCCCAAACAGGGTGCCTCCAGCTGTTGCAAAACTCCCAGCATGCCTGGACAGTCAATGGCTGTCCGGTAATACTGGGAGTTATTATTTTGCAACAGCTGGAGGCTCCGTTTTGGAAACAGTAGCGTACCAGACGTTTTTCATTTTTTGGGGGAGGGGGGGCTGTGTAGGGGTATGTGTATATGTAGTGTTTTTTACTTTTTATTTTAGGTTAGTGTTAGTGTAGTGTAGTGTTTTTAGGGTACAGTCACATGGGCAGAGGTTCACAGCAAGTTTGCCGCCGGAAGTTTGAGCTGCAGCGCAAAATTTGCGCCATCTCAAACTTGCAGCACTCACTGTAAACCTCCGCCCATGTGAGTGTACCCTGTACATTCACATTGGGGGGAGGGGGCAAACATCCAGCTGTTGCAAACTCCGAGCATGCCCTTTGGCTGTCCGTGCATGCTGGGAGTTGTAGTTTTGCAACAGCTGGAGGAACACTGGTTTGGAAACACTAAGTTAAGTAATAAACTTTCAAGTGTTTTGCAACCAAACTTAGTGTTTCCAAACCAGTGTGCCTCCAGCTGTTGCAAAACTACAACTCCCAGCATGCATGGTCTGTCAGTGCATGCTGGGAGTTATAGTTTTGCAACAATTGCAACAGCTGGAGGCACTGAGGTAGGAAACGGACAATGTTTCCCAACTAGTGTGCCTCCAGTTGTTGCAAAACTACAACTCCCAGCATGCCCAGGCATGCTGGAAGTTGTAGTTCGGCAATATCTGAAGGATCAGATGTTGCCGAACTACAACTTCCAGCATGCTTGGGCAGTCTGGGCATGCTGGGAGTTGTAGTTTTGCAACATCTGGAGGTCCACAGTTTGGAGACCACTGTATAATGGTCTCCAATCTGTGCTCTTCCAGATGTTAGAGAACTACAACTCCCAGCATGCCTGGACAGACTGAGCATGCTGAGATTTGTAGTTTTGCAACATCTGGAAGAGCACAGATACAGTGGTCTCCAAACTGTGGGCCTCCAGATGTTGCAAAACTACAACTCCCAGCATGCCCAGAGAGCCAAAGGCTGTCTGGGCATGCTGGGAGTTGCAGTTTTGAAACTCTCAGAGGCAGCAGTGAGATCGCTTTACGGCGATCTCACTGCTGCCAATTAAGATGCCGCCCTGCTGCTGCAAACTCACCTCCGGGACACAGCGCAGCCGGGGCCGCATGGAGGACGCCGGGACCGCTCGGGACGCCGCATGGACGGGTAAGTGACGCCGGGGGACAGGTCAGGGACACTTAGCAGAGCGGTGTGTGTCCCGATCCCCGTGATCGGGACTCACACACCGCGCTGCTAAGTATTTTCATAGCGAAACGCTGCTATCAGCTAGTCAGATTTGACCAGCTGATAGCAGCGATCGCTGTGGGGGGGTGGGGGATGAAACCCCCCGTGGTCGCACGGTAAGATGGCTGGCTATCAGTGATAGCCACCATCTTTCCGGGCACTGCGGGATGCCGCGAGTAGCGGCAGTAATGTTTATGACGTACCTGTATGTCATGGGTCGAGAACACCTTGCCACCCATGACGTACAGGTATGTCATAGGTCGGGAAGGGGTTAAAGGGGTTATCCAGGAAAAAACTTTTTTATATATATCAACTGGCTCCAGAAAGTTAAACAGATTTGTAAATTACTTCTATTAAAAAATCTTAATCCTTTCAGTAATTATGAGCTTCTGAAGTTAAGGTTGTTCTTTTCTGTCTAAGTTCTCTTTGATGACACGTTTCTCGGGAACCGCCCAATTCAGAAGAGGTTTGCTATGGGGATTTGCTTCTAAACTGGGCGGTTCCCGAGACACGTGTCATCAGAGAGCACTTAGACAGAAAAGAACAACCTTAACTTTAGCAGCTCATAAGTACTGAAAGGATTACAATTTTTTAATAGAAGTAATTTACAAATCTGTTTAACTTTCTGGAGCCAGTTGATATATAAAAAAAAGTGTTTTCCTGGATAACCCCTTTAAGCTTGCCCATAAGTGCACTTTTCCAGAGCAGCAAATGTATATCTGTGTGGGAAGTTGGGATGGTAGAAATGTTCTGGTGTGTATGATCAGTTTTAAATATATTTGTACCAAGTTTACATCTCTGCATAAACAGTGCGGATAATATTCTACTAGACAGACTGTCAGTATTAATTATTTCTAAACCAGTGATGGAAAAACTTTATCCCATGTTATGAAAACTATTCATATTATTTGGGCAAAAGGAAGTGTAACTATTTTATTAATCAGCTTTCATCTGATAAGGTACAATACACATTTTCATTATATTGACTTATAACATTGATAACATCATTGTCGAGGAGTACGTCAGTACATGTAGACAGCTGTCTAAAGAAGATACATTATGCTTATGTAGCTGCATGATGCTACCAAATGCTGTAAGTTTTTCTGGCGCCAGAGTTAAACATACAAGACGTGAGCAATAGTCTTGAAAAAGAAGATTATAAGAAACTTCTATGAAACAGATTTCCACTCATAAATTATAGAAATGGCATAGTACCTCTAGGCAACTCAGATCTATGTACAGATGCCTAAACAGTTCCCCTTTCATGTCACTAACACATGTACCTTTCAGGTTTCCTATTATACGTATGAACATACAAGATAGCATTGTTATTGTGTATTTCAGAATTTGACTTTTATGATAAATGTAATGTCTTTGCGCTAAACATAAATACAACTGAGACACAAGTAAATAATTTACTATTCTTGTCTGCCTGAGATCTTGAAGTAACATAACTATTTACACAATGGCTGGGAATGGAGTTACACAATTAGTGAATTTAGGTTATGTTCCCCGTTTGAGCAAATAACAGGAGGGAAATGTTAGTGGAATGTACAGTCATGGACGTAAATGTTGGCACCCCTGAAATTTTTCAAGAAAATGAAGTATTTCTCACAGAAAAGGATTGCAATGACCTATGTTTTGCTATAAACATGTTTTTCCCCTTTGTGTGTATTGGAACTAAAACAAAAAAGGGAGGAAAAAAAGCAAATTGGACATAATGTCACACCAAACTCCAAAAATGGTCTGGACAAAATTATTGGCACCCTTAACTTAATATTTGGTTGCACACCCTTTGGAAAAAATTACTGAAATCAGTGGCTTCCTATAACCATCAATAAGCTTCTTACACCTCTCAGCCGGAATGTTGGACCACTCTTTATTTGCAAACTGCTCCAGATCTCTCTTATATGAAGGGCGCCTTTTCCCAACAGCAATTTTAAGATCTCTCCACAGGTGTTCAATAAGATTTAGATCTGAACTCATTTCTGGCCACTTCAGAACTCTCCAGCGCTTTCTTGCCATCCATTTCTGGTGCTTTCTGACATATGTTTGGGGTCATTGTCCTCCTGGAAGACCCAAGATCTTGGGCGCAAACCCAGCTTTCTGAAACTGGGCTGTACAGTGCAACCCAAAATCAGTTGGTAATCCTCAGATTTCATGATGCCTTGCTCACATTCAAGGCACCCAGTGCCAGAGGCAGCAAAACAACCCCAAAACATCATTGAACCTCCACCATATTTCACTGTAGGTATTGTGTTCTTTTCTTTGTAGGCCTCATTCCACTTTACCAAAAAGCTCTATCTTGGTCTCATCTGTCCACAAGACGTTTTCCCAGAAGGATTTTGGCTAACTCAAGTTCAATTCTGCAAAATGTAGGATTGCTTTTTTATATGTCTGTGTCACCAGTGGGGTCCTCCTGGGTCTCCTGCCCTAGCGTCCCCTGCAGGCTCACGGAGCATCAGTTGGAACTGATGCTCCCTGAGCCTGCAGGACATCTTGAATATCTTTGGAACTTGTTTGGGGCTGCTTATCCACCATCTGGACGATCCTGCGTTGACACCTTTTCATCAATTTTTCTCTTCTGTCCATGCCCAGGGAGATTAGCTACAGTGCTATGGGTTGCAAACTTCTTGATAATGTTGCACACTGTGGACAAAGGCAAATCTAGATCTCTGGTGATGGACTTGTAACCTTGAGATTGTTGATATTTTTCCACACTTTTGGTTCTGAAGTCCTCAGACAGTTCTCTTTCTGTTGTCCATGCTTAGTGTGGCATACACAGACACACAATGCAAACACTAAGTGAACTTCTCTCCTTATTATCTGCTTACAGGTGTGATTTTTATATTGCCCACACCTGTAACTTGCCCCAGGTGAGTTTAAAGGAGCATCACATGCTTGAAACAATCTTATTTTTCCACAATTTTGAAAGGGTGCCAATAATTTTGTCCAGCCCATTTTTGGAGTTTGGTGTGACATTATGTCCAATTTGCTTTTTTCCCTCCCTTTTTTGTTTAGTTCCAATACACACAAAGGGAATAAACGTGTATAGCAAAACATGTGTTACTGCAATCCTTTTCTGTGAGAAATACTTCATTTTCTAGAAAAATTTCAGGGGTGCCAACATTTACGGCCATGACTGTATTTAATCAGACGGGACCATGTGTGGCGAATGTTATTGTCTGTAGTTCCAAGGTATTAATGATAAGTTCTGAAGGCTGGAGATGTAGAATCTATAGCTGTGTTATACTTTATAACATTATGAGGAGGTTCTTAAAGCTTCTTAAAAGTCAAGAAATAGAAACCTTGCCATTTTTTCAGTTTTCTTGTCTGCTGTGTAACATTATACTAGCTCTTCATATATGCCAGTCCCGGAGGAATTCTCCTGACTTCACTGTTGTACAGCACTGAAGATAATTGAAATAATATGCCACGCGGTAAAACGAAACATGATCTAAAATGGTAGAACAGTGGTACAAGGTATTGTACTGAAATAGAAGCATTTATCAATTCTCCAAATTATCTGCAGCAAATGATTCTAAGAACTACATACTATAGTAACCATGCAATAGGAGCTATAAGTATTTGTGTAGAGGTGGAAATGTATACTAGGTTGGATCCAGATTTCCTTGACAGAGTTGCACTAATTTTCCCTTTTAAGCATGTTTGGCAGTGGATAGGGATTAGTATGGGAGCACTGACCTGTCTGTAGCTGCACAGCACAATTAACATGCTGCGATACACTGGGCGCTAGGCAGCTGTGGGTGCTAGGTGATACACTGTGGGTGCTAGGAGCTGGCAAAAAGTTGCATATTGTTTTAGTAAACGCCTGTTTGGGGGAAAGATTTTTGACATCTGCTGCACTCTTCCAGTGGGTGGGGCTTCATACAAAGGGGGTGTGGTTTTACGTGAAAGGGGCATTGTCACCCAGCGTGATGAATTTGCTACAGTTTTTATACCTGCTAGCAAATGTAAACTGTAGTTGAAATATACGCCAGCTTAGAGCTGACTTAAAGGGGTACTCCGGTGAAAAACTTATTTTTTTTAAATCAACTGGTGCCAGAAAGTTAAACAGATTTGTAAATTACTTCTATTAAAAAATCTTAATCCTTCCTGTACTTATTAGCTGCTGAATACTACAGCAGAAATTCTTTTCTTTTTGAAACACAGAGCTGTCTGCTGACATCATGAGCACAGTGCTCTCTGCTGACATCTCTGTCCATTTTAGGAACTGTCCAGAGTAGAAGAAAATCTCCATAGCAAACATATGCTGTTCTGGACAGTTCCTAAAATGGACAGAGATGTCAGCAGAGAGCACTGTGCTCGTGATGTCAACAGACAGCTCTGTGTTTCAAACGGAAAATAATTTCCACTGTAGTAATAAGTACAGGGAGGATTAAGATTTTTTAATAGAAGTAATTTACAAATCTGTTTAACTTTCTGGCACCAGTTGATTTAAAAAAAAAAAGGTTTTCAGCAAAGTACCCCTTTAAATAGAGTTCAATAAGGGTGCACAGATAGCCTATACTCTGCATAAATCCAACATTCCCACTGGTGGTGAATTCATATAGACTGGCGTGTGAGATGCCAGCCTTGATAAATCACAACTGTGTGTCTTGATATTGTTCTTTGACTTTTTTGGCAACTTATGCAACATTAGCTGTTCTGTGGGATCATACCACACAGCCTAGCCTTCAGTGAGCAATCAGTGAGCCAATAGACTCCTATGACCCTTTCTCCAGTTGTCTTTACTCACACCACTTTTGGTAACTATTACCACTGAATACTGAAAACACCCAACAAGACCTGCTGTTTTGCAGATGTTCTCACCCAGATGCCAAGCCATCAGAATTTGTCTCTTAGCCTCTTCCCGCCCTATCTAAATGAAATTGCCCATTAAATGTTATCATATTAATTTTTACCACAAATTATATATTTTTTTATCATTGTAACATACATTTTATGATAAAACAAAATTTGTCATCAAAGTACAATTTATCACACAAAAAACAAGCTCTCATATTGGCCAATAGATAAATATGAGTTATTTCACTTTAAAGGTAGGGTTATACGTTGCGTATTTTGCTGCATATTTGCTGCTGCACATTTTTCTACCCATTGAAGTCAATGGGTAGCAAAATCAGTCGCATATTTTTCTACCCATTGACTTCAATGGGTATAAAAATATGCCACAGTAAATATGCAGCAGCACATACAGCATGTGTGATGCTACCCTAAAGGCGATTAGGAACAAATCTAAATGCAAATTTGATAATAGGCCCAGTCATTAAGGCCAAAACAGGCTGCGTCATTAAGGGTTAAGGATTTGGTCATAGTCATTTAAATCCTTATTCCTTATAGCTAGCTGTCCATCTGCTTCCTTATGTATCCCACCCCTTGACAAGCATAAACAAGACAATCAATGTTATCACTAGTGATGTCGCGAACATAAAATTTTCGGTTCACGAACGCGAACTTCCGCAAATATTCGCGAACCGGGCAAACCGCCATTGACTTCAATGGGCAGGCGAATTTTAAAACCTACAGGGACTCTTTCTGGCCACAATAGTGATTTAAAAGTTGTTTCAAGGGTACTAATACCTGGACTGTGGCGTGCCGGAGGGGTATCCATGGCAAAACTTCCATGGAAAGTTACATAGTTGATGCAGAGTCTGGTTTTAATCCATAAAGGGCATAAATCACCTATTATTCCTAAATTCTTTGGAATAACGTGCTTTAGCCCCCTTTAGGCAGCACATAGAGCCCCCCTTTAGGCATCACATAGTTAGATCCCCCCTTTAGGAAGCACATAGATTTCCCCATATTAGGCAGCACATAGTTAGAGCCCCCCTTTAGGCAGCACATAGGTAGAGCCTCCCTTTAGGCAGCACATGGAGCCCCCATTAGGCATCACATAGTTAGATCCCCCCTTTAGGCATCACATAGTTAGATCCCCCCTTTAGGCAGCACATAGATTCCCCCATGTTAGGCAGCACATAGTTAGAGCTCCCCTTTAGGCAGCACATTGAGCCCCCTTTAGGCAGCACATATTTAGATCCCCCCTTTAGGCAGCACATAGATTCCCCCATATTAGGCAGCACATAGTTAGAGCCTCCCTTTAGGCAGCACATAGAGCCCCCTTTAGGCAGCACATATTTAGATCCCCCCTTTAGGCAGCACATAGATTCCCCCATATTAGGCAGCACATAGTTAGAGCCTCCCTTTAGGCAGCACATAGAGCCCCCTTTAGGCAGCACATATTTAGATCCCCCCTTTAGGCAGCACATAGATTCCCCCACATTAGGCAGCACATAGTTAGAGCCCGCCTTTAGGCAGCATTGGTTTTATTTCACAGCCAAAAAAGTTTATTTATTTTTTTATTTGAACAACTGTCACGCCAAATGTGATTTGCACTAGTGTGACAATGAGCAAAAAAGGTTGCCAGCGGAGTTCCCATTTTAAGCAGAGGTCCCCAACCAGGGTGCCTCCAGCAGTTGCAAGACACACGGACTGAACTTATAGCCCTTTTAATACTGTAGTTAGTTGTTTGAAGGAAATTAAGTTTTACACTGGAGTACCCCTTTTAACCAGTGGTTCCCTCCCAACCAGGGTGCCTCTAGCTGTTGCAAGACACACGGACTGAACTTATAGCCCTTTTAATACTGTAGTTAGTTGCTTGAAGGAAATTAGGTTTTACACTGGAGCACCCCTTTTAACCAGCGGTTCCCTCCCAACCAGGGTTCCTCCAACTGTTGCAAGACAAACGGACTGATATTTGAGCCCTAAAAATGGCTTTTTTGGGTGCTGTCCTTAAAGGAGTAGTCCAGTGGTGATTCAGTGGTGAGCAACTTATCCCCTATCCTAAGGATAGGGGATAAGTTGCAGATCGCGGGGGGTCCGACCGTTGGGGCCCCCCGAGATCTCCTGTATGGAGCCCCGACAGCCGGCGGGAAGGGGGCGTGTCGACCTCCGCACGAGGCAGCGGCCGACACGCCCCCTCAATACAACTCTATGGCAGAGCCGAAGAGCTGCCTTCGGCAATCTCCGGCTCTGCCATAGAGATGTATTGAGGGGGCGTGTCGGCCGCCGCTTCGTGCGGGGGTCGACACCCGCTATCTCGGCGGAGAGCCGGGGCCCCGTACAGAGAGATCGCAGGGGGCCCCAGCGGTCGGACCCCCCGCGATCTCAAACTTATCCCCTATCCTTAGGATAGGGGATAAGTTTTTCACCACTGGACTACCCCTTTAAAGCAGATGTTAGACTAGTGCTTTAGGAGTAAAGTGGACCCTGAATACACAACCTAGCTATCGCTTTCCCTATTACAGCAGGAGCAGCTTCTCTGTCCCTCCACTTTCCAAGCCTGTAGCATGCCGAATGAAGGTAAAATGGCATCCGTGCAGGAGGTAGGAGGGTCTGGAAGGGAGGGACTGCTGCTGATTGGCTGTAATGTGTCTGCTGACTCTGACTCACAGGGTCAAAGTTTACCGCAATGTTAAAGTATAGGGGGCGAATCGAACTTCACATATGTTCGCCCGGCGATGCGAACGCTAACATGCTAAGTTCGCCAGGAACTGTTCGCCGGCGAACAATTCGCGACATCTCTAGTTATCACCTTTAATTTTATGGCTGATGTGTATACTGTTATATATCTATATACATGCAGTAATAGCCGTAAATGTTGGCACCCCTGAAATTTTTCAAGAAAATTGAGTATTTCTCACAGAAAAGGATTGCAGTAACACATGTTTTGCTATACACGTGTTTATTCCCTTTGTGTGTATTGGAACTAAACCAAAAAAGGGAGGAAAAAAAGCAAATTAGAAATAATTAGAAAAAAATATTGGCACCCTTTCAAAATTGTGGAAAAATATGATTGTTTCAAGCATGTGACGCTCCATTAAACTCACCTAGGGCAAGTAACAGGTGTGGGCAATATAAAAATCACACCTGAAAACAGATAAAAAGGAGAGAAGTACATTTAGTCTTTGCATTGTGCGTATTGGCACCCTTAAAGGAGTACTATGATAAGCAAATAAATATCACCATAGAATAGGGTTCGTAAATATCTTTAAATAGAGGTGGTGATCTCCAGGATCGTTCCAGCGGTTCTCCCGCTACAGCCCCCAGTAATTTCGCATACTTCCGGGTACTGTACGTCTGAAACTGACGTCATAATTGACGTTACCCATCATTCCTAGCGCATATGATTCCGGTCACAAGCCCTCCCTCAGTCTTTCTCCCCACCCCTAATATTATTCTTCACAACGCCCCTCACTGCCTCGTATTTGCCTCCCCCTGTCTCTAGCCACCACCCAGAGCCACTACGCCATCTCCTCCCCCCCTGCGTCCTCCAATCATGCTGAGATCTCGCTGCATATTGGCGTGGGTTGCTTTGTGAATATAACAGCTAGTTACGGCAGCATAACTATCTGTTATATTACTGGTGGAACAAGATCACATGTCTGGTCCTTGTATGCTGGCGAGTGCACATGCGCGCGACTCGCCGGATGATAGGAGGGAGGTTATAGAGGCGTTTACTCAGCCCAGTGAATGCCGGCTGAGTAAACGTACAGCGTTATGAATATTCAACTTGGGGCGTGACATGGACGCACTGTCTGGGGAGGGCTAACAGAGGGGAGGAACGAAGAAACAATGACGTGTCGTTGCAGACATGGCCGCTGACACGCACATACTGAGGAACGACAGTCATAATGCTGTGAGGGAGGCTGCACTTCCAGATTTGCTGTAAAACAACGATGCGTACACAGAAGGCAATGGAGGTAATTGGAAGTATTATATAACTTTGTAAATCAGAGCTAATGATGTTAAAAAGATTTAGTTTAGAGTACTCCTTTAACTTAATATTTGGTTGCACACCCTTTGGAAAAAATAACTGAAATCAGTCGCTTCCTATAACCATCAATAAGCTTCTTACACCTCTCAGCCGGAATGTTGGACCACTCTTTTTTTGAATACTACTCCAGCTCTCTCTTTTATTGGAAGGGCACCTTTTCCCAACAGCAATTTTAAGATCTCTCTGCATGTGTTCAATGGGATTTAGATCTGAACTCATTGTTGACCACTTCAGAACTCTCCAGCGCTTTGTTGCCATCCATTTCTGGATGCTTTTTGACATATGCTTGGGGTCATTGTATTGCTGGAAGACCCAAGATCTCAGATGCAAACTTAGCTTTCTGAAACTGGGCTGTACAGTGCGACCCAAAATTATTGGTAATCCTCAGAATTCATGATGCCTTGCCTACATTCAAGGCACCCAGTGCCAGAGGCAGCAAAACAACCACAAAACATCATTGAACCTCCACCATATTTCACTGTAGGTACTGTGTTCTTTTATTTGTAGGCTTATTCCGTTTTTGGTAAAAGGTAGAATGATGTGCTTTACAAAAAACCTTGGTCTCATCTGCCCATAAGACGTTTTCCCAGAAGGATTTTGGCTTACTCAAGTTCATTTTGGGAAAACTTATTCTTGCTTTTTTATGTCTCTGTGTCAGCAGTGGGGTCCTCCTGGGTCTCCTGCCACAGCGTTTTATTTCATTTAAATGTCGATGGATAGTTTGCACTGACACTGATGCTCCCTGAGCCTGCAGGACAGCTTTAATATCTTTGGAACTTGTTTGGGGCTGCTTATCCACCATCCGGACTATCCTGCGTTGACACCTTTCATCAATTTTTCTCTTCCTTCCACGCCCAGGGAGATTAGCTACAGTGCCACGGGTCGCAAACTTCTTGATAATGGTGTGCACTGTGGACAAAGGCAAATCTAGGTCTCTGGAGATGGACTTAACCTTGAGATTGTTGATATTTTTCAACAATTTTGGTTCCAAGTCCACAGACAGTTCTCTTCTCCTCTTTCTGCTGACTATTCTTAGTGTGGCACACACAGACACACAATGCAAAGACTAAGTGAACTTCTCTCCTTTTTATCTGCTTTCAGGTGTGATTTTTATATTGCCCACACTTGTTACTTGCTCCAGGTGAGTTTAAAGGAGCATCACATGCTTGATGCTCATAGTCATGAGCAATCTTATTTTTCCACAATTTTGAAAGGGTGCCAATAATTTTGTCCAGTTGCAGCTTGGTGTGACATTATGTCCAGTTCCTTTTTTTTTCCTCCCTTTTTTAGTTTAGTTCCAATACACACAAAGGGAATAAACATGTGTATAGCAAAACATGTGTCATTGCAATCCTTTTCTGTGAGAAATACTTCATTTTCTTGAAACATTTCAGGGGTGCCAACATTTACGACCATGACTGTATATAGAAAGCGGGTAAAATAAGTATCGAACACGTCACCATTTTTCTCACTAATATATACCGTAGTTACTTGACTATCCCTAATTTAGGCCAGTGCTAATTATACCCCTATAAAGACCTCAGATTCCATTATTGTTTACCCTGTGGTGCTTGTATATTTAGCAAAGGGACATACGGTATTTTGGTGCGTCCCTTTGCTGAAGAGTATCCTGATTTCAAGCATTTTGGTGATTGGTGAATAATCTTTGCCTCTATTAACACATTAGGCTTAACATCTTTACTACAGTTTAATCTGAACATTTTAATATCTGACTGGAATTGCCCATTAAATGTTATGATAATTTTCACTTTTACCATGATAGTGATAAGCACCATTGTTAGATGGAATAATAAAATAAAAGAAATACAATTCCAGGAAAGTGATAAAGCATGTCTTAGGAATCAAATGATGAATCAAATTAAAATGTAAGTACTCCGGTCATTCTATCTGTAGTATTTGCCAGCTGCCCATATAGGACATGCTACATCACTTTGCTTTTTGTAGAATGGACACCACATGATTGACACCCACTTTTATGGAAACATTTTATTAAAACAAATGTCTTAGTTTTCTTTGAAAAATGATATATTTGTAGCATTTAGGTAGGGAAGCCGGTAAGGGAGAATTTGTGCCATACATCCTGTCTTGGGCTCGGAGGAAACACCTGTTCCTCACAGTTACGGTATATAATTCAGAGAGCAGGAGATAGGAGGAAGTTCCATATTTTCACATATCCAGTTTAGCTCATACTTTGAAATCTTATGTTGGTAATGTAGGACACATTGAGATATTTACTTAACCCCTTAAGGACCAGGCCCATTTTGGCCTTAAGGACAAAAATAGAAATTCCAAATAAATTATATTTTGATTCACAAATACAATATGTCTACTTTATGTTTGCATCATAAAGTTGACATGTTTTTACTTTTGGAAGACATCAGAGGGCTTCAAAAGTATAGCAGCAATTTTCATAGTTTTCACAAAATTTTCAAAATCTGAATTTTTCATGGACCAGTCCAGGTTTGAAGACGATTTGAAGGGCATTTGTATTAGAAATACTCCATAAATGACCCCATTATAAAAACTGCACCCCTCAAAATATTTAAAATTACTTTCAGTAAGTGTGTTAACCCCCTAGGTGTTTCACAGGAATAGCAGCAATGTGAAAGAGAAAATTCAAACTCTTAATTTTTTACATTCGCATGTTCTTGTAGACCCAGTTTTAGAATTTTTACAAGGGGTAAAAGGAGAAAAATCATCTCAAAATGTGTAGCCCAATTTCTCTAGAGTAAGGAAATACCTCATATGTGTATGTCAAGTGCTCGGCGGGCGCAGTAGAGGGCTCAGAAGGGAAGGAGCGACAATGGGATTTTGGAGAGTGTTTTTCTGAAATGGTTTTTGAGGGGCATGTCACATTTAGGAAGCCCCTATGGTGCCAGAACAGCAGAAACCCCCCCCCCCACATGGCATACCATTTTGAAAACGACACCCCTCAAGGCCCGTAACAAGGGGTCCAGTGAGCCTTGTTGTGCATCCGCAGAGCCTTTTACACCCACATATGGGGTATTTCCGTACTCAGGAGAAATTGCATTACAAATTTTGGGGGTCTTTTTTTCCTTTTTCCTCTTGTGAAAATTAAAAGTATGGGGCAACACCAGCATGTTAGTGTAAAAAAATTTTACACTAACAGGCTGGTGTAGCCCCCAACTTTTCCTTTTCATAAGGGGTAAAAGGAGAAAAAGCCCCCAAAATTTGTAGTGCAATTTTTCCCGAGTACGGAGATACCCCATATGTGGCCCTAAACTGTTTCCTTGAAATGCGACAGGGCTCCGAAGTGAGAGTGCGCCATGCGCATCTGAGGACTAAATTAGGGATTGCATATGGGTGAACATAGGGGTATTCTACGCCAGTGATTCCCAAACAGGGTGCCTCCAGCTATTGCTTAACTCCCAGCATGCCTGGACAGTCAGTTGCAACAGCTGGAGGCTCTGTTTTGGAAACACTGCCATACAATACGTTTTTAATTTTTATTGGGGGGGGGGGGGCAGTGTAAGGGGGTGTATATGTAGTGTTTTACCCTTTATTATGTGTTAATGTAGTGTAGTGTTTTTAGGGTACATTCGCACTGGCTGCTTACAGTGAGTTTCCCGCTAGGAGCTTGCTCTGCGGCGAAAAGTTTGACGCAGCTCTAACTTCAAGCAGGAAACTTACTGTAATCCCGCCCGTGTGAATGTACCCTGTACATTCACATGGGGGGCAAACCTCCAGCTGTTTCAAAACTACAACTCGCAGCATGTACTGACAGACCGTGCATGCTGGGAGTTGTACTTTTGCAACAGCTGGAGACACACTGGTTGGAAAACCTTCAGTTAGGTTCTGTTACCTAACTCAGTATTTTACCAACCAATGTGCCTCCAGCTGTTGCAGAACTACAACTCCCAGCATGTACTGATCGCCGAAGGGCATGCTTGGAGATGTAGTTATACCACAGCTGGAGGTACGCAACTACAACTCCCAGCATGCCGAGACAGCTGTTTTCTGTTTGGGAATGCTGGGATTTGCAGTTTTGCAACATCTGGAGGGCTACAGTTTAGAGACCACTGTATAGTGGTCTCAAACTGTAGCCCTCCAGATGTTGCTAGGCAACTCACCCGCTTCCGTAGGATCCAGGGAGCCGCGTAGCCGTCCTCTTCTGCCGCCGATCGTAGCCTGCTGCCACATCCGATGTGTAAGTGGACTCCGGTGCCGGTCTCTGTCGGTCTTCCCGTTCTGCCCCGCCTATTGTGGGTGGGCAGAACGGGGAAACCGAAAGTTACTCCCCCCCCCCCCCGCCCCCGATCTGCTACTGGTTGTCGCTTCTAGACAACCAATAGCAGGGATAGGAGGGGTGGCACCCCTGCCACCTCACTCCTATCCCTTCAGGGGGATTGTAGGTGTCTTGGACAACCACGATCCCCCTTATTTTCCGGGTCACCGGGTCACCATAGACCCGTATGACCCGGAATCGCAGGTGTGAATTCACCTGCGATTTTCGGCAATCGCCGACATGGGGGGGGGGGTCTGAGGACCCCCCTGGGCATATGTACGGAGTGCCTGCTGATCGATATCAGCAGTCACCCCGGTCCAGTCCTCGCCCAGCGCGGCAGGGACCGAAATTCCCCATGACGTACGCGTATGTCCTTGGTCCTTAACCCTTTAACGACGCAGGACGTATATTTACGTCCTGCGCCGGCTCCCGCGATATGAAGCGGGGTCGCGCTGCGACCCCGCATCACATCGTGTCGGTCCCGGCGCTCATCAACGGTCGGGACCCGCGGCTAATACCACACATCGCAGATAGCGGCGATGTGCGGTATTAACCCTTTAGAAGTGGTGGTCAAAGCTGACCGCCGCTTCTGAAGCGAAAGTGAAAGTATCTCCGCTAGTCAGTCGGGACACCGGGAGGGCCCTTACCTGCCTCCTCGGTGTCCGATCGACGAATGACTGCTCCGTGCCTGAGATCCAGGCAGGAGCAGTCAAGCGCCGATAACACTGATCAATTGAAAGGGTTATGATTTTTAAAAGGTAAGGAGGAAAAAATGAAAGTGCAAAAACGGAAAAACCCTTAAGGGGTTAAAGGGGTTCTCCGCCGCTAGACCCAAAGGATAGGGGATAAGATGTCAGATCGCCACGGTCCCGCTGCTGGGGACCCCCGGGATCGCCGCTGTGGCACCGCGCCATAATTACTGCACAGAGCGAGTTCACTCTGTGCGTAATGACGGGCGATACAGGGGACGGAGCCGCGTGACGTCATGGCTCCACCACTCGTGACATCACGGCCCGCCCCCTTAATGCAAGTCTATGGCAGGGGCATGATGACCGCCACGCCCCCTCCCATAGACTCGTATTGAGTGGGCGTGCCGTGACGTCACAAGGGGCGGGGCCGTGACGTAATGATGCTCCGTCCCCTGTATTGCCAGTCATTACGTGTAGAGCGATCTCGCTGTGTGTAGTAATGACAGCGGGGTGCCGCAGCAGCGATCCCGGGGGGTCCCCAGCAGCGGGACCGCGGCGATCTGACATCTTATCCCCTATTCTTTGGATAGGGGATAAGATGTCTAGAGGCTGAGTATCCCTTAAAGTACCTGGGAGCTAGGACGTACGCTTATGTCCTTGGTCCGTATGGGGTTAAAATCTAACAGTAAAGCTGGGTTTACACTACATTCTGTGCACAGCAGCGCCGAGTGAGTGGATCCAACAAAAGAACAATCCTGTTCATTCCTTTGGCCAATGTTGAATTTCTGCAACATAAATTCAGCAGTGTGAAGGGTGCAGCGGAATCCAGTTGAAAACAATGGGAGGCGCTGCACCAGAATTCCTCTTGGAAATTCTGTAGTGTGGACCCAGCCTAACTTCAATGAGTATAGGAAACCTGGTATTATATCTGTCTATTATATCTTTGCAGCTGTCTGCCAGAGCATCTTCAAAGCTTAGAAACATAACTTAAACATGCTTGAAAGGGAATCTGTCATTAGTTTCATGCTTTCCAACCTAAAGGCAGTGTAAAACATTGACAGGTTTACTCTGTATATTGGTGTAGGATTCACTCTAAAACACTAAGCTGTTTCAGGGTATGCAAAATTCTAACACTGGCAGGGAATGGAGCATTGGGGAACTCCCCCCTGGCCCTGGTTGATAGATATTTCTCTATACCCAAATCGGAAGAGATCAATAAAGTCTGATGAGACTACCCCAGTGACTCTGAGCCCCATTCCAGGCCAATGTTGTTATAACTGATTCCTCTGAAAAGTTAATTGTATAGCCTGGTTTGAGCAGTAGTACAATGATAACAGTTTCCTTTTAAAGGATTAAAATGGCTAATTCACACTGCTGGAGATCCCACAGGTGGCGATAGGACTGTGCAGACTGCATTACTGTCCTCAAAAATGGAAATGCAGTTTTGAGCGGATCCGGTCAGAAATGTATTGCCGTTTATGTTGCTTTCCAAATTTAGAAGTGAATCACATTTTTAGTACAATATTATGAGGGCAGCTAGAAAGCTCAGACAATATGCCTGCCCCCTAATAATTCTGCAATAGACTTGAGGTAATTTTCTATATTGAATTCTATGGTGAAATTTTCTAGCCATGCTTTGCAACCTGTGCAGAAGTTCTTTTGCTTTGAGGGAGAGGCTGGGCTCTGACCATCACCTATTGTGAATGGTGGATCCTATATGATCTTCAATGCATTTTGAAAGTTTTTAGACCCTTGCACTTTTTCACATTTTATGTTGTGGCTTTGTCCTAAAGTAAAACAAAATCAAATTTTCCACCATCAATGTACACTAACCCAAAATGACAAAGTGAAAATACAATTTTCAAACAGGTTGCTAATTTATTAAACCCTTAAGGACAGATACAAAACTTTTGATATGTTGCAAAACCAATAGGTTTTGCAATTGCTTTCATTAAGAAATTTTCAGTATGTCATACTGAAAAAGCCAGTCAAACAACTGCCCCCCCTTCTTGGACACATACTAGTCCTGTTGTGTCCATTCGTCATGGACACACTTCCTTGATTGACAGCTGTGAGCACAGGGCTCACAGCTGGAGGAAAAATCCTACCACTGTCAGCTTGTGTCCCACTACTGTCAGTGAGGATATGCTGGGAGTTGTAGTTTGGTAATGCTAGGGGAGATGTGAGCAGACAGCATACTGAGGGAGGGGGCGGAGACCTGCACAGTGAGGCCACACCCCCTCCCTTTTAGAGGAATTCAGACTAGTGAGCTAAATTAAAAGTGTAATAAAAAAATAAATAAAGGTGCTAGACACATACAAATTAGATGTACATGGTCAGCATTAGGTGCTGAGTGATATATATTTAAAAAAAAATGTTGTTGGATCTGACGGGTATGCTTTAAAGGAGTACTGCAGCCTTACACAACTTATCTTCTATCTGCAGGATAGGGGATGTGTCTGATTGCAGGGGTTCCGAACTCTAACATTGCTTTCCCCATGCAGGAAGCTTGTTGGCCGCAGCATGATGCCTATCCAACCTGACAAAAATTTGAGGGATCCGCAAAAAACAATGGTACACAATCCTCAAATCAAGAGGTTCAAACCTTGTAGCATTATATCCAAGTAGACTGAAAATAGGGGGAACCACACATGTTTTTTTATTTATTTAATTTAAAAAAACTCATGGGGCTCCCCTCTTTTCAGTATCAGCCAGATACCAACCAAGCAGCAACAGCCTGATGTTACCAGGGTTGGCGAGAACCATTGTTACTGGCCCTCCCCAGCCTAAATAATGCCAGCCTGTTACCGCCTAGACCTTGTGAATCTCTGGGCCTGTTGGTACTGGCTCTTCCCAGCACCCCTGTGGCGGTGGGTACCAGGGTAATAATTGGGGGTTAGCGCCAGCTGTTTTTGGGGTTAAAGCTAAGCCCCGGCTTAGTAATGGATGCAGAGTCTGTCCCATGATGGGAGTAGTTGTAGTACCCCAGCACATCCACCTGCTGTACGACTCTTTTTGGACAGTTAGGACTACTACTCCCATCATAGACAGACTCCGTCCATAATGGGAGTTATAGTCCAGGGGCTGAGGGGCAGATCGCAGTCATTCTGCTGAGACCCATTGCAATCCTCATTTAAGTTAACAAGGTGACGGCACATGCTCCAGACAGGGAATTCTGTATACGCTGTTATAATTCATAATCCCCGCTGCCGGGAGACTGGAGCTCTGATTGGTAAATAGCTGTTCACCAATCAGAGCTCCCTTCTCCCGGCGGTGGGGATCATGAATGATGACAGCTGTAAACAGGAGCCGGCGGGGAGCGCAGTGGAGCCGCAAGTGCCGCCGGCTTGTTAACTTAATAAATGTGGATCACAGCAGGTCTCTTGAGAATGACCTGCTGCGATCTGCCCCTCAGCCCCTGGACTATAACTCCCATCATGGACTAAGTTTGTCCATGATGGGATTAGTAGCCCTAAAAGAGTCCCGCAGCCGGGGGATGTGCAAGTGCCATCCCTCAGCGATGCGGTGCTACAACTACTCCCATCATGGGGCAGACTCTGTCCATAATGGGAGTTCTCGTCCAGAGGCTGAGGGGCAGATTGCAGTAGGTCATTCTCCAGAGACCTGCTGCGATCCGCATTTATTAACTGTACAAGCCAGCAGCACATGCGGCTCCACTGCGCTCCGTGCCCGATCCTGTATATAGGCTCTCACATTTCATAATCCCTGCAGCCAAGAGACGGGAGCTCTGATTGGTGAATAGCTATTCACCAATCAGAGCTCCCGTCTACCGGCAGTGGGGATTATGAATTGTTAGAGCTGTATATAGTAGCCTGGAGCCATCAGGGAGCACAGTGGAGCCGCATGTGCCGCTGGCTTGTACAGTTAATAAATACGGATCACAGCGGGTCTCTGGAGAAGGACCTGCTGCAAACTGCCCCTCAGCCCCTGGACTATAACTCCCATCATGGGCAGAGTCTGTCCATGATGGGAGTAGTACTCCTATCTGTCCCAAAAGAGCCCCGAAGCGGGGGGATGTGCAAGTGCCGTCCCTCAGCCGTGCGGTACTACAACTACTCCCATCATGGGACAGACTCTGTCCCATGATGGGAGTAGTTGTAGTTTTACAGTGCAAAAAAAAAATGTTAGCGGAAAAAAGCATCTAAACAAAAAAAATGCACATAAGTTAAGTTAGTATCCACTGCAAAATGGATTCCATAACACCCAAAAAATAGACTACTTGCTTTTTGCTCTATCAAAAAAAGACGCACAAAAAAGACGCAAAATAACTCACTACGCAAAATTTTGTGTTACATATAGAAAATAAAAAGCTTCTACTACTAATGATATATTCCCCACAAAGAGTGCAGAATATTGGGGGAAACTTGATTTTTTATTTTATTTTAGCACAAGACCACAACATAACAAAATGTAAATAAAAAGTGAAAGGGTCTTAAAGGGGTACTCCAGTTGAAAACATTTTTTTTTTTAAATCAACTAGTGCCAGAAAGTTAAACAGATTTGTAAATTACTTCTATAAAAAAAAATCTTAATCCTTCCAGTACTTATCAGTTGCTGTATAATACAGAGAAAGTTCATTTATTTTTGTATTTCTTTTCTGTCTGTCCACAGTCTGTCCACAGTGCTCTCTACTGACTCCTCTGTCCATTTCAGGAACAATTCCCCATAGCAAACCTATCCTGCTCTAGACAGTTCCTGACATGAACAGAGGTGTCAGCAGAGAGCAATGTGGACAGACAGAAAAGAAATTCAAAAAGAAAAGAATTTCCTTGTATTATACAGCGGCTGATAAGTACTGTATAATACTACTGGAAAGATTAAGATTTTTTAATAGAAGTAATTTACAAATTAAAAGTAATTTTTTTTTTACATCAACTGGTGCCACGTTAAACAGATTTGTAAATTACTTCTATTAAAAAATCTTAAATGTGGCACCAGTTGATGTAACAAAAAAATTACTTTTAATTTGTAAATTACTTCTATTAAAAAATCTTAATCAGCTGATCTTATGATACACAGGAAGTTCTTTTCTTATTGAATTTCCTTTCTGTCTGACCACAGTGCTTTCTGCTGACACCTCTGTCCATTTTAGGAACACTCCAGAGCAGGATAGGTTTTCTATGGGGATTTGCTCCTATTCTACATGGTTCCTAAAACCGACAGAGGTGTCAGCAGAGAGCACTGTGGTCAGGCAAAAGGAAATTAAAAAAGAAAAGAACTACCTGTGGATCATACAGCAGCTGATAAGTACTGGAAGGATTGATTTTTTAATAGAAGTAATTTACAAATGTGTTTAATTTTCTGGCACCAGTTGATTTAAAAAAAAAAAAATAATAATAATTTTCCAGTAGAGAACCTCATTAAAATTTTTTTTTTTTTCCACAAAGCAAATTTGGTTAATCAGTTGTGTACTGTATATGTAAAGGAATCCAAATGTGGTGTGTTTAAGTCAAATAACTTACATCCCTGTACAATCCCCCCCCCCCCCCCTGTTGATCTCATCACTTTGTGGTTTCCTCTCTGAACCTGACCCTTCTATTGCCAGGCAGTTTCCCACAACCTACCTTGCTTAAAGGAATACTCTAGGATCTGAAAATCTATCCCCTTTCCTAAGCATAGGGGATCATTGGGACCCTCCGCAATCTCCGGTATGAGGCCCGGGCAGTCTTCAGAAAGGGAGCGTGTCGATCACCGCACAAAGCGGTGTCCGCCCCCCCCCATCAATGCAGCGCTATGGCAGAGCCGGAGATTGCCGAATGCAGTGCTGCGGCTCTCCCATAAAGTTGTATTGAGGTTTTTGTGCTTTATCTGTTTTTTAGCTGATGTGTCAGGTATGTTTTTTTTGCTATACTGAATCCAACTGAACCACTGAATTGATTATCTAATGCTGCCTTAATTTCCCATGAATCCTCTGGCTTTACAGATAGAGGGAATGGAGTCTAATCTATGCAGGTCCCCTTATGAGATCACCTGGTGACACTCCAACAGACTAAACTGCTTTCACAACTGATTGGCTTAAAGGGGTACTCCGGCGCTTAGACATCTTATCCCCTATCCGAAGGCTGGGGTGCCGCCGCTGGGGACCCCCGTGATCTTGCATGCAGCACCCCAGTTAAAATCAGTCCCCGGAGCATGTTCACTCCGGGTCTGATTACCGGCGACCATGGGGCAGGCGGCGCGTGACGTCACGCCTCCGCCCCCGTGTGACGTTATGCTCCGCCTTTCAATGCAAGCCTATGGGAGGGGGCGTGACAGCTGTCACACCCCCTCCCATAGGCTTGCATTGAGGGGCGTGATGTCACACGGGGGCGGAGGCGTGACATCACGCGCCGCCTGCCCCATGGTCGCCGGTAATCAGACTGATTTTAATTGGGGTGCTGTGTGCAAGATCACAGGGGTTCCCAGTGGCAGGACCCCCGCGATCAGGCATCTTTTCCCCTATCCTTTGGATAGGGGATAAGATGTCTAAGCACCGGATTACCCCTTTAAAGTCAGATCACATTATGTGCAGTTTTGATGCATTTTCTTATTTAAAGTGCATTTTGTAGAGATTCACAATTTCCGATATTGCAACCTGTATACCAATTACTGTGTTTTATAAAGGTTTGAAGTCATCAGGCTAGGTTCACATGTTGCATTTTTACCACATTTTTGCAAAGTTTTCATTGTGTATTGGCCATTATTTTGCTGTGAGTTTCCAAAATTGCTGTAAAAACATACATTTATGCAGCAATTTGTGCAATTGGAGTAAAATAGTGCCACGTTCCTGGGATTTCAGGAAAATCAGCAGAAACACTGTATATACTGATAAATGTTGTTTTTTTCAATCTGTTTTTATTTTCTGCTTTACAAACAAAAGACAGGACCTGTCCCATTCAGATGAATTGGAGATAGCACTAAGCATTCTCTGTGACCTTTTCAGGGGGCATTCTACAGGGGCAGATTCCTGCTGTGAATGGTGGTGGATCCTGTGTTATCTCTCTACTGGTGTCACCATTCACTGTACTCCTGAGAAGAATTACTGAGAAGTGATCTGTACAGAACATGAAGTCTCAGCTTAGTTTTAGTCCTAGTGGTCAGAATGGAAACAGCACAATTTCAGGATTATTATTTAATGAAGATAGCAAAAACTATAAATAAAATCACCAAAAATCCTTAAAAAAATATGACATGAAAACCTGATTTAAACAAAGGGGGGGGGGGGGGGGGGGATTTATCAAACTGTGTGAGAGAAAAAGGGGAGTGATTTCCTCACAGTAACCAATCACAATTCAGCTAACAAGCTCTGGTAAAGTGAAAGCTGAACTGTGATTGGTTACTGTGGGGAAATCACTCCACTTTTTCTCTCACACAGTTTGATAAATCTCCCCCTAGATCATTTTCAGATAACACATTCCCTTTAACAAGCCTATGTAAAATGAAAGCTAAACTGTGAGTACTTGCTTACGGCAATACCAGCTATTTTTTGTCTCAGATTGTTAGACCTGGGCCATTAATTTAAGTCGAGGTCAAGCAATGTCAAAATGACCCAATCCCAAAAAAACAAGGGGTGGTTTTAACCGGCCAGAATAAAAACAAAATTGCCAGTAAGAATTTGCTATAGAGGTTTTCATCTATTTCTTTCAAACTTTTGGATGGTTAATTTTGGATTGCTATTTTCTCCTATATTGCTACTAGACAGATCTGTAGGGGCTATTATGGCTGCAATTTCCTGTTGTCATCTTTGGAAAACACAAAAGGAGGGGAGGTTAAACAGAACAGAAATAAAACATCAGGAAAGCGAACCCCTTATCAATATATTTATTTTTTACTAGTCACTTTTTAATTTTGGCGTTGGTGTTTCATTCCCATTTCTACTTTGTCTTCCATACATAGTGACCCGTAATACATCAAGTAAAGTGGAGTCACAACTGGTTCTAGTAGAAAACTACTTAGGTGCATGGCATACATGTTTTTAATTATCTTGTGAATTATAATTCATGGTCCTAGTGCCATGCACTGCAATACGATCATCCATTGTGAATATCCACACATATGCTTGTCATTTACAGTGAACCGTGGGCCAGATCTGATCTGCATACTGAAATATTTTTTTTTGAGACCATGTGACCTAAATGCTTCTTAGTCTTTTTAGCATAAATGCTAATCTGTTTTTTGCTTTCCTTACTGTAATTTCTTCTGCTACTATTGTTAAAAATGACTTGTTATGACATATAATAGCAGCAAGCTGTATAGAGAAGTGCTTTATGGGACACATAGCTTTAGTTGACAGGAATAAATAAATAAAAAATGTGTGAATAGACCACTTTAAATAGGTTACATATACAGCTATACAACCCTTCTTAGAGCAATCTTATGTACCGTATTTGCTTCATTGTCATATATTTACTAAACTATCCCAGTTTGTAGAAAGCTTAAATGGGTACTCCGGTGGAAAACTTTTTTTTTTTTTTTTAAATCAACTGATGCCAGAAAGTTAAACAGATTTGTAAATGAAGCATGCAAGTACAGAAACTGGCCAGTTGAAGCACTATGTAGTGCGAAACAGCGTTGTCGCCTCTCTGTGGTACCCCCCTGCGTGTCCATCTCAGTCTTCTCCCTGGGCAACACTGTTGTGAATATGTGCAATAAAGAACTTTGCTGAACAGAAGAGTGGTGAGTCGCCGACTATTTCTTTTCTCTACTTGCATGCTTGATGGACTTTCCCTTTGTCAGTCTGAGCACCACCAGCTTCCTACAATTTAACCGCTACAGAGCTACAGTAGTCCCGAGGATCAGAAGTAAGCTGTGCCGATTGTTCTCTTGTCTCTTTGAGATTTGTAAATGACTTCTATTGAAAAATCGTAATCCTTCCAGTCATTCCGGCTGTATACTACAGAGGAAATTCTTTTCTTTTTGGATTTCTTTTCTGTCTGACCACTGTGTTCTCTGCTGACACCTCAGTCCTTGTCAGGAACTGTCTAGAGCAGGAGAAAATCCCCATAGCATACATATGCTGCTCTGAGCAGTTCCTGACATGGACAGAGGTGTCATCATAGAGCAGCGTGATCATTACAGAAAAGAAATCCAAAAATAAAAGAATTTCCTCTGTAGTATACAGCAGCTGATAAGTACTGGAAGGATAAAGATTTTTTAATAGAAGTAATATATAGATAGAAGAGCTGTAATGTATTGGAAATGTTACTACCACATGTCAAGGGATAACTGATCATTTAACTTCTATCATATTATGATATCATATATTAGATTTTAAATGATCAATAGCTTTTCAACAAGTCTTGCATTAATGAATAGTACAAGAACATATAACAGACTTTCTGTTATATCCGATCACAAATAAATGCATATTTCAAAACTCATCACCTCCTCCTCCTAAACTCTTAATTTTCTCTTAAAAAAACAAAAAAACTGCCATATATATATATATATATATATGTATATATATATATATAAAGAGAGAGACTGATTAAGAGACTGTTTGGAAATGTCCGGAGACCTGAGGGGAAGAGTGGACGCAAGTTTGTCTGGGGTGCATAGAACTCCATCACACCACCCTCACCACCCTAGGATCAGGCGCAATGGTGGTGGTGCCCTCTGCCACAAAGAGCAGTGGCTGCTTGTAGTGGTGATGGGTAGCAGGCATGTCGTGTCATACCACGCACTGGTTCAGAACCTCAATATTACAATGCCAACAAGTTGGGGGCATCTGTTTCTACACAGTGCACCTTTCGGTAAAAATTACACACTATCTCTATTTTGTAGGTCCATACGGTTACAACAATACCCAATTCATATAGGTTTTTCTTTTTTACTACTTTAGTTTTTGTACAAAAATGAGTATGCTTAAAATTGTACTATTCTGATCCCTATAACTCTTTTATTTTTCTGTATATGGGGATGTATGTAATTTTTTGCACTGTGATTTGTTGTTTTTATCTGTACCATTTTTGTTTTGATAGGAGAAAAAAGAGCAACAGGAGGTGTGCTCCTAGTGAGGACCATTTTGTAAATGAATAAAGATAAAGATAAGTCCTTACCCTTAGGTGTTGCGCTTAGAGCACAACACCTACAGTAGCATTTCGAACAAGGGAGAGGCCGGACCGCTGCCACTAGGAACTTCCCGGGGTGACGTCAGTCTATCCAGTGGAAGTGCAATGCAGAAATATTGAAAAAGGATTCCTCTCAATAAAGGTGCTGGTCCACAAGTATAGTATAAAGATTTTATTTAGCAACACATTTCGATCCCGGATGGGGGATCTTCGTCAGGCATTAGATGAAGATCCTCGTCCAGGATGGAAATGCGTTGCTAAATAAAATCTTTATACTATTCTTGGGGACCAGCACCTTTATTGAGAGGAATCCTTTTCCAATATTTCAGCATTTTTGTTTTGATGGGACTTTTCAATTGCTTTTTAGATATTTTTTATGGTATTTGAAGTGACCAAAAATGTGCAAATCTGGTTAGTGCACTATTATGACTTTTGGGGTGCCTCTTTTGATTTTGTCCAGGGCCACGTTATGCCTAAAACTTGCCCTGGCTCCAACTAAACTAAAACTGCTAGCGTCAGATGTAGCTGTGGGACTGCTCTACATGTAAATTGGATCCCGAAAGTACCGTAATTTCACTATTATATTCAGATTCTTTTTCCTTTATTAACTGGGGCTTTATTCTGTGGCTTTTGATGGTGAACTGATGAATTGATATATTACAGTAGATAATAATATATACTTACTGGGCACTTTATTAGGTAAACCTGTTCAATTGCTTTTGAACTTTGCACACTTTGGGCCCCTTAGTACTAACTGAGCATTGTTTAAAGGGGTACTCCACTGGAAAACATTTTCTTTTAAATCAACTGGTGTCAGAAAGTTAAACAGATTTGTAAATTACTTCTATTAAAAAAATCCCAATCCTTCCAGTACTTATCAGCTGTATACTACAGAGGAAGTTCTTTTCTTTTTCAACTTCCTCTGTGGTATACGGCAGCTTATAAGTACTGGAAGGATTGGGATTTTTTTAATAGAAGTAATTTACACATTTGTTTCACTTTCTTACACCAATTGATTTAAAAGAAAATATTTTCCAGTGAGTACCCCTTTAAACACAACAGCCTACCTAAATATGGTTGCTGACCATGTCCATCCCTTTATGATCACAGTGTACCCATTGTCTGATGGCTACTGCTCCATGTCACAAAGCTCACACCATCCTAAACTGGTTTCCTGAACATGACAATGAGGTCACTGTACTCCAATGGCCTCCATGGTCACCAGATCTCAATCCAAAAGAGCACCTTTGGGACGTGGTAGAACGGGAGATTCCCCTTGTGGATGTGCAGCCAACAATTCTGCAGCAGCTGAATGAAGCCTTCATATCTATATGGACCAAAATCTTTGAGGAATGTTTCTGGCACCTTTGTAGAAAGTATGTCACAGAGAACGAAGGCAGTTCTGAAGACAAAAGGAAGTCCAACACGGTACTAGCAAGATGTACCTATAAAAGTGGCCAGTGAGTGTATACCTAAACCCATTGTTTTATACTAGTAATTCAAGTATTATTGTACATAATAAAAAAGCCATAGTAAAAAAGTTGGACATATGTGTACGTTTCTATTATATATGTCCCCCAAATTTTAAGCATGAAGAAAGCTTATGGCAAGTAAGTTATGGGTATCACTTAGGGCTGGGCGGTATACCGATTCATACCGAATACCGAAATTTTTGTGCTGCACGATATAAATTTTTCCCATTCCGCAATACCGGTTTGGCCCCTCCCCCTTGGGAATGAATTATCAGCCCAGCGCTGCGCTGTCCCAACATCGGGGAACTAATCCTATGTGACCCGCTAGCGCTGTTCTGCCTCCCCCCAAATCATGTTACCCACCAGCGCTGTTCTGCTCCCCCCCCCCAATTAATTATCAGCCCAGCGGGGTACTACTCGCATATGTCACCCGCAAGCACTGCCCTCCTCCTCTTTGTTGCGGGCTGCCTGCGCTGGAACTCTATACTTTACGCCAGTTGTCTCCAACCTGCGGACCTCCAGATGTTGCAAAACTACAACTCCCAGCATGCTGGGAGTTGTAGTTTTGCAACAGCTGGAGGTCCGCAGGTTGGAGACCACTGCTGTACGCTGTATCCCTATGCCCAGGCTGCAAAAAATAAACTAAATAAACTTTAACTTACCTACGTCGGCCTTACGCTGAGGACGGGAGCGTCTGAGAGCCGTCAGCCTATCACCAGCCGCAGCGATGTCCCGCCCTGGCAAGTGATAGGCTGAGCCTACTGTCATGTAAGAAGCCGGCCAGAGCTCCTTACATGACAGTGGGCTCAGCCTATCACTGGCTGGGGCGGGACATCGCTGCGGCCGGTGAAGGGCTGACGGCTCTCAGACGCTCCCGTCCCCAGCGTAAGGCCGACGTAGGTAAGTTAAAGTTTATTTTCTTTATCTTTTGCAGCCCGGGCATAGGGATACAGCCTACAGCAGTGGTCTCCAACCGTGGACCTCCAGCTGTTGCAAAACTACAACTCCCGGCATGCCCGGACAGCAATTGGCTGTCCGGGCATGCTGGCAGTTGTAGTTTTGCAACAGCTGGAGGTCCGCAGGTTGGAGACCACTGGCTTACAGTATAGAGTTCCAGCGCAGGCGGCCCGCAACAAAGAGTAGGAGGGCAGTGCTTGCGGGTGACATATGTGAGTAGTACCCCGCTGGGCTGATAATTAATTGGGGGGGAGCAGAACAGTTCTGGGGGGTAACATGATTTGGGGGGGGGGGTGAAAGAAATACCGTTATATACCGTGGAACCGCCATAAGTTACAAAAACACCGTGATACACATATTTGGTCATACCGCCCAGCTCTAGTATCACTCTAAAAATGGCGTAACCAATTAGAGAAAAGGCAGAATACTATGTGAATAGAATCAGTGAAGTTCTGTATTGTACAGATTGTATTAGATACCCAGAGAGGAGTGTTTCCATGTCAGCCTCCAGTAAAATCTATAAAAGCATGATTAGAACAATGTTTTTGGTCATTATCGGAATGAGACATAGCAGACAGACCACAAAGAATGTATGATTGGAAAAGCAGGCCAGGAAGTCTCCACTGAGCATTCCTCTGATTACAGACTTGTTCAAGTCACCAAATATTTCACCATTTTATTATGACGATTATATAACAAGCAACAAAACAATTACACTATTTCTTCCTAATTCTTTTAAGATTGTATGAGATTTTCTTACTGACCTTCATAGCAAAAACACACGTTCTGCTATATACTTCATAAACTCTCTTATGGACTGTGTTTTCAATGTTATATTAAATATTGGAGGAAATTTAAAGCTCTGCCTTTGGGAAAGTTAGACTGGTTCACTGTTACACTATATGCGGATCTTTATAGAAAAATATCTCTATACCAATTTGCTTATTCTTCAGCCATTTTTCACGCATCAAAATTTATTGGATGAATGATAGTTTGTACATACAAAACCTTACTCATGTAATGGTTTTCACTAGAGATGAGCAAACTTACAGTAAATTCGATTCGTCACGAACTTCTCGGCTCGGCAGTCCATGACTTTTCCTGCATAAATTAGTTCAGCCTTCAGGTGCTCCGGTGGGCTGGAAAAGGTGGATACATTCCTAGGAAAGAGTCTCCTAGGACTGTATCCACCTTTTCCAGCCCACGGGAGCACCTGAAAGCTGAACTAATTTATGCAGGAAAAGACATCAACTGCCGAGCCGAGAAGTTCGTGACGAATCTAACTTACTGTAAGTTCGCTCATCTCTAGTTTTCATGTCAAAACCATGCAGAAGAAGTTGTTTAGCAATATATACATTCTGCAACATTTCAGCTCGCTATTGAAAAACCTTCCACTTTAGTTTGATGTGAACAACTAGAAAGAATACATTCCTTTACTTACTTTGTAATGCCCCTGATTATATATCCTTCTTAGCCTGGGATGGTTTTTATAGAATTCCCTGCTTGCCCAGGGTCTGCATCAAGTTTGCCCCCGTGACTTGCATTTTGACAAGTGTAGTCTTACGTGTAACGCTATATAATAATTTGATAAAGGAAACAATGACTATCCCAAAAGGAGATAGGAGATTTCTCATTCTTTTCAAACATATGGCTTTTATATGACAATTTTTTTAAAGGACATCTGCAGCGTTACAAACACTTATCCCCTATCCTCAAGATAGGGGATAAGTGTTTGATCGCGGGGGGGTCCGAACGCTGGGGCCCCCGGTGATCTCCTGTATGGGGTTGCGGCTCTCCCGTGCAGGGGGCGTGCCAGCCGCAGCATGACGTTGCGGCCGGCACGCCTCCTCCATACATCTCTATGGGAGAGACGGGGAGGCAGCATTCGTGCCTCCCCGCATCCCCCATAGAACTGTATGGGGACGGGGAGGAGACGGGGCGTCACCGTCGACCTCTAGGTCGACGCTACACGCCTTAGCGCTCACGATGAGCGCTTATGGCGGCGCTTCTTTAGGGAGATCGGGGGGATCCCAGCGGTCGGACCCCACGCGATAAAACAGTTATCCCCTATCCTGTGGATAGGGGATAAGTGTAATGCCTCTGCAGTTGTCCTTTAACTTACTTTTGCTTACATGCGCATGACCTTGATAAATAAATCGCACATAAGCAAAACCCGGGAAACCCACTTACAAAAGCATTTTTTTAAGCAGAAAAGTTTTCCCTTATGTTAATATCCAAAGTTCTTTATCTACCCTTTATTACCAGTAGCGTTGATAGAGAGGGACAGGGAGGGAGGGCGTACCGCATCGGGTGACACCCTGACTGGCCTGCCTGGCACTAAATAGCTACACTCCTATCCCACAACAACCCATCCATCCTCCTCAGAAATTAAAAAATATTAAAAACATACTATGCCGCACCATGAATATTCGTACTCTGGACGCTGTTTAATTTTCTGCCCGCATTTTGTGATGTTGGTGGGCAGAGTCTTGCATCGCTGCGCTGAAGCCGGAGTTTATGTCAGGAAGGAAGACAACGCAGCACCAACAGGCACATAAACAATAGTGATGCCACACAAAAAAAAAAATGCTCGGTACATTACCCACCCCAAAATGTGCATGAAGCTATGTTACCATGGATGTTTCTTTTTTTTTTTTTTTTTTTTTTTTTAAGAAAACATTTCAGTGCCATGTTTTAGAGTGTTGTTTATGTAGTCTCAAAAAATTCTTACACAATTATTTTGGGCCTTATTCTATTTTAACACAACATTAATTTACATATTTAGTGGGTACGCCAGCATGTACATGTCCTAAAATTAACAAGGTGTGCCGTATGTATTTTCAACCTTAAAAGTAATGGAGTTATTAGTTATATAATTAATTTTTTCTATCATTTACATTAACATTAATGTAGTAGCTTTGCATCATGATGCAGAACAAGAACAGTTGTTAAAGTGGGTGTTAATGTCCTTTTCTGCAGACGTATGCACTTTCTGTAAGCCAGGTTGGACCTGGAATTCATATGCGACTTTTAAATGGAGATGCAACTTTCTTCATAAATAGCGACTATCGCATTGGATAAATACATGATCACTGCAAAGTAAAAAAAAAAAAATTACTACGTGAGCAGATTTCAGAAATGTGCTTTGGAATAAGCAAAAATCAAAAAAAAAAAAAACTAGTACAGAGCTTGATAAATCTCCTTCATAGACCACAACTGAGGGTTCTTTTATACAACAGGCAGCTGCCCAGTATGATCACTGATCAACGATTACTGGATTATTTATGCAGCCATTCACTTCCATTATTGTGAGCAGCACATCCCTTGTCTAAACAGAGAAATGTGTTGCCGACTAACAATGACTTTATCCATTTCAACATCTAAACATTCCCTTTATGGAGACAGACTGACCGCTTTACATAGTTATGCATTGTAATAGAGATTTGTTTAAAGGGGTACTCCTCTCCTTGACATCTTATCCCCTGACCAAAGGATAGGGGCACCCCTGCAATCTCCTTACTGCACCCAGCGTTCGTTTAGAGCGTCGGGTGCAGCACCGGAGGCTTGTGATTCACGGCCATGCCCCGCTCATGACGTTACTGTCAAGCCCCCTCAATGCTAGTCTATGGGAGCGCCCCCTCCCATAGACTTGCATTGAGGGGCCGTGACATCACGAGTGGGCGTGACCGTGACGTCACAAGCCTGCACCCCGCATCGCCAGTCATCCAGCGCGCGATCAGACATCTTATCCCCTATCCTTTGGATAGGGAATAAGATGTCTATGGCAGAGTACCCCTTTTAATGTAAAGAATTAAGGAAATGTAAAGAATCTAAAGAAACAAAGGGATCATTGTTAACAAAAAATGACAACTTCTTCATACTAGGGAAGTTGTGAAATTCGTAAATGAATTCACAATCTTCAAGAGGTACATAAATATTTGTAGCGTGATGTCTGTGCGGTCTATTCACAGAGGAATTTCAGTAATTTTTACTCAGCACCTTGGTGTTCTCCCAGATTTATGTTCCACACATGGTTATTTTTGTTGCATCATTAACTGACTAAATGGTCCATTGCACCTAGGAATATATATGGCTCCTTAATAAACAGACTCTCTGACCAGTCCGCTCACCAGGAGATAAGCGCTAAGAATGTGACCGCTTGCTTTTATGGACACCATTGCTTAGTCTGTATTTTATCTTGTATCTCTAAAGTTTGCCATAGGTCATACATATTGTATAGCTCTGTAATATGGTAGGAATACATAAGGGTCATTTTTTTAAAGGGAATCTTTTAAGGGGTATTCCAGGTATTTATTTTTATTTGATTATGCTACAGGGGCTGTAAAGTTAGTGTAGTTCATAATATATAGTGTTTGTACCTGTCTCTGATGGCTGGTCTCACATTCTTATGTGATCTTTGCTCTGGATGTTCATTTTTAACAGCATATGAAATGACTCCTGTCTCAGATATTCCCAGGATGCAGTGCGGCTGAGACCATACATCATTAGTCAGGTGATGACAGAGAGACTGTTCTGCTTCAATGGGTGGAGCGACCATAGGGAATTTGCAACAGCTGGAGGCACTCTGGTTAGAAAACATTGGTCTTTTGCATGGAATTTAGCTCGTTTGTAGTTTAATGGGTGTGGTGGCTGATGTGTGGGAGGTAGAAAGGGGAAATTATGGAATTTGTAGTAAAAGAGAAAACTCCAACAGGAAAAAGCCAGTTAACAAAAAGAAAGCCACAGTTTTATGGTAATCTCACAACATAGCCATTTAACCCAAAGACAAACGCGGATCTTCCTAAGCATGTCCATTACTGTCTGGCAGGTAACTGTTAAAATCCCCTTATGGTAGATAACCCCTTTAAGCTGTATTTGCTGCAAAAAGATTCAGAAACCATTGCAAACTGTACCTTTCCTGGAGATGATGGCAATTGGCAAACTTCGAAAATCACCTTTTTTTTTCTAAGCCAAGTGTCAGGAAGGTGGTGTTGATCTGCTTAAAGGGGTATTCCAGGAATGTTTTATTTATTTATTTGACTATACTACAGGGGTTGTAAGGTTAGTGTAGTTCATAATATAGTGTGTGATAGTGGTCTCGCAATTTTTCTGTGATTTTCGCCCCAATATTAATTTTTAACATCATACAAAATTACTCATGTCTCTCAGGTTTTCTCAGGTTGCAGTATAGCATGCCATGATATCACTAGTCAGGTGTGCAATGGAGCCAGTCCTGCTTCAATGGGTGGAGCGACCGCTGGGTGGGAGAGAGATCATTTACAACAGCTGTAAGCACCCTGGTTAGAAAACACTGATCTTTTGAATGACATGCTGCTCATTTGTGTTTCAATGGGTGGGGTGGCTGATGTGTGGGAGGTAGGAAATTGACCTCACACGTACAAACAAGGAACTATGGGATTTGTAATTTGAGGGAACTAATTCCAACAGGAAATACCCAGTTTACAAAAAGCTAGCTACATAATTATGGTAATCTCACAACATAGCCATTTAGCCGCAAGACAAGCACAGATCCTTCCTAAGCATGTCCATTACTGTCTGCCAGGTACATACTAAAATAACCTTATGGTGGATAACCCCTTTAACTTCCACATCGAGTTACACCTCCCCACATACAGGGTTCTGTACGTCAATCACTGAGGTGCTGGTAGGTGAGAGCAAGCAAGGAGATGTGCCAGGCACTTGACCAGATTGCCACTGCCTCCTTGACTCTTGACTGACAAAATAAACATACAATCTCATAACCTGTAAACTATCCAATGGTGTCTGCAGCTCTTAGCAGCAAATACAGCTGATCTAGCACTAAATTAAACCAAAAGGTATTTAATCCTTTAAAAATAACTAGCCTGGGGGTCTATTCTGGTGGTCCGAGATAATTCTAATTGAGCTCATGTGGCTTATAGTTGTAGTCCAGTAAATCACATACACTGAAACGTGTTAGACCTAGGGACTATCGGGCTATATATTTTAATGGAATAAATACAGTTTAATATGTTTCAACTTGGTATTAGATACCCTTTTCAACCTCTGAATACTCCAAGCTGCATTTCTGAGTCAGCCACCTTGTACCTGATACCCTGAGCATTGTTCTCGTCAGACCACAGTTTCATGTGGTTCAGTAAGCTGTACTGAACTTTATCTTTTTTTTTTTGTTATGGATTGAATATAATATCTTATCTTATGCAGTTAAAATATAAAAATCATTATAGTTTATAATCCTATTAGATTTACTCTCAATGTAAAAAAAAAAAAAAAAAAAAAAAAACTATGAATACAGTACAAAATGAACAACAGTTTTGTAATAGATACTATCCTGTAAAAGCATTCTTATATGGATGTTGCTAACACCACAGTGGACCAAAATCAGTAAAAACTGACTGTTATTATTAGTGGTCTAGTACATGTTCCAAGCGAGACTGGAAACTTTGCCTGGAGGAGTGCTGCAACAGTCCTCTAACCATTGCCAATAGTATGTGCCTGGAGCAAGTGTGTTAAAATAACCAGATATGTTAAAAGTTGTATATAGTTAAGTATATATGTATAATTACAATTAATTAGCACAAGCAACACCCACGATGTACACTTGTATCCATCAGTCTCCTGGATAGTATTCCTATGTCATGGTACAATTTCACTGAGAATCCACTGTTAACCCCAGAAGTGGCTTTCGATTTTTGGGATGTAGCAGAGCACTGCTCAGTACGCCTTTTTTGTTTATTTATGCCCAAAATGTATAACTTTTTAATTAGTTGTTTATTTTGGCTGTAGCCTAGACTGGGCCTTACCTAATTATATGGACTGTGTATGTTATTATACAGCTGAAATTTACTTGCCATTCTATAGATTAATAATCCACCTCAATAAAGTTTAAAGAAAAATAACTATACACACAAATACTGTATATTTGTTATGTATATCTGTTACTGCTATGTTAGTTTTATGAGCAGGACTTTTCTGTGAAGCTTTAGTCAAGCTTGACATGCATTAAAATTCCTCTTATTTCAGCACTCAGTAGTCTGTTAAGCCATCCATAAAACATAGTATGAACATTGTGATGCAGAAACCCAAATGGTAGAAGCTGACAGCATGGAGTCTGCTGGAATCGCTCTCCTATTCTCCGGTCCTGGTCTTCTTCCTGCTTCTGGTGCCAGACACACCGCACTGGGCTCAGCTAATCGCTGACTGCTGCAGTGTCCCCCGTTGGCCGGTGATAGGCAGAGTGGCAGTGTGGTGTAACAGGCACGGCCTTCATTCTAGTGCCTGTGCCCATTAAATCACACTGCCACTCAGCCTATTACCAGCCGAGGTGGGACATTGCTGCGGCCAGCGATTAGCTTACCACAGTGGTACATGTCAGGCACTAATATACAGTAAGCATGTATGACATTGCAGTTGTGCCTTTCTGCAGTTCTCTGACTGTAGTTATTTTGAAATACTGTATATCTAGCTTACCAACACCCACTGGCGTTCACAAGGCACTTGGACTAGTGTGTGCCAACGCCAACTTTCTTGTAGACAACCAAAATGAAGTCTAGCGTCCAAAGCGGGAGCAAAAACTTTAATCAAATAATAAAATACCAATAGCACAGAAAAAAAATTGTCTTCTTCGCATATTTCAAGCTTTAAAATCATCTTGAAATTAAAAGCAACAAATTCTAATTAATAGGATAAATTCATTCACAGTTTACCATTAACTAAAATATTATTACTAATTTTATAGTGTGATGTAAAGTATGATTTACTGTGAAAAAATGCAACTGTATACCTTATGTTTTATGATTCTTCATTAACTCCTGCAATGCTTATTTTACATCTTCTTTATTGTAGGCAAAGGCAGCTCAAGCATCTCATCCGACGTGAGTTCAAGTACAGATCACACGCCGACTAGAGCCCTGAAGAATGTGGCTACTAGTGAAGGTACACATCTGGTCCTCATAATTATTTGCTCCGGCAGTCAGGCCTCGCTGTCTGTATTGGCAGTGTGTGGCTATTATATTCATAGAGCTGAATGGCTAAATATTTTATTTTGACTGAGTGCTTTAACAACAAAAATTGGACTTTATTGTTTCACTTTTTATTAATATATTTCATTGTAATATCTTGAGAAACTTTTAACATTTATGTTCAATTTGATTGGCTTCTAAAAGACAACTCAATGCAAGTTCTTTTTTTGTGGAGAAGCCAGCAACCCATACTATATACTATGGGAAAGACGGTTGTGTTGTACTGTGGGGCATATTGTCACTATAGCAGGAGCTACTGTGTGTACTATCTTAATTGCTTAATGTTATGGGTGAATCTGTATAATGGAATAGTGGATACAATGGCATGGGCAGATCTGTGTGGATGTTGTTACTTTGCTGTTGCTATTATCTGACCTGTACTACTGTCCGGGCATAATCGGTCTAAGGTTAAGTTTCCACTTGTTTTTTTCTGGCAGTTTTTGGATATCTGCCACTGCAGTTTTTGAGCCAAAGTCAGAAGTGGATCCATTAGGGAGAAGAAGTGTAAGTCCTTCCTTTATATGTCCCATTCCTTTGGAATACACTTCTGGCTTTGGCTCAAAAACTGCAGTGGCAGATATCCAAAAACTGCCAGAAAAAAACCAAGTGGAAACTTAGCCTAAGTGTGAACAGTCCATGATCATTGTTGGCATCACTAAAGCCTGATCATATGTAACACTGAGTGAGAAATTACAGAAGGTTGTAGCTTGCACTGTATTCTCTGATATGAAACTTGTCTATTCAGGGTTATGGTGTACATTGCTAAGCTATGGTAGGTTGTACCTGGCCTAGTTCACCTGCACTTTTCTGACTACATACAAAAATGGATCCTTGAAACCATATTATGTGATGTCTTTCTATTTTAGGGCCCTGTTACAGGGGGTGATTATAGGCCAATAATCTCCCTGTGTCATAGGTCCAGTGATCACTTTGCTCGTTCATCAGCTAATCACACGGTTTTGCCCTGTCAAATAATCTTCATTCATCGGCAGCACATCATCCTGTGTAGTAGGAGATCCAGCAGTCGTTTATGCAGCCCGGCCTGCAGGATGTAATAGGCTTGCTGATCTACATGATCAGCGCTCGCATTGAGCAATAGTTTGCCTCTATCACTGCACACATGTGCAGAGCTGTGCTTGCAGAGACATCTTGGGCACGTCAAAGTAGAAGATGGATGGTGCATATGCGTAGGCCCTGTGTGTCAATCACACAGCGACCAAGCTTTGCCGTAGGGGCCCCAGACATTGCAGACCCCTGGTATCGCCTCTCTGATTGTTCCTGACTATGGACAAAAGTCATTTATCAGCACATAAAGTGACCAATTAAACAGCCAAATGTGTGGTTGCTTTACACAGCAACACAGCCTGTACATACTGGGCTTATGTATAGGGGGTATTTGCAAGTGACAGGTGTACTCCAGTGGAAAACTTATTTTTTTTGATCAATTGGTGCTAAAAAGTTAAACAGATTTGTGAATGACTTCTATTTAATACTCCCACTCTATTATGTGTCACCAAATTGTGGATTTCATCAGGTCACTACCGCATTAAAGGGGTACTCCGGTGGAATTTTGGTGGCAGAAAGTTTAACAGATTTGTAATTTACTTCTATTAAAAGATCTTAATCCTTCCAGTACTTATCAGCTGCTATATACTACAGAGGAAGTTGTATAGTTCTTTTCTGTCTGACCACAGTGCTCTCTGCTGACACCTCTGTCCGTGTCAGGAACTGTCCAGAGTAGGAGCAAATCCTCATAGCAAACCTCTCCTGCTCCGGACAGTTCCTGACACGGACAGAGGTGTCAGCAGAGAGCACTGTGGTCAGACTGAAAAGAACTATACAACTTCCTGTGGAGCATACAGCAGCTGATAAGTACTGGAAGGATTAAGATTTTTTAATCAAAGAAATTTACAAATCTGTTAAACTTTCTGCCACCAGTTGATAAAAAAAAAATTCCACCGGAGTACCCCTTTTAATGCTGTAGTGACCGGATGAAGTCAACAATTGGATAAATACATTTATAAATAATATTAAAGGATACTAAGCTTAAAAGCGAGCACTAGCTTTATAGCCACAATTACATGTAGACACACATAAAAAGTGTGAGACAAGACTCTCCTAGGACTGTATCCACCTTTTCCAGCCCAATGGAGCACCTGAAAGCTGAACTCATTTATGCAGACTAAAGTCAGCAAATGCTGAGCCGAGAAGTTCGTGACAAATCGAATCACTGTAACTTCACTCATCTATAATTCTGACCCTGCTTTCCTATGTAAATTCCAGCCACAGTGAAAATGAACTGTAATTTTTTCCATTTGTTCTTTTTTTCCCTTAGTTATAAAAGAAAGCCTATTCCTTGCCATCATAGACATAGTGACCCAGGGCTGCTACGCTCCACATTTTAACTACGGTATAAACTTTATCCAGTAAGAAAGCAATAAAGAAGAACGTATGCCAATCACCACTTCCATAAAAACACTTTATTCAGATAACTTCTAACATGAGCGTGATAGATGATTCACTGACAATGACCCTCTGCTCATGCTATTCTGGCCTTGATCTTACTGCAGCAGGTTCTGCCTAATCATCACTAACTGGTTAAAAAGAAAGAAATGTATGCTTGGTTGAAGTTGAGATGGTGTGCATGAGGGTCTCAGCACCCAGACCCCCACTAATGAAAACCTTATACTTGTTGCGTCTATGACTTGTATTTAAAGGGGTTATCCAGTATAAGAAAAACAGAGCTGATTTCTTCAAAAATCTGCAACACATTTGTCTGCAAGTTGGTGGTGATTTTGCAGCTAAGTTCCATTGAAGTGAATGGAACCAAGTTGGTGCTGTTTATGAAAGAAATTAGCTCTGCTTTTCTATTGCTCTGTTTTTCTCTTGTGCAATTTACTTCTTTTTGGGGAGATAAGCAGGGACACTGGAGGCCACAGCTGGTATTTCCCTTTTATACTAACAGTTATCATCCTGATCAAATGAAACCTATAGCCATGGCTGATTTTGAGGATAATTTTCAAGAATTAAAGGGAACCTGTCACTAACTTTTACCTTATATAACAAGTGGTGACACATAATAGAGTTTAATATCATATATCATACCATGCCCGGATGTCTGCTGACCTGTCTGTAAATGGGGAGAAAACCACTTTTCTAAATGTTCTGCACAGTATGTACATGAGGACCAAGTAGTCATTTGGGGGTGCAGTTTGCTGAACTAGTCACAGAGCCTGTAATCACTACTATTCAGGTGTGATTTACAGCCTAGGTACAGCTTGATGACAGGTCTTACGCTTTTCTATTGTGGTGCTGTCCTAAGGCATCATTGAATATTCCTCTTAACCAGGCATGGTCTTTAGATCTTTATATTTTTATCAGGTCAGAGAGGTGTTGGGATAGTAGAGGTAGACAGAATAGATTTATTCTCTCCTACCAGTATTGTTCAGGGTTATGTTAAAATCTTGAGATTCGAAAGTTAAATATCTTGTCCAAAACATTAACTATAGATCATTGAACGGGACAAGTGAATACACCTTTATTTTTTTATTTTTTTTAGCCCTGCCTGACACCATTTCCATGTAGAAGTAAGACTCTAGAGAACCGCTTTAGGTAACATACACACTAAGGATTTTCCCCACATGGAATTTTGCTCAGGAATTCTGCTGTGCAAACCTTAAAGGGCTACTCCACCCCTAAACATCTTATCCAAAGTATAGGTGATAAGATGTCGGATCAGGGGGTCCCACCACTGGGAACCCCCACGATCTCTCATGCAGCACCCCCTGCCATCTGGTGCACTGAGCGAACTTCGCTCCGTGCCTGATGAATGTTGATGCAGGGGCCAGAGACTCGTGACACCATGGCCCCACCCCCTTGTGATGTCACACCATGCCCCCTCAATGCAAGTCTATGGGAGGGGGCGTGGGGGCCGTCACACCCATTCCCATAGACTTGCATTGAGGGGGTGGGGTGTGACATCACGAGTCTCTGGCACCTGCGTCGCCAGTCATAAGGCACGGAGCAAAGTTCGCTCCGTGCACCAGATAACGGGGTGCTGCAGGAGAGATCGCAGGGGTTCCCAGCGGCAGGACCCCCGCGATCAGACCTCTTATCCCCTATCCTTTGGATAGAGGATAAGATGCCTAGGGGCACAGTACACCCTTAAAATTGGTGGGAATGGGCCTTCCGCAGACCCATTCATACTACTACGAAACTTCAGCTGCAGAGAATTCCACCCCTGATATTAGATCCACCCAAAAAAATTGAACATGTCTTTCTGCGGAATTATGTGTGCACTGCATTGTCATCAATGGTGATGGCTCAGGTCCGTTTGGTCCTCCAACTAAAAGATTTCTATAGCGGCCCCCAGACAGAATTTCTAAGTAGAATTCCTTATTGGAATTCCGCGAGCAAAGATTCCATAATGTGAACATACCCTAAGGGTACGTTCCCACAGGCACGTTGCTCGTGAGTTTCTCACAGTTGATTTTCCACTGCAGATCTCATTGAGGTCAATGTAATCTGCTGTGGATTTTCTACTGTGGAAATTTTGGCGTAGAAATTCCCAACCATGTGAACGTACCCTTAAACAGTATTGTACTTGACACTTCATATACTGACATAAGGAACAGGTGTGACCATTTTTTTGTTTTTAATTACTAAGTAATGATTACAAATAATCTGTGTTTGGGCAGTATGATCAAGGCCATGATGAAGAGCACATGGTGTAAAACAGCAGTCAGTTATCCTTGATCAAATCTACTCATCTGATATTTTAAAATGTTGTCTGGAGAATTATGTTTATACTAGCAGAGTGTAAGGTGTTGCCAAGTTTTTCCTACCATGGCTTTGTGGGAATGGGCATGACTTGCAAGCAGGACCAATGCATGAGAAAGGTAGAAAATAAATAGAGTGTGGCTAAGATGGTGGATGTGGCTTTGTGAGATGGGGCGTGGCATGTGGGGAGGGTGTGGCTTGCAAGCCAGATTGACGCACTGTGCAGGAGATGCAGAGCGGAACTTGTGGAGTAATGTACTGGAAGTCCCATATACTTGCATGGAACTTGAGACAAAAACCCCATCCTTCATGTAATGGGGTAGGTTAGGGTTATTTTAACTATCTTATATTTTCTTTCAACATGCAAGTAACATGTGTATCAAATATTATTGAAATATCCAGCCATTTGGAAGTTATGCTGGAACATACATTTCTCATAGACTTGCATAGGACTTTAAACAAAAACCCAGTTCCTTGCAAATGGGGGTGGTGGATAAGGGTTACTTTATCCTATAAAAATAGTAGAAAAAGATAAGTGCACTCACCACGTAAAATGCTTAATCTGTGTAGTTTATTTGGAATCATACAGAGACAAAGGTGCAGAGGGACGATAGAGAAGGGAGATGTTCTTGGGCTACAGAACCGTCTCGCGTTACATGTGCTTCATTAGGCCCCTACTACGTAACAGGTAAGAAGGTGCGTTTAAAAGGGACCCAAACGGATATGTATCCTAGGTAACATGTACACAAAAGACTTTCACAATACATCAAGTGAGTGATAAACAAAAAACAATCACCGTGCAAAAAACCTTCATAAAAACAACACTCTACTAACTGAAAAGACATAGGAGATAAGAAGGAGGAATAATAAAAATACGCTCATCTCATTACGGTCATTCAGATTGAGTGGACCCGTAGTGTTCAATTGCATGATCCAAAGAGCTTCCTTCTGTAACAGTTTTAGATCCTTATCTCCGAACCTGATTGCCAAAGAGCTTCCTTCTGTAACAGTTGTAGATCCTTATCTCCGAACCTATGGAACCGTCTTCATTGCAAGACGGTTCCGTAGCTCAAGTACACCTCCCTTCTCTGTCGTCCCCCTGCATGTTCGTCTCTGTATCTGGATGATAAACTACACAGATGAAGCATTTTACGTGGTGAGTGCGCTTGTCTTTTTCTACTATGTTTCTATGAACACTGTGCTTTTTGTCCATACAAGTTTTGCACCACGACCACCTGTGAATTACAGAGCAACTGCCAATAGTGTTGCATGAGAAGGTCACCATTCAGGATACCGCCACGCAGCAGTGCCAGGTAGCTTTTCTTCTCACTGGATGCATTAATTTATCCTATGTTTGTAGTTGACATATATGTAACATGTGTACCAAGTTTTTAAAATATTTTCAGCCATTTGGAAGTTTTTACTATTGTTAACCCATGTTTTTCGGGTTGTGCGCCAGATTTCTGTCTGCGCCAACCCGATTCTGCCTGTGCCAGAATTGAAAAGAAAACAGATTAACTCTCCATTTTACTGAGAACCCGGTAAAGGGGCATGGCCATCGGGGAACAGTGGGTGTGGTCGTCAAAAAGGGGGCATTTCCCCAACATTTTCAGAAAAATCCAAACATATTTACTAAGGTTTCCACAGAAAATGTGGTGGATTTGAGCTGAGGAAAACCAGACAGATCAGAGCATGTGTAAAAAAATAAAGCAAAATGTAGGGAAAGTGCAAAATGTAGGGAAACCTTAGTAAATACCTTGGAAAATAAATTGTAGGGAATTAAAACCCACAAAGAAAACTACACAACACTCTTAGTAAATCAGGGCTTAAGAGATTTAGATAGATAGAAATGTGGTCAGGGTGGGATGAAATACAAATAAAACATACTCTCCTGTAGGGCTGCGACTAACAATTGTTTTTATAATTAGTTAGTTGGCCAATTATTGTTTCGATTAATTGACTAATGTGATAAAAATAACCATGGTGGAGAAGAAGATAATTTGTGAGTTATATTAGGGAGGGAGTTAATGAGGGGAGGGGATCGGACTGAAGTCTTCTGTGTGTTTTAGGTTAGAGATGCATTTGTGGGGTCAGCTAGATGCTATGTTTTGTGGAAGCTGAGAGGAGGAGCTTTTTATTTAATTTAAATATGTATAATAATTATTTTCATTAAAAAAATGTTTTTCCTTGTAAGGGCTATACTCCCTCCCTGTTTCTTACCTGTGGCCAGATAGGAAGGGCAGCACATTCCCTGGTTTTCCATCCTACTTGCCTCCAGCAGCCTATTTAGTGAAGAAGGGGCCAGCACAAATAATTTTCCACTGCAACTATTGCGAGTCTGGCCTTTAGCACAGAGCCTGACAAGCGGGGACTCATGATAGCTGGAAGCAGAAGATCATGTGTGCTGGGCCCCCTCTTTACTAAACAGGCTGCTGAGGACCACAGTTACATATACATAGTGATAATCGGTAAGTGTATGTAAACTTAAAAAATTGGGTGGCCAACTAATCGACAAACTGATTAATCGATTATGTTGTCAACTATTTTCCTAATCGGTTAGTTGTTTCAGCCCTATTCTCCAGCCAATGCCATTTTACCAGTGCCTTCCCCAATGCTAAGCTCCTCATACTTGCGTCTAGATACATAGGAAATGTCGATTAGCAGTCAGTCAGATCAGAGGCTGGATGTAACCTTCTTTTCATATTACCCTGACCAAATGTATATATTTAAACATTTCTACAGACAAATCCTTTAAGCTACATGAATAAAGAAGTGGTGAATGCCACAAAAGAGACTGTCTGCTGCTATTGCTCAGCACCACTTTTTGCCTGGATTGCACCACATGGTGCAGTGTGTTTTTCCGCATTTGTATACCATTGATCTTTCTAGTGATCCTTTTCTTTTCCTATCTTTTTAGAGCAACAAAGTGCATTGTAAGACACTATGTCCCATCTTGATACTTTAGGAATGTGGAAAAATAGCAGTGTGGAATGGGTCCAGATGTGTGCTCATTGGCTGAATCATAGTGGCGTCCAGCCAGCCTCGCACTAAAACATTTCAAGGATGTTATTTATTTAATTTTTTTTTCAGTACTATCTCCTCCCTTCTCTGTTAGTGCTGTGCTGGCATACAAAGGGATGAAATCATTTTATACTGACCTTATGAATACCTCAACTAACAAGCCAAAACCCACATAGTGAATTACTGGCTGCGTTGTTGTCACAGTCGGATGTATTTACAGTTTGGTTAATTGCATCTAATGTTGGTGTAACCTGAGACTATGAGCGCTACATCAGTTAACAGATATTAAGGCAAACAACATAATGCACTCTGGTTTAGGACAGGGATTATTATACATTCTTTTCTGATTTATGCTGCCTTAAAAATCTGTACATCATAGCGCTCAAAATACCTCCTAAGTATCTTAAGGACCTGCATATAAATTTAGCCTGCGTGGAAAATATATTAAAGTCCTAATAATCAAAATGACACATGAAGCTTGGCATCGGGCACTCACCATTACGTATCCTCGTGAATTGGCGACACAACTGTGTTTAGGAAAGCACTCCTGATATGCGCAGTGATCTTATTGAAGATAAACCAGCGGGTCACCTGTACCCTCCATCTGTAGAGGTATTTCTAATATACCTTGTTACTTGAAATGGGTGATTAGATGTATTTTGAGTAGCCACATTCTGGACTTATAACCCCATTGTAAATGTGGCAACAGTCAATACCCCCTGGGATGAAGACCAAAATAAAAAAAAAACTTTTCTCAATCCCAACCATAAAACTTAGATTTTATTGTTAGCAAAGGTATGACATGTATTAGTAGTGCATACAACCTCAAAGAATGGTTGAAAACGCTGCTGTGATGTTTCGCTGTAGATGGAAAAATCCCCTATAGCTATGCTTTGGGGCAGCTCAACCATTTATGACAAAAGTGAATGGAGCCTGCAAAGGACCTTTTCTGACACACTACAACTCTTATTGAAAATTAGCATTAGCAAATTAGCATGCCCCACCTAATGTGCTTGCTGTGACAACAGCGCCTTCAGGAGTCTAGACAGCCATTGCCTTAAAGGGGTACTCCAGTGGAAAAAAACATTTTTGTGGGGGTAATTGAAAGAAAACAGCATTTTTGCAAATTTTGAAGGGCTTTGTTTTACACTGTGTATGTTTTCTTTATTCTGTGGGTCTATATGAGGCTAGATTTCCACTTGGTTGTTTTTCTGGCAGTTTTTGGAAAACTGCCACTGCAGTTTTTGAGCCAAAGCCAGAAGTGTATTCAAAAGGAATAGGACATATAAAGGAAAGACTCATACTTCTCCTCCCTTATGGATCCACTTCTGACTTTGGCTCAAAAACTGCAGTGGCAGTTTTCCAAAAATTGCCAGAAAGCCAGAAAAAAACGAGTGGAAATCTAGCCTCATGCTTCCAAACTAAAACTTAAAAAAAATAAAAAAGAATGTTCAAAATTGCCCCATTTTAACCCTTATAACTTTGAATTTTTATAAATGCAGACTGTATGATGTCTTATTTTTTGCACCCTGATCTGTATTTTTTATCGGTACCACTTTTGCGGATATGTGACTTTGAAATCACTTTTATTTATAAAAAAAAAAATTATGGAATGTAATGTGACCAAAAATCTGCAATCTATGTTAGGGTAAAATGGAAAAAGGGGGTGATGTAAATTTTTGTAGGGGAGGGGCTTATTCACATAAAATAATACAAATTGTACTATTTATTCTACATTTTAAAGTCCCTATAGGGTACTATTTACAGCTATCTTCGGATTGCTATTACTGTTCAGTGCTATGCATTGGCTTAGCACCAATCAGTAATATTAGCGTTCTACTTGTATAGCTTGCCCCAGAGGTAAGGAGACCACTGGCCGCTAGCTTCACTCATCAGGCCCCCACAATCACACTGTGGGTGGCCCAATGAGTGTATCCAAGTACTGAAACCACCTTAGATGCTGTAATCAGTATTCATCATGACCTCTTTAAAGGTAAATGGCAGGCATTAGCATAATTACTGATTTCCCCGTAACTGGTGAGGCAGCAGCAGGACCTGCTACAAAGCAAGCAAAACAGCATAGTCGGAATGCTGCTAAGGACTTAAATAGGGGCTGTCATGCACTTATCAACTGATCCCCTATCCACAGGATATGAGATAAGTGTAAGTACCCCCATCACAACCGTTGACATCATGGGGGACATTATAGAGCAGTGCTGAGCAATGTAAACCGAATAAAAAACTGGGGTGAGATCTATTAGATCTTTTATCTAAGTCTCTGAGTCTGTTTGTATGTTACTTTCTCTCGGCATCCCCCCCCCCCACCACCACCACCACCATATCAGTAGACTTTAATGACACTTATAACCTGATACCTCAGTGAGCCAATCAGTCTTTTGAAACATTTGACCTGTTGTTTCGGAAGAAAGTTTAGAGTGAGGAGCAGGAAGGTAGCCAGATAAGTAGCAGGCAGAGGTATTTTCTCTGTTAAGATATATTGTATTACAAAGTTTGTTTTCTCCATTCAGATTGTACTATTGATTTATGCTGAATGTATTGAATGTATTGTATTCAATGTGTGTAGTTAAATTAAGGATTCTAGAAGTCTGTAACAAATCTGTTGCTATAGATGCGCACACAGCCTTTTATCCCTAATACTGTATTAGTTTCAATCCTAATGTAAGCCTGCATTACTAATCAGATTTTTTGCAAAAAGAAAATGCAGAACCTCAGTAAGAACCATCACATGCCTAATATTAGTGGGTAAGAATTTCATATAAATGCCCATCAGCTAAGCAGACAAATCTATATTTCTCTAAGCACATTATTGGCTGTATGTGCCAGGAGAAAAAACAACTTGTTAGATTTTTCTTTGTGATTTTATTTGAAGTTGTGGCCTGTTTAACCGATTGTAGCTGAGTTGACAGACATCATGTTACATTCTGCACACCGTCCAGCTTTAACAACAGACCAAAAGCTTTAAAGCAAACACCAGGGAAGGAAATCAAAATCTAATTAATCCTTTCCCAAGACGCGTATATTAATGCAGCAGTGCTCTTATTTTTCTTGTCTAGAAGAGAGGATACGTTTTCAGTACACTTTCGCCGTGCAGATTTTCTAAATCACTACCAGGAAAGATAGCAAGACAAAAGCTTGACATTACGTATGCAGAAGCAGATATAGGATGTTTATTCTGGGTATAGTGTAACTAAAATTGAATTGCAAGGACTTGGGTGGATTTATAGGTGTTTCTTTAAAGGGGTACTCCGGTGGAAAACTTTTTCATTTTTATCAACTGGCGCCAGAAAGTTAAACAGATTTGTAAATGACTTCTATAAAAAAAAATCTTTACCCTTCTAGTACTTTTTAGCAGATGTATGCTATAAAGGAAATTCTTTTCTTTTTGAATTTCTTTTTTGTCTTGTCCACAGTGTTCTCTGCTGACACCTGATGCCTGTATCAGTAAATGTCCAGAGCAGAAGAAAATTCTCATAGCAAACCTATTCTGCTCTGGACAGTTCCTGACATGGACAGAGGTGTCAGCAGAGAGCACTTCCTGTAGTCCTGAGCAGTTTGGTGTGCAGCTCATTCGGGTGTGTCTCTTTGTGTGCTCCAGAGACTTCCAGCAGACCAGAGCAGGTGTTTCATCAGCCTCCCCAGGAGTGTGGCAGCCTCCTCGGGAGAGCCTCCCTGCATGGCGTCCCTGGCCTCCACCTCCCGTTCTTCAAGGCTGGCGGGGGGTGGAGAGCAAACAGCAACAGCCATTCCGGCCCGGGGTAGAAGATCTGGCAGAGTCTGCAGCAATGCAGGCTCTGCTCCCCTGGCAACAGGTACCAGCCAGAGATCTGGTGGACAAAAGGCGAGGAGGAGAAGTGTGGAGTTGTGGGTAGAGCGAGGGCCCAAGGAGTCCAGTGCCAACTACTGCTCCCGCCTGGCCGCGAGGTTTGCTGAGTATGATCGGTGCGGCAAGGATCTGAAGTTGGCCAGAGAAGATCTGCGAGGCGCTCAGAATCTGGTGAACACTGCACCAAAAAAGAACAGGCCAGAGTTAAGGAAAAAGATCGCAGCACTGAAAGCTGAGATTGTGCAGCTGGAGGAGAGGAGAGCAGAGATCTTGGAGGGGAGCGGTCTCTTTAAGGAAAAGCTTGAGAACGACAGCCGGTTTGCCGCCACGAAATCCCCAGGTAAGGTGGAGGTGGATGTTGGGGAGAGTAGTGGCGGTGAAGATAGCGAGGATGGTGGTGAAGCTGTAAAGGAGGAGGAGAAGGTGGAAGAAAGTGCACAAGTTGTGGAGATGGATGCTGTTCCTGTGGCTACTCCCTATGACACCAAAACACAGGACAGCTACATTGAGCCAGCACAGGTGGCACTACCAGCAAGCGATAGTGAGGAGGATGTGGAAAGTGAGGCTGGGGGATTGTTGAGGGCGATCATAATGCAGGAGTCCCCAGCCCACCTCCAGAATTTTACCTTTGGAGAAGATCAGTGTGAGGATGTGGTGGTGAAGCGAAAAGCTAAGAAACAAAAGATTCAGGAAACAGTACAATACGTGTTTGTTCCCTTCCAGCAGTCTGGGCCAGCTGCAAAGCTGGTTCAGGCTGCTGGGCCCCCCAGACTGCCAGACCCCGTTTCTGTGGTGGAACGGAGCCAGCATGGGGGGTACAGCATGGCGTCAGAAAAGGCAAAGGGCGCAATAGATGTGAAGCCCACCCATCTTGCCGGTAGGGAGGGGCAGGATGGGCTGATGGTGGGCAGTGGCGAGGCAAGCTATGCTGCCGTGTGCTCGGGGGGCGGTTCCCCGAGTGCTATGGGCATTACCGGCACTGCGGGGCACTCCCCTGTGAGGGGGGGGAGTGTCCGGGTGCCGGTGGAAGAGAGTGGTAGGTCTGTGTGCTCGGGGGGCGGTCCTCCGAGTACTGTGTATTCTGTGGGCGCTGCGGGGCACTCCTCTGTGAGGGGGGGGGAGTGTCCGGGCGCCGGCATCATCCACAGAACCCGTGTGGTTGGGAAAAGTAGGTGCTGGCACTGTGGGAGGAGCTGGGGTGCGCCCGGAGGGGCAGCCCCAGACTCCGGAAGTGACTTCAGCTATGGAGCAGGAACTATCAGCATCGACCCCGGCAGCTAAGCCAGAAAAAAAGAGTGTAATAAAACCTGCAACACTACAAGTCCCAGCCAGCCCAGAAAATGTTAGTCAGGATAAGAGTGCTGGATGTGAGAATGCTGAGTGTGGAAGTGTTGTGGATGAGAGGAGTGTATGTGGGAGAGTCAGTGGAGTGAATGATGGTGGGAGTAGTAGTGATATGAATGGGAAGAAAGATGATGAGAGGAGTGGTGTGAATGGTGTTATTAGTGGTTCTGGGTTTGGTTCTGGGTCTGGTCCGGCTGCCCCCCCGGTAGTGACTGCTCCTAGGAGCTATGCCAATGTCGCTGCCGGGGGTTCAGGGGGGTCCCCGTCTCCGTCCGGCTCTGGAGGCCTCTTGCAACAGCGCCTCCTGGAGGCTCTACGCAGGGGTGACAGGTCGATCCAGGTAGAGGGAAGGGGTGAGGTCGACCTGTCTTTCTGGATAGAGAGGCACAGTTTGGGGGCTTTTCGAGAGAGGAATGGGGAGGTGGTCTGGTCCCTCCCGACATCCGGGCAGGACAATAACCGTAGGAATGTGGTCCGTCTGATTTGGAGGGGCGAGGATGCGTGCCCACCTCGCGCAAAAGTGGTTGAGCTCCTCCTTCAGATGGAATTCAGGGCGAGCGACATCTTTGCCCTGATTCACCCCTATGGTTCGTCTGAGTTTGACGTCAGTTTCGTTCGGCCGGAGGGTCTTGAACTCTTCTGGTCGAACTACGAAGTGGCGAAGAACGAGCCCGGCTGGCGGGATTTCGCCGTAAAGGCGATTTCCCGTCAGAACTCTGTCAAGAAAGTGACCGTTTTGACCCGTAACGAGTCGCTTTCTTGTTGTGACATCATGACCTGGCTCGGACGGTATGGGGATGTGACGGACATGCCCAAGAAAAACTTTGATGAGCACGGGATCTGGTCTGGGGCCTGGACGTTTTCCGTCAAACTCAAGCGTTCAGGGAGTACAGTTGCCCACATTCCGTCAGCCGCCTTCCTTGGACGTGATAGGATCCAGGTCTTCTACCAGGGGCAGCCTAAGGTCTGTCACAGGTGTGGCAGCCCCACCCACTTTAGCGCAGCCTGTACTGTGCAGGTCTGCGCTTTGTGTGGTGGGGTGGGTCATCTGGCCGCATCCTGTAGGCAGATCCGGTGCCACCTGTGTGGTGTCCTCGGGCACCCTTTCAGCCGTTGTCCTAGCGCCTTCGCCCGTGCAGCGGCCGCTCCGGCTGAGGAGAGCTGTGAAGTTGCCTCGGCTGGGGAGGGCACGGGCAGGGATGGGGGCGCAACAGGGCTAGTGAGGAGGAAAAAGGGCCCCACCAAACTAAGGCGGGACGAAAATCGGAGGAGGAGTAGGGAGCTGGAGAGTGCCCAGGTGGCGGGGGTAGCTCCGGCCCCTGCTCCTGAAGCTGGCCCTGTAACCGCTGAAGCCCAGGAGGAGGACGTGCTGGATGAGGAGGTCAGGATGCTGCGCAAAGAGGAGGGCAATATGGCCGACACTTCCGATTCCTCCCACTATGAAAGTGTGGATGAGGAGAGTGGAGAGAGGCCTAAAAAGAAAGACAAGGGCAAAAGAAAAGGGAGAAAGAAGAGGTCAGAGCCCTCTGTTCCCTGTACTACGGGCCAGGTCCAAAACGGAAGCCTGATTGCCCCCCCTCTGATTGACCTGTCAAACCGGTACCTCGTCCTCGATACTATCTCCTCCCCCTCCTTGAAGGGGGAAGGTGAGGGCCAGGTGCCTAGGAAGAAGGAGCCTCCAGGGGGAACTGGGCCCTGTCCTATTGAGGCTCCTTCCTTGGAGGGCAGGGCTAGACCGGGGCCGGACGTAGATGGGGATCAAATGGACCAAACTGAATCAAAAAAAAGAACTAAGAGTGGTCCTGCCCTCTCATCTTCTTCGGGGGATGAGGGGGCTAAAAAGAAGGGAAAGAAAAAGTAAAGGGTGTGGCCGTCTAATTTAATCACCCTGTATGGCGGCACTCACCCCATTGACGCTGGCATCTATTAACTGTGCCAGCATAAAGTCAGATACGGCTAGATTCGCAGCCTTTGATTTTCTCGGCCGCGTTGAAGCTGACATTTTCTTTTTACAGGAGACCAGGTTGCCAGATCTAGCCTCTCTGGTAAGAGCCAGAAGAGAGTGGAGGCGTGGTCCCTCCCACTGGTCTCTTGCGGCTGAGCCGTATAGTGGGGTGGCGGTCCTTTTTACCGCTCCTGTTGAATGCCGACGGGTTATTGAATTAGAAATGGGGAGGTGCCTGATCTTAGATGTCTTCATGAAGGGACAAGAGCTTCGGCTCATTAACATCTACGCCCCGCAAACTAAGCGGGGCCGTAAAGATCTCTTTATGAGGATTAAGCCCTTTCTTTTTACGAGTCGGCAAGTGATCTTTGGAGGGGACTTCAATAATGTCACGAGGTCCCAAGATCGGAGAGGCTCCAATGGTCCGCTGACTTGCGATAGTGTGGCACTGATTAGCATAGCTAGAGAAGCTCGCCTAGAGGACGCCCACATCCGGAGCCCCTCGGGCCACGCGGGTTTCACCTATCATCAAGGTAGTCGCAGGTCTAGGATAGATAGGTTTTATTTAAAGGAGGAAGCCGTCTCTTCCGCAGTGTCCGTGGTTGAGGTGGAGTTCTCCGATCACTGTATGATTTTGTTTTCCCTGAATGTTTCAGAGACCCCCCGGATGGGTAAAGGTTATTGGAAGCTGAATTCGTCCCTCCTGGAGGAAGCAGAGGTGAGACAGTCCTTTGAGGATTTTCTTCAGAGTCAGGTACCTTTACTGGGCCTCTGTAGTAATAAGCTGGAGTGGTGGAAGATATTCAAGAAGCGGGTTGCGGGGTTCTTCCGCCAGCTCTCGAGCCTCAGGTCCCTGAACAGGTATCGCTTGTATCAGGGTCTGAGGAGGAAACTCGAGCTTCTTGTCTCGACTGGAGGTAGCCGAGAGGATATCTCCAGAGTGAAGTCCTTGCTGATGAGGTGTCAGTACGATAGGCACGCATCTTTGGTTTTTGAGAGGGATTTCGGGAAGTACCGCTCGCCCGACCCTTACAGGAACTGCAAGATGTCAGTGAGTAGTAAAGTCATTTCAGGACTGATTGATAGTACAGGATCTCTGAATCGGTCCAGATCAGGGATCTTGGAGGTCGTCAGATCCTTCTACTCGCACCTCTTGGGGAGGAAGGATCTAGATCGAGACAGGATGTCGGTTTTCCTGACTGAAACCATTCCTGAGCCAGGGGTAGACCCCTCTCTTGATGTTTTGGCAGAAGAAATAGGGGAAGAGGAAGTGAGACTGGCGATCGAGGGGCTCGCCCCCAAGAAGTCGCCAGGCCCGGATGGCTTAACATCTGAGTGGTACAGGACCTTTAAGGAGTCTTTAGCTCCCCTCTTGACTGAGGTATTTAATGAGTGTCTCTCCTCGGGCACTCTGCCGAAGTCAATGAGGAGGTCAGCCCTGATTCTTCTGTCAAAGGGTAAAGATCCTAGCCGTGTTGAGAATTGGAGGCCCATAGCTCTTCTCAATACGGACAGGAAGCTTCTGGCCAAGATATTGTTTAATCGGCTGGTGAAGTTTGCACCCCGGCTCCTTTCGGGGGCTCAGCACTGCTCTGTTCCAGGCCGAAGCACCTTAAGTGCTGTCCTTAGTGTCAGGGAGGCAGTGGAGCGGAGTAGTGCAGGTCTCTGGAAGGGGTACTTGCTGTCCTTGGATCAGGCCAAAGCATTTGATCGGGTGAACCACGAGTACCTCTGGTCCGTCCTCCTGAGATATGGCTTACCAACTACTTTTGTTAATTGGCTTAAGATCTTGTATGCAGGGGCAGAGAGTTTCCCGCTTGTGAACGGGTGGTCTGGCCGCTCTTTTGAGGTGGGGTCCGGAGTCCGTCAGGGTTGTCCTTTGAGCCCGCTTTTATACGTGTTCGCAATCGATCCCTTCGTCCGGAGGGTAGATTGTGGGCCGTTGGCGGGAGTCGGGATGAGTCTGGCGCAGCCGGCTGTCACCCAGAGAGTGGTGGCGTACGCTGATGATGTCACTATTTTCGTCTCCTCGAGAGAGGAGGTCGATGTGGTGATGTCGGAGGTGGAACGCTACTCGGAGGCATCCGGGTCTAAGATCAACCGGGATAAGTGTGAGAGTCTCTGGCTGGGAGGGGGGGATCCCACGTTTGATCTCCCGGACACCCTTCCAGGGCCCCAAGAATCAGCAAAAGTCTTAGGCATCACATTCGGCCAGGATGATTATCCCACCAAAAACTGGGATGGTAAGCTCCAGGATGCCACTCGAAGGTGAACCAGTGGAAGGGTTGGTCTATGACCCTCAGGGAAAGGGTACACCTGATCAAATCGTACCTGCTCCCCTTGTTTATCTATCTGGGCAGCGTATGTATCTTGCCAGAGGCTTACTATACTAGGATCTACAGCCTGTTTTTCCAACTGTTATGGGGGAACAGGATGAACCTAGTCAAGAGGGAGGTTACGTACCGCACGAGGAGACTAGGGGGTTTATCTATGGTAAACCCTGTGGTGTTCTTTACGAACACCTTCTTGAAAGCCAACATCGCAAACCTCTGGTCAGAGAGGGCTCCTCCGTGGGTACTCTCCTGCAGGGAATGGTTTCGGCCTTTATTCCAGGAATGGGAGACAGGAGGGCAAGTGAAGGACCTCCGTACGCCCCATGGATATCTTCCGGCTTACGCTACCCCGACTCTGAAGGCGATACGTCGGTGGGGTCTGGGAGTGTGGGAGATCAGGACCCAGTCAAGGCAGTTCCTTGACAAACGGGTTCTGTTGACCCACTTTCAGAAGCCTCTGGCGCTCAGGGACTGCCCAGGTCGGGATCTGAGGGTGGGGTTGTATCTTTTGAACATGAAAAGGATCCCCCAGAAGTTTTGGGACTTGGCCTGGCGCTGCTTTCAGGGGAAGCTATATGTAAGGGACAACCTGAAGTGTAGGAACTCTGATGACCGGGGATGTCCCCGAGAAGAGTGCGGGGACACGCTGGAAAGCATGGACCACTTCCTGCTTCATTGTCCCTTTAATATAGGGGTTTACAACCGGGTGGGCGCTTCCATCGGCTGGAGTCAACTTGCCGGCCTTACCTATCCGGAGTGGGCTTATGGGGCATTCAGGTCCCTGGGTGGCCGAGACCGGGGCACTTTATTCTTAGTTAGCTTAGTGGTTAGGTACTACACGTGGAGTGCACGGTGTTTAGTGTCGACCCAACAGAAAATCCTCTCCGAGGTGGAGGTCTGTAGGAATATCACCGGTGACCTTGGGAAGATCAGGTCTTTGGAGTATGGCAGTCTTGGTACCAGTAGGGCTTCTCTCCTATGGAGAGGTTTTTCTTTTGATGTGCCCTAGGTACTAGGCCCTTAAGGTGAAGTACCTTATTTTGGCCAGGGATAGTGTATATATCTTAGGGTGAGTATAGGGTCAGTTTCATGAAGGGATAGTGATAGGGTTAGAGGTTGATAGGGAGAGGAATTTAAATTTAATTTTATCAGGATTGCCATCCTTCTTCCTGGTGGGGGGGCTATGCATGTCACCTTAGCCTTTTGTTTTGTTTTCTATGGAAAAGATTGTAAAGGGCTTGCAGGCAACCAAACTTGAGCCTTGTGGTTTTGGTGTATTGTACTGTTAATATTGCTTGTTGTAGAGTATGTAAATATTGTTTTGTATATATATTGTTCTGTTTACATTAGGTGGGTAGGGGTGTATTTTAGGTTGGGTGGGGGGTTTTCGGGGGGTGGTGGTGGTGGTCTGTACCCAGGACTGGACTGTTGCAGTGGGTACTATTTTGGGGGTCTGGTATGGGTCAGTTGTGGACAAAAACTGTGACCTATGGACTCTGACCCATGTCCAGAAGGGGTGGTGGGTGATGGGATAGTTTAGTATAGGTTGTTTTTCTGTGTTATTGAGTTGTTTGTTATGTATAATCTGTATAGTTTTATGTATACACCTTATTTTTATTTTATTTTTTTTGTAATATTTTCTATTTTATTTTACATTTAAATTTTTTATTTTTTATTTTTTTTTTATTTTATTTGTACAATGTTATAATTATTTGGGAGAGAAAGGCAGTCGGACCAGTTTTCAGTTATTATAGTATAGTGTTAAGAGTACACTATATTTATGTTTGTGTTTATGTTTGTGTCCCAGTGTGGATTCGTTTTTGTTTGTGGGTATATGTATGTGTGTGTGTGGTGGGGGTAGGGGAGGTTAAAAAAAAAAAAAAAAAGGGTGTATGTATATATGTATGTATATATATATATATATGTATGTATATATATGTGTGTGTGTGTATGTATATGTGTATGTATGTGTATATGTGTATGTATGTGTATGTGTATACATATATATATATATGTGTGTGTGTATGTGTATGTGTATGTATATGTGTATGTATATATATATATATATATATATATATATATGTATAGAAAAAAAAAAAGAAAAAAAAAAGAAAAAAGGAAAAAAAAAAAAAAAGTGTATTTGTATATGTGTATATATATGTGTGTATATGTGTATATATGTATGTATGTATGTGTATGTATGTATATGTATATGTATGTATATGTGTATGTGTATATATATATATATATATATATATGTGTTACGCTGAGCGCTCCGGGTCCCCGCTCCTCCCCGGAGCGCTCGCTACACTCTTCCCGCTGCAGCGCTCCGGTCAGATCCACTGACCCGGGGCGCTGCGATTCCGCTTCCAGCCGGGGTGCGATTCGCGATGCGGGTAGCGTCCGCTCGCGATGCGCACCCCGGCTCCCGTACCTGACTCGCTCTCCCTCGGTCCTGTCCCGGCGCGCGCGGCCCCGCTCCCTAGGGCGCGCGCGCGCCGGGTCTTTGCGATTTAAAGGGCCACTGCGCCGCTGATTGGCGCAGTGATTCCAATTAGTGTCTTCACCTGTGCACTTCCCTATATCACCTCACTTCCCCTGCACTTCCTTGCCGGATCTTGTTGCCATTGTGCCAGTGAAAGCGTTCCTTGTGTGTTCCTAGCCTGTGTTCCAGACCTCCTGCCGTTGCCCCTGACTACGATCCTTGCTGCCTGCCCCGACCTTCTGCTACGTCCGACCTTGCTTCTGTCTACTCCCTTGTACCGCGCCTATCTTCAGCAGCCAGAGAGGTGAGCCGTTGCTAGTGGATACGACCTGGTCACTACCGCCGCAGCAAGACCATCCCGCTTTGCGGCGGGCTCTGGTGAAAACCAGTAGTGGCTTAGAACCGATCCACTAGCACGGTCCACGCCAATCCCTCTCTGGCACAGAGGATCCACTACCTGCCAGCCGGCATCGTGACAGTAGATCCGGCCATGGATCCCGCTGAAGTTCCTCTGCCAGTTGTCGCTGACCTTACCACGGTGGTCGCCCAGCAGTCACAACAGATAGCGCAACAAGGCCAACAGCTGTCTCAACTGACCGTTATGCTACAGCAGTTACTACCACAGCTTCAGCAGTCATCTCCTCCGCCAGCTCCTGCACCTCCTCCGCAGCGAGTGGCCGCTCCTGGTCTACGCCTATCCTTGCCGGATAAATTTGATGGGGACTCTAAGTTTTGCCGTGGCTTTCTTTCCCAATGTTCCCTGCATCTGGAGATGATGTCGGACCTGTTTCCCACTGAAAGGTCTAAGGTGGCTTTCGTAGTCAGCCTTCTCTCTGGAAAAGCCCTGTCTTGGGCCACACCGCTCTGGGACCGCAATGACCCCGTCACTGCCTCTGTACACTCCTTCTTCTCGGAAATCCGAAGTGTCTTTGAGGAACCTGCCCGAGCCTCTTCTGCTGAGACTGCCCTGTTGAACCTGGTCCAGGGTAATTCTTCCGTTGGCGAGTATGCCGTACAATTCCGTACTCTTGCTTCAGAATTATCCTGGAATAATGAGGCCCTCTGCGCGACCTTTAAAAAAGGCCTATCCAGCAACATTAAAGATGTTCTGGCCGCACGAGAAATTCCTGCTAATCTACATGAACTTATTCACCTAGCCACTCGCATTGACATGCGTTTTTCCGAAAGGCGTCAGGAGCTCCGCCAAGATATGGACTCTGTTCGCACGAGGCGTTTCTTCTCCTCGGCTCCTCTCTCCTCTGGTCCCCTGCAATCTGTTCCTGTGCCTCCCGCCGTGGAGGCTATGCAGGTCGACCGGTCTCGCCTGACACCTCAAGAGAGGACACGACGCCGCATGGAGAACCTCTGCCTGTACTGTGCTAGTACCGAACACTTCCTGAGGGATTGTCCTATCCGTCCTCCCCGCCTGGAAAAACGTACGCTGACTCCGCACAAAGGTGAGACAGTCCTTGATGTCTACTCTGCTTCTCCACGTCTTACTGTGCCTGTGCGGATGTCTGCCTCTGCCTTCTCCTTCTCTACTGTGGCCTTCTTGGACTCTGGATCTGCAGGAAATTTTATTTTGGCCTCTCTCGTCAACAGGTTCAACATCCCAGTGACCAATCTCGCCAGACCCCTTTACATCAATTGTGTAAACAATGAAAGATTGGACTGTACCATACGTTTCCGCACGGAGCCCCTTCTTATGAGCATCGGATCTCATCACGAGAGGATTGAACTTTTGGTCCTCCCCAATTGTACCTCGGAAATTCTCCTTGGACTTCCCTGGCTTCAACTTCATTCCCCAACCCTGGATTGGTCCACTGGGGAGATCAAGAGTTGGGGGCCCTCTTGTTCCAAGGACTGTCTAAAACCGGTTCCCAGTAACCCTTGCCGTGACTCTGTGGTTCCTCCAGTAACCGGTCTCCCTAAGGCCTATATGGACTTCGCGGATGTTTTCTGCAAAAAACAAGCTGAGACTCTACCTCCTCACAGGCCTTATGATTGTCCTATCGACCTCCTCCCGGGCACTACTCCACCCCGGGGCAGAATTTATCCTCTCTCTGCCCCAGAGACTCTTGCCATGTCGGAATACGTCCAGGAAAATTTAAAAAGGGGCTTTATCCGTAAATCCTCCTCTCCTGCCGGAGCCGGATTTTTCTTTGTGTCCAAAAAAGATGGCTCCCTACGTCCTTGCATTGACTACCGCGGTCTTAATAAAATCACGGTTAAGAACCGCTACCCCCTACCCCTCATCTCTGAACTCTTTGATCGCCTCCAAGGTGCCCGCATCTTTACTAAATTGGACTTAAGAGGCGCCTATAACCTCATCCGCATCAGAGAGGGGGATGAGTGGAAAACGGCATTTAACACCAGGGATGGACACTTTGAGTATCTGGTCATGCCCTTTGGCCTGTGCAACGCCCCTGCTGTCTTCCAAGACTTTGTTAATGAAATTTTTCGTGATCTGTTATACTCCTGTGTTGTTGTATATCTGGACGATATCCTAATTTTTTCTGCCAATCTAGAAGAACACCGCCAGCATGTCCGTATGGTTCTTCAGAGACTTCGTGACAATCAACTCTATGCCAAAATTGAGAAATGTCTGTTTGAATGCCAATCTCTTCCTTTTCTAGGATATTTGGTCTCTGGCCAGGGACTACAAATGGATCCAGACAAACTCTCTGCCGTCTTAGATTGGCCACGCCCCTCTGGACTCCGTGCTATCCAACGCTTTTTGGGGTTCGCCAATTATTACAGGCAATTTATTCCACATTTTTCTACCGTTGTGGCTCCTATCGTGGCTTTAACCAAAAAAAATGCCGATCCCAAGTCTTGGCCTCCTCAAGCGGAAGACGCCTTTAAACGACTCAAGTCTGCCTTTTCTTCGGCTCCCGTGCTCTCCAGACCTGACCCATCTAAGCCCTTCCTATTGGAGGTTGATGCCTCCTCAGTGGGAGCTGGAGCTGTTCTTCTACAAAAAAATTCTTCCGGGCATGCTGTCACTTGTGGTTTTTTTTCTAGGACCTTCTCTCCGGCGGAGAGGAACTACTCCATCGGGGATCGAGAGCTTCTAGCCATTAAATTAGCACTTGAGGAATGGAGGCATCTGCTGGAGGGATCAAGATTTCCAGTTATTATTTACACCGACCACAAGAACCTCTCATACCTCCAGTCTGCCCAACGGCTGAATCCTCGCCAGGCCCGGTGGTCTCTGTTCTTTGCCCGATTAAATTTTGAGATTCACTTTCGTCCTGCCGATAAGAACATTAGGGCCGATGCTCTCTCTCGTTCCTCGGATGCCTCAGAAGTTGAACTCTCTCCGCAACACATCATTCCACCTGACTGCCTGATCTCCACTTCTCCTGCCTCCATCAGACAAACTCCTCCAGGAAAGACCTTTGTTTCTCCACGCCAACGCCTCGGAATCCTCAAATGGGGTCACTCCTCCCATCTCGCAGGTCATGTGGGCATCAAGAAATCTGTGCAACTCATCTCCCGCTTCTATTGGTGGCCGACTCTGGAGACGGATGTTGTGGACTTTGTGCGAGCCTGCACTATCTGTGCCCGGGATAAGACTCCTCGCCAGAAGCCCGCTGGTTTTCTTCATCCCCTGCCTGTCCCCGAACAGCCTTGGTCTCTGATTGGTATGGATTTTATTACTGATTTACCCCCTTCCCGTGGCAACACTGTTATTTGGGTGGTCGTTGATCGATTCTCCAAAATGGCACATTTCATCCCTCTTCCTGGTCTTCCTTCAGCGCCTCAGTTGGCTAAACAATTTTTTGTACACATTTTTCGTCTTCACGGGTTGCCTACGCAGATCGTCTCGGATAGAGGCGTCCAATTCGTGTCTAAATTCTGGAGGGCTCTCTGTAAACAACTCAAGATTAAATTAAATTTTTCTTCTGCATATCATCCCCAGTCCAATGGACAAGTAGAAAGAATTAACCAGGTCTTGGGTGATTATTTGCGACATTTTGTTTCCTCCCGCCAGGATGACTGGGCAGATCTCCTTCCATGGGCCGAATTCTCGTACAACTTCAGAGTCTCTGAATCTTCCTCCAAATCCCCATTTTTCGTGGTGTACGGCCGTCACCCTCTTCCCCCCCTCCCTACCCCCTTGCCCTCTGGTCTGCCCGCTGTGGATGAAATTTCTCGTGACCTTTCCACCATATGGAGAGAGACCCAAAATTCTCTCTTACAGGCTTCATCACGCATGAAGAAGTTCGCGGATAAGAAAAGAAGAGCTCCTCCCGTTTTTTCCCCTTGAGACAAGGTATGGCTCTCCGCTAAATATGTCCGCTTCCGTGTCCCTAGCTACAAGTTGGGACCACGCTATCTTGGTCCTTTCAAAATTTTGTGTCAAATTAATCCTGTCTCTTACAAACTTCTTCTTCCTCCTTCTCTTCGTATCCCTAATGCCTTTCACGTCTCTCTTCTTAAACCACTCATCCTCAACCGTTTTTCTCCCAAATCTGTTCCTCCCACTCCTGTTTCCGGCTCCTCGGACATCTTCTCCGTCAAAGAGATTCTGGCTTCTAAAAAGGTCAGAGGGAAAACTTTTTTTTTAGTGGACTGGGAGGGTTGTGGTCCTGAAGAGAGATCCTGGGAACCTGAGGACAACATCCTAGACAAAAGTCTGCTCCTCAGGTTCTCAGGCTCTAAGAAGAGGGGGAGACCCAAGGGGGGGGGTACTGTTACGCTGAGCGCTCCGGGTCCCCGCTCCTCCCCGGAGCGCTCGCTACACTCTTCCCGCTGCAGCGCTCCGGTCAGATCCACTGACCCGGGGCGCTGCGATTCCGCTTCCAGCCGGGGTGCGATTCGCGATGCGGGTAGCGTCCGCTCGCGATGCGCACCCCGGCTCCCGTACCTGACTCGCTCTCCCTCGGTCCTGTCCCGGCGCGCGCGGCCCCGCTCCCTAGGGCGCGCGCGCGCCGGGTCTTTGCGATTTAAAGGGCCACTGCGCCGCTGATTGGCGCAGTGATTCCAATTAGTGTCTTCACCTGTGCACTTCCCTATATCACCTCACTTCCCCTGCACTTCCTTGCCGGATCTTGTTGCCATTGTGCCAGTGAAAGCGTTCCTTGTGTGTTCCTAGCCTGTGTTCCAGACCTCCTGCCGTTGCCCCTGACTACGATCCTTGCTGCCTGCCCCGACCTTCTGCTACGTCCGACCTTGCTTCTGTCTACTCCCTTGTACCGCGCCTATCTTCAGCAGCCAGAGAGGTGAGCCGTTGCTAGTGGATACGACCTGGTCACTACCGCCGCAGCAAGACCATCCCGCTTTGCGGCGGGCTCTGGTGAAAACCAGTAGTGGCTTAGAACCGATCCACTAGCACGGTCCACGCCAATCCCTCTCTGGCACAGAGGATCCACTACCTGCCAGCCGGCATCGTGACAATATGTATATATATGTATATATTTTGTTATCCAAGTTGGATTATTTTTGTTACGGCAGCTAGCCATATTTTTGTTTTGTTATTGGGGGGAGGAGCAGTGTGGTTATGTTTCCTAGTTTGGATATTTTTAGTTTTTGATCCCAGCGTGGAAAGCTTTATTTATGTTCATTAGGTATGTGTGTGTGTGTGTGTGTTGGACTATAGTAGGTAATGATTTATTTATTCATTTATTTTTGGTTTATCTGGGCTGGCCAGTTAGGAAGGTTTAAGTTGTTATTTTGAGACGGATAGTTTGTTTTTATGTTCAGTTTTGTTAATTTTGTTACAGTGAAATGAACTTGTTTTATGTTTTGTAAAGTTTTGTACTTTTATAATAAAAAAGAGTGTTAGCAGAGAGCACTGTGGACAAGACAAAAAAGAAATTTGAAAATAATTTCTTCTGTAGCATACAGCTGCTAAAAAGTACTGGAAGGGTAAAGATTTTCTAATAGAAGTCATTTACAAATCTGTTTAACTTTTGGGCACCAGTTGATTTAAAACATTTTTTTACACCGAAGTACCCCTTTACCTTTGGCATGAGGGAGCACACATACTGTGGCACAAGTGGCTTTGCAAGTAGATCACAATTATGAGAAACTATGTGCACCCATGTTATTTCTTTCTTTACTGTTGTAATTTTTAATGGTATGTCTAATGCTGGTCATACATATAAGATTGGCTTACCCCCTCCTCATAAACATGCAAGCTTAGTCCAGCTGAGCATGGATGCTTATGTCAATGGAGAGAGGAGAGATAAGTTTTACCAGATACGGCTGCCAGATGCTTATAATTCCAATCTAACGTCCTTATTCATCCTGACTGCAGATATCAGGGACATTGTGTAAGACCAGCTTTACTCAAAGGTCTTAGTAATAGGATTTTTAGTGGGCTCATACTTCATACTGGAGAGCTGGTGAAGTGGGCAACAGGGCAGCTTTTCCTTTTCACAGGTTTCGATAAATCTCCCCCAATGTCTTTAGAATAGAAGCTTGGAAGAACTAAGGGCTCGTTCACATTGACGTCTGTCCCTGTTTATTCGTACCAGTTATTAAATAAGTTCTGGCCTTTTGCAAACAGGTCACAAACGGTTGTAAATGGATCCCATTGATGTCAGTGGGATTGTTTTACAATCCTTTCTCTTCCTTTTGCATCCGTTTGGTTTCTATTCTGTTTTTTTTTTTTTTAACAGGAAAAAAAAAACAGTGCATGCAGTATTTTTTCCCCCGTCAAAAAAACAGGAAGAGAAACGGATATCATAAAATTAACATTGAAGTCAATGGAAAATGGATGAGCCTTTAATGTCATCCGTTTGCATCAGTTTTTTCCAATCCCTTTTTGATCAGTTATTACTTCTGAGCATGCTCAGAAGAGATGTGAGAAAGAAAGAAAAAACTGACACAAATCTATCTATATATATATATATATATATATATATATATATATATATATATAAAGAGAAGGCCTGACTCATCAACACCCAGCCTAAACCCTTGGACCTAGAAAGCTGATTTTTTTCACAGGTGTTGTTTTTAAGATGTAGACGAGGAATAAGGGTGCATTCACACGCTAGTAACTAACAGCGGATTTTCCGCTGCGGGAAATCCACTGCGAGTTACGCTACCTTTCATTTGAATGGGTCCGCGGACAGTCCGCAAATCTGACACTATTGCGGACTGTCTGTGGACTCATTTAAATCAATGGTAGCATAACTCGCAGCGGATTTCCCACTGCTAGTTACTAGCGTGTGAACGCACCATGAGAAAGGATTTTTTGAAATTCAACCCTTAACTCCTTGGGGACGAAGGGCGTATGCATACGCCCTCGCGTCCCGTCACTTAAGGACGGAGGGCGTATCCATACGCCCTCGGCATTTCCGATCACTGCCGCTCACCGGGGGGTGATCAGACTGGGATGACTGCTGATATCTATCAGCAGGGATCCCGTGGCAATGCCCAGTGGGGTCCCCCCCCCCCATGTCTGCGATCGCAGCAAATCGCAGGTCAATTCAGGCCTGCGATTTGCCGCGATCCGGGCAAATAGGGTCACTGGTGACCCGATCGCCCGGAAAATAAGACTGATCGGAACTGTCCGAGCCAGCTCCGACCAGCCTAAAGGATGGGAGCGAGGTGGCATTGGTCAGGCTGACCACCAATGGCAGGAGGGGGGCGGGGGGGTTAGAGTTCATTTCCCCCACTCTGACCACCGATCGGAAGTCGGTACAGAGCAGGGGAACACGGGCGGAGAGGGGGGAGCATGGTCCGGCTTACCCGGACCTTCGGAGGCGGCATCGGCGGCATCCATGGAGCAGCGGCTGCAGCAGGAAGAGCGGCGGCTGGAAAGTGCGGCGGAGAAGGCTGCAGTGAAGATCGCGATAAGTGATCTTCACTGTGGCCTTCTAAAAGCTGCAAAACTACAACTTCCAGCATGCCCAGACAGCCAAAGGGGGTCTGGACATGCTGGGAGTTGTAGTTTTGCAACATCTGGAGGGTCACAGTTTGGAGACCACTGTGTAGTGGTCTCTAAACTGTGGTCCTCCAGATGTTGCAAAACTACAACTTTCAGCATGTACTGACTGTCTGGCTGGGCGTGTAGTTCTGCAATATCTGGCCCTTCAGATGTTGCAAAACTACAACTCCCAGCATGCCTGGACCGTCTGGGCATGCTTGGAGTTGTAGTTTTGCAACATCTGGAGGGCTACAGTTTGGAGGCCACTGCTTAGCGGTCTCCAAACTGTTCTTCCCCAGTTGTCGCATAACTACAACTCCTAGCATGCCCAGACTGTCCACGCATTCTGGGAGTTGTAGTTCTGCAACATCTGAAGGGCCTGATATTGCAGAACTACACGCCCAGCATCCCTGACTGTCTGGCCGTGCTGGGAATTGTAGTTTTGCAACAGCTGTAGGCACACTGGTTGGGAAACACTGATCTAGAGTCTGTTTCCTAACTCAGTGATTCCAACCCGTGTGCCTTCAGCTGTTGCAAAACTACAACTCCCAGAGTGCACTGACAGACCGTACATGCTGGGAGTTGTAGTCTTGCAACAGCTGGAGGCACATGGGTTGGAATCACTGAGCTAGAGTCTGTTTTCTAACTCAGTGGTTCCCCACCAGTGTGCCTACAGCTGTTGTAAAACTACAACTCCCAGCATGTACGGTCTGTCAGTGCATTCTGGGAGTTGTCATTTTGCCACAGCTGAGGGTTTGGGGCGCCCCCCCCCCCCATGTGAATGTACAGGGTACATTCACACGGGCGGGTTTATAGTGGGTTTCCTTCAAGGAAACTTACCTTGAACCCCTGACTGTGTGAATGTACCCGAAAAACACTACACTACACTAACAAATAATAAAAAGTAAAAGACTACACATCCACCCCCTACACGTCGCCCCCCCCCCCCCCCCAATAAAAATGAAAAACGTCTCATACGGCAGTGTTTCCTAAACGGCGCCTCCAGCTGTTGCAAAACCACAACTCCCAGTGTTGCCGGACAGCCATAGACTGTCCTGGCAGGCTGGGAGTCTTGCAACAGCTGGAGGCACCCTGTTTGGGAAACACTGCTGTAGGGTTTTGGTGGAGACAAGCCCCATCCTTGTATCCGGGTCAACCCCTACTGCAAATTCCTTATTCAGGCCTCAAATGCGCATGGAGCTCTCTCACTTCAGAGCCGTGTCGTATTTCAAGGCAACAGTTTAGGGCCACATATGGGGTATCTCCGTACTCGGGAGAAATTGCGTTACAAATTTTGGGGGGATTTTTCTCCCATTACTGTTTGTAGAAATGGTAAATTTGGGGAAAAAACAGCACTTTAGTGAAATTTTTTTTTTTTCATTTACACATCCGAATTTAACGAAAAGTCGTCAAACACATGTGGGGTGTTAAGGCTCACGGGACCCTTTGTTACGTGCCTTGAGGGGTGTAGTTTCCAAAATAGTATGCCATGTGTTTTTTTTTTTTTTTTTGCTGTTCTGGCACCATAGGGGCTTCCTAAATGTGACATGTCCCCAAAAACCATTTCAGCAAAATTCACTCTCCAAAATCCCATTGTCGCTCCTTCCCTTCTGAGCCCTCTACTGCGCCCGCCGAACACTTGACATACACATATGAGGTATTTCCTTACTCGAGAGAAATTGGGTTACAGATTGTGGGGGTCTTTTTCTCCTATTACCCCTTGTAAAATTTCAAAAACTGGGTCTTCAATAACATGCGAGTGTAAAAAATGGAGATTTTGAGTTTTCTCCTTCACTTTTCTGCTATTCCTTTGAAACACCTAAAGGGTTAACAAACTTACTGAACGTCATTTTGAATACTTTGAGGGGTGCAGTTTTTATAATGGGGTCCTTTATGGGGCATTTCTTATATGAAGGCCCTTCAAATCCACTTCAAAACTGAACTGGCCCCTGAAAAATTCCAATTTTGAAAATTTTGAGAAAAATTGGAAAATTGCTTCTGAACTTTTAAGCCCTCTGATGTTTTACAAAAGTTAAAACATGTCAACTTTATGATGCAAATATAAAGTAGACATGTTGTGTATGTGAATCAATATATTATTTATTTGGAATGTCTGTTTTCCTTACAAGCAGAGAGCTTCAAAGTTAGAAAAATGCAAAATTTTCAATTTTTTCATCAAATTTGGGAATTTTCCACCAAGAAATGATGCAAGTATCGACAAAAATTTACCACTAACATGAAGTAGAATATGTCACGAAAAAACAGTCTCGGAATCAGAATGAAAAGTAAAAGCATCCCAGAGTTATTAATGTTTAAAGTGACAGTGGTCAGAATTGCAAAAAATGCTCCCATCCTTAGGGTTATAATGGGCTCCGTCCCCAAGGAGTTAAGGGGGGGAAAAAGGTGTTGAAATTTGTATGGAAGTCCGTCATTTTTGAAGCTATAAGCTGTATGTGTGTATGTTCCAGCATCACGTCCAAATGGCTAAAGATATTAACATGAATCATGGCACACATGTTACTTGTATGTCAACAACAAACATAGGATAGGTAATTTAACCCTTACTCACTCCCATTTGTGAGGATTTTTGTTTAAAGTCCCATGCAAATCAATGGGAAATGTATGTTCCCACATAACTTCCGTACGGCTGGAGATATTTCAATACCTGGTACACATATTACAGGTCGTGATAGGAGGACGGGATAGGAGGACGGGATAGGAGGACGGGATAGGAGGACGGGATAGGAGGACTGGATAGGAGGACTGGAAAGGTGGACTGGAAAGGTGGACTGGAAAGGAGGACAGGATAGGAGGTTTGGATAGGAGGACGGGAAAGGAGGTCGGGATATGACAACAATATATGAGGACGGGATATGAAGTCAAAAGCTTCCTCCTTTGTTGATTTTCCTCCCCAACAAGGATTAGGAAGGAAAAACTGGGCAACGCCAGGTACTCAGTTAGTGGACAATAAAGAATATACATGGATGCAAACTGATGCAACTGGATGCCACATGTCCTTTTTTTGTTTTGTTTTGTTTTAACTAGCCTATTAAAATAACAGATAAATGGCTCCTTGTTGCATCAGTTTGCATCCGTTTGTTAGTATGGTCCATTTAGCAGCAATAATGGGAGAATATCAGGATGAGAGAGACTGGCTGTGTGAACGTAGCCTAAATTGTCAATCTTTGATGACCCCTGGTAATCTTTAGGACCGACCACACATTTGCTACAGATTTTCTGCACAAAATTTCCACACAAAAAATCTAAAACTTTTAGGGCTTATCCACACAGTGGACATTTCGCCAGCAGAAATTCGTTGTAGAAATCCGCTTGCAGCAGAATCCTATTGTTTTTAATGGGAATCTGCTACTCTGTTAAGACTGTGGAATCACACAGCGGAATTCTGCCTGCAGAAAGTAAGTCCACCCAAAGAATGCATAGGCATCTATAGGGATGGCCCACATCCACACAATCCTACCTGCCAAAGTATTTGGCAACACCTGCTGCAAGCCAAATTCGTCCAGCCAATACTGCTGACTGAATGTCCATAGTGTAGTTAAGCCCTTATACTACTAAACATGTAAAAATTTTACCCCTCACTGTGTGCCCAGGAAATGTGGCATCAAAAATGTATGACATGCCCCATGTGCACGTATTTTTCTGGGCTGCAGCTCAATGAGAACTTCAGAGAGGAACTGCTTGGAAAGAAAAGTCGTGTCAATTCCTTTTCATGTGGTTCACTTTCTCCCATTAACGTCTTCCCACAGAATCACTTACTGTTTATAAACGTCAAGTTATGTAGGTTGTTCGCGCATCTTGACGTTTATAGAAGTCATTCAGTTAAAGGGGTATTCCAGGCAAAAACTTTTTTTTATATATCAACTGGCTCCGGAAAGTTAAACAGATTTGTAAATTACTTCTACTAAAAAATCTTAATCCTTCCAATAGTTATTAGCTTCTGAAGTTTTCTGTCTAACTGCTCACTGATGATGTCACGTCCCGGGAGCTGTGCATGGTGGGAAAATATCCCCATAGGAGCTGCACAGCTCCTGGGACGTGAGTCATCAGAAAGCAGTTAGACAGAAAACAGCAACTCAACTTCAGAAGCTAATAACTATTTTAAGGATTAAGATTTTTTAATAGAAGTAATTTACAAATCTGTTTAACTTTCCGGAGCCAGTTGATATATAAAAAAAAAAAAGTTTTGGCCTGGAATTCCACTTTAACCCAGCGATGCGCAGCATTGCACGGGTTAACAGGCAGAACTCTCGCTGTTACAGGCAGAAGACAACTTCTGCAAGCCCCCCCTAGGGTCATCTGTGAATGGTCCTGGTCAGCGATCACTGTGATTGGTCCCTGCTCTACCTCTAGAAGTCCGGGCAGAGCAGGAGAAGAGGACTCTGAGAACTGCGGGTGACAATGTGGCGGGGGGACCGGCGGCAGGCAAGTGTTGGCATCAGAGGCAGCAGTGAAGATCGCTGTAAAGTGATCTTCACTGCTGCTTCAAGGAGTTTAAAAACTACAACTATCAGCATGCTCAGACAGCCTTTGGCTGACCAGTCATGCTGGGAGTTGTAGTTTTGCAACATCTGGAGGGCCACAGTTTGGAGACCACTGTGCAGTGGTCTCCAATCTGTGCTCTTCCAGATGTTGCAAAACTACAACTCTCCAGACAACAGTCCAGTCATGCTGGGAGTTGTAGTTCTGTAACATCTGGCCCTTCAGATTTTGCCGAACTGCAACTCCAAACATGGCTGTACTGTCTGGGCATGCTTGGAGTGGTCTCCAAACTGTTCTCCTCCAGTTGTTGCAAAACTACAACTCCCAGCATGCCCTTCGGCCGTCTGGGCATGCTTGGAGTTGTAGATTTGCAACAACTGGAAGCACAAGGGTTGGGAAACACTGAATTAAGCAACAAACTCTGTGTTTTGCAACCAATGTGCCTCCAGCTGTTGCATAACTACAAGTCCCACCATGCCCTTCTGCTGTCACTGCATGCTGAGAGTTGTAATTTTGCAGCAGCTCGAGGTTTAACCTCCACCCCCCAATGTGAATGTACCCTGTGCGGGGGTTTACAGTGAGTTGCATACTGCAAGTTTGAGATGCAGCAAATGTTCCACCGTAACTCAAACTCCCAGTGGTAAACTCGCTGTGAACCCCGCCTGTGTAAATGTACCCTAAAAACACTACACTACACAAAATAAAAAGTAAAACACTACATATACACATACCCCTATGCAGCCCCCCCCCCCCTTCCCCAATAAAAATTAAAACATCTGGTACGACACTGTTTCCAAAACGGAGCCTCCAGCTGTTGCAAAACAACAACTCCCAGTATTGCCGGACAGCCATTGACTGTCCAGGCATGCTAGGAGTTTTGCAAATGTTGGAGGCACCCTGTTTGGGAATCACAGGCGTAGAATACCCCTATGTCCACCCCTATGCAAATCCCTAATTTAGGCCTCAAATGTGCATGGCGCTCTCTCAATTTTGAGCCCTGACGTTTTTCAAGGTAACAGTTTAAGGACACATATGGGGTATTTCTGTACCTTATGAAAAGGTTGGGGTCTACTCCAGCATGTTATTGTAAAAAATATTTATTTTTTACACTAACTTGCTGGCGTTGCCCCATACTTTTTATTTTCACAAGAGGAAAAATAGAGCCCGAAAATTTGTAACACAGTTTCTCCTGAGTGGGCGCACAACAAGGCTCAGGAGTGAGAGCATCATGTACATTTGAGGTGATTTGCACAGGGGTGGCTGATAGTTACAGCAGTTCTGACATAAACACAAATAAAAAAAAAAACACCCACATGTGACCCGCATTTTCGAAACTACACACCTCATGGAACGTAACAAGGGGTATAGTGAGCCTTAACAACACACAAGGAGTGCCATTGGGCTTTTTGAGAGAGAATTTGGCTGGAATTGAAGGCCATGTGTGTTTACAAAGCCCCCATTAGGCCAGAACAGTGGAACCTTCCCCCCCCCAATGTAACCCCATTGTGGAAACTACACCCCTCCCGGAATGTAATAAGGGGTGCAGTGAGCATTTACACCCCACTGGTGTCTGACAGATTTTTGGAACAGTGGTCCATGAAAATTACAAGTTTAATTTGCACAGCCAACTGTTCCAAATGTTTGTCAAACGCCAGTAGGGTGTAAATGCTCAATGCACCCCTTATTACATTCTGTGAGGGGTGTAGTTTCCAAAATAGGGTCACATGTGGGGGGGGTCCACTGTTCTGGTAGCATGGGGGCTTTGTAAACACACATGGCCTTGAATTCCAGCCAAATTCTCTCTGCTCTGCAGGTGAACTACAATGCTCACTTAACATCCACACATGGGGTATTTCCGTATTCAGAAGATATGGGGTTACAAATTTTGGGGGGCATTTTCTCCTATAACCCCTTGTAAAAATAGTAAATTTGTGAAAAAACTGCATTTTAGTGAAAAATTTTTTTTTTACTTACACATCCGACTTTAACGAAAAGCTGGCAAACACCTGTGAGGTGTTAAGGCTCACTGTACCCCTTGTTACGTGCCTTAAGGGGTCTAGTTTCCAAAATGGTATGCCATGTGTTTTTTTTATTTTATTTTATTTTTTTTTTTTTGCTGTTTTGGAAATGTGACGTCCCCCAAAAACCATTTCAGCTAAATTTTCTTTCCCAATAAATCAAATGTGACTCCTTCTCTTCTGAGCATTGTAGTGCGCCAGCAGAGCACTTGATGTCCACATATGGGATATTTCCATACTCAGAAGAAATGGGGTTATATATTTTGGGGGTGCATTTTCTCCTACTATCTCTTGTAAAAATTGAAAATTTGAAGAAAAAATGCATTTTAGTGAAAGAAAAAAAAATGTCATTTACTTTAAGGAAAAGTCATCAAACACCTGTGGAGTGTTAATGCCCACTGTACTCCTTGTTACGTGCCTTGAGGGGTGTAGTTTCCAAAATAGAATGTCATGTGTTTTTTTTTTTTTTTTTGTTTTTTTTTTGCTGTTATGGCACCATAGTGGCTTCCTAAATGTGACATGCCCCCCAAAAAACATTTCAGCAAAATTCACTCTCCAAAATCCCATTATTGCTCCTTCGCTTCTGAGCCCTCTAGTGCACCCACAGAGCACTTTACGTTCACATATGAGGTATTTCCTTACTGGAGAGAAATTGGGTTACACATTTTGGGGGGCATTTTCTCCTTTTACTCCTTGTAAAAATTCAAAAACTGGTTCTACAAGAACATGTTAGTGTAAAAATTGGAGATTTTGAATTTTCTCCTTCCCTAAAGGGTTAACAAACATTCTGAATATAATTTCGTATATTTTGAGGGGTCATTTATGGGGTATTTCTAATATGAAGACCCCTCAAATCCACTTCAAAACTGAACTGGTCCCTGAAAACTTTTAATTTTGAAAATGTTGTGAAAAATGTGAAAATTGCTGCTGAACTTTGAAGCCTTCTGATGTCTTCCAAAAGTAAAAACATGTCAACTTTATGATGCAAACATAAAGTAGATATATTGTATATGTGAATCAATATATAATTTATTTGGTATGTATATTTTCCTCACAAGCAGAGAGCTTCAAAGTTAGAAAAATGCTAAATTTTCAAATATTTCATGAAATGGAATTTTTCACCAAGAACTTGTGCAAGTATCGACGAAAATTTAGCACTATGATAAAGTAGAATGTGTCATGAAAAAACAAACTCGGAATCAAATTCGTAGGTAAAGTCATCCCAGAGTTATTTAATGCGGTCAGATGTTGAAAAAATGCTCTGGTCCTTAAAGGGGTATTCCGGGCAAAAAACATTTTATCCCCTATCGAAAGGATAATATGTCTGATCACGAGGGGCCCACCGCTGGGACCCCACGCAATCTCCCTGTAGCACCTGCATTCTATGCGGGAGCTGAGTCTCCAGTTTCGTAAACATCCGGGTTTCCGGTACTGGGGACGTGAGGTCACGCCGCGCCCCCTCCATTCATGTCTATGAGAGGGGGCACGATCAGACATCTTATTCCCTATCCTTTGGATAGGGGATAAAATGTTTTTGCCCGGAATACCCCTTTAACTCCTTAAGGATGTAGGGAGTACCTGAATGCCCTACACCCGATCCCGGTGTTTAAAACGGGGTCACGCCGTGACCCCGCATCACACCGGGTTGGTCCCGGCTGCCAATCATAGCCGGGACCCTGGGCTAACAGTTCGCGGCATCGATCGTTGTGCCGCGCTGTTAACCCTTCAGACGCGCAAAATCAAAGTTGACCGCCGTGTCTGAAAACGAAAGTAAACGCTTCCCGGCAGTTCAGTCGGGCTGATCGGAACATCGCGATGTTCCGATCAGCTGGGACGCAGGCGGAGGTCTCCTTACCTGACTCCGCGGCGTCCAATCGTCGATTGATTGCTCCAAGCCTGAACCATAGGCTTGAGCAATCGAGCCCCTATCTCACTGATCCCTGCAAAGCTATGGCTTTGCAGGGATCAGCATAGGAGTTCAGTGTGCAGTGCTATAGCTCCCTGGAAAAAAAAGTTAACAAAGGTCATTTAACCCCTTCCCTAATAAAAGTTTGAATCACCCCCCTTTTCCCATAAAAAAAATAAACTGTGTAAATAAAAATAAACATATGTGGTATCGCCGCGTCCGAACTATAAAAATATATTGTTAATTAAATCGCATGGTCAATGGCGTGCGCGCAAAAAAATTCCAAAGTCCAAAATAGTGTACCGTATTTTTGGTCACTTTTGATATCATGAAAAAATTAATAAAAAGCGATCAAAAAGTCTGATCAATACAAAAATGTTACCGATAAAAACTTCAGAACACAGCGCAAAAAATTATACCTCATACCGGCCCGTACGCAGAAAAATAAAAAAGTTATAGGGGTTTGAAGATGAGAATTTTTTACATATAAATTTTCATGCATGTAGTTATGATTTTTTTCCGAAGTACGACAATACCCAACCTGTATAAGTAGGGTATCATTTTAACCGTATGGACCTACAGAATAAAGATAATGTGTTATTTTTACCAGAAAATGCACTGCGTAGAAATGGAAGCCCCCAAAAGTTACAAAATGAAATTTTTTCTTCAATTTTGTCGCACAATTAATTTTTTTCCATTTCGCTGTGGATTTTTGGGTAAAATGACTAATGTCAGTGTAAAGTAGAATTGGTGGCGCAAATTATAAGCCATCAAATAGAATTTTATGTGCAAAATTGAAAGTGTTATGATTTTTAGAAGGTGATGAGGAAAAAATGAAAATGCAAAAACCCTGCATCGTTAAGGCCAAAATGGGCTTGGCCCTTAAAGGGTTAAAGTCAATGAGGGATTTCTCAACAAAAATGCAAATACACTGCTCAAATAAAATGAAGGGAATACTAAGATAACACATCCTAGATCTGAATGAATGAACTAATCATGTAAAATACTTTCGTCTTTACATAGTTGAATGTGCTGACAACAAAATCACACAAAAATGATCAATGCAAATCAAATTTATCAACCCATGGAGGTCTGGATTTGGAGTCACACTCAAAATCAAAGTGGAAAACCACACTACAGGCTGATCCAACTTTGATGCTCAGTAGTGTGCGTTGCCTCCACATGCCCGTATGATCTCCCTACAATGCCTGGGCATTCTCCTGATGAGGTGGCGGATGGTCTCCTGAGGGATGTCCTCCCAGACCTAGACTAAAGCATCCACCAACTCCTGGACAGTCTGTGGTGCAACGTTGCGTTGGTTGATGGAGCGAGACATGATGTCCCAGATGTGCTCAATCGGTTTCAGGTCTGGGGAACGGGTGGGCCAGTCCATAGCATCAATGCCTTCCTCTTGCAGAAACTGCTGACACACTCCAGCCACATAAGGTATAGCATTATCTTGCATTAGGAGAAACCCAGGGCCAATCGCACCAGCATATGGTCTCACAAGGGGTCTGAGGCTCTCATCACTGTACCTAATGGCAGTCAGGCTACCTCTGGCAAGCACATGGAGGACTGTGCGGCACCCCAAAGAAATGCCACCCCACACCATTACTCAGGGGTGTACCTGGAGCATTTGACACCTGGGCGGGAACCTTTGTTTGGACCCCACCCCCACCTGGGGCAGACTCTGTGTTTGTCCCCATCCCCCCCAACCCCAAAAAGTAAGAAAACACGCACAAATTTTTTCAATGTTTTCAATAATAATTATTGCACAAATGCAGGGGTTTTGCAGAAGGGGGCCAGGACAGGGGTTTCCCCATAGGTATGTGCGTTTATCGCACATACCAGAGAAGGCAGCGCTGTCCGCTCCGCTGTGGATCTGGGACGAGTGTCCTGGATCCTCAGTAGCGGCAGCGGGCCCTTAACCAGGCCGGGCCCTCAGACGATGTCCGATTGGACTGGCCGGTCAGTCCGCCCCTGGATGGAGGGGTGACTCAGTCATGGCACCCCCTTGTAAGTGGCACCCGGGGCGGGCCACCCTCCCCCTTGGTACGCCCCTGCCATTACTGAACCACTACCAAAACGGTCATGCTGGAGGATTTTTCAGGCAGCAGAACGTTCTCTACGGCGTCTGTCATGTCTGTCACATGTGCTCAGCGTGAACCTGCTTTCATCTATGAAGAGCACAGGGCACCAGTGGCAAATTCGCCAATCTTGGTGTTCTCTGGCAAATGCCAAACGTCCTGCACAACGTTGGAGTGTAAGTACAACCCCCACCTGTGGACGTCGGGCCCTCCCTCATGGAGTCGGTTTCTGACCATTTGAGTGGACACATGCACATTTGTGCAGTGCTCCTCCTTGCACAAAGGTGGAGTTAGCGGTCCTGCTGCTGGGTTGTTGCCCTCCCACGGCCTCCTCCATGTCTCCTGATGTACTGGCCTGTCTCCTGGTAGCGCCTCCATGCTCTGGACACTACACTGACAGACACAGCAAACCTTCTTGCCACAGCTCGTATTGATGTGCCATCCTGGATGAGTTGCATTACCTGAGCCACTTGTATGGGTTGAAGACTCTGTCTCATACTACCACTAGAGTGAAAGCACCGCCAGCATTCAAAAGTGACCAAAACTTCAGCCAGGAAGCATAAAAACGGAGAAGTGGTCTGAAGAACCACTCCTTTATTGAGGTGTCTTGCTAATTACCTATAATTTCCACCTGTTGTCTGTTCCATTTGCACAACAGCATGTGAATTTAATTGTCAATCAGTGTTGCTTCCTGAGTGGACAGTGTGATTTCACAGAAGTGTGATTGACTTGGAGTTACATTGTGTTGTTTAAGTGTTCCCTTTATTTTTTTGAGCAGTGTATATTATATTATGTTAATATTGGGGACATGGTCATCACTAAACCGCTTCCTGCACAATGGGGGAGATTTATCAAAACTTGTACAGAGGAAAAGTTGACCAGTTGCTCATAGCAACCAATCAGATTGCTTCTTTCATTTTAAATGGACTTCTGAAAATAAAAGAAGCCGTCAAAATGGTTGCTATGGGCAACTGGTCAACTTTTCCTCTGAACAGGTTTTGGTAAGTCTCCCTCAATGATTCTGGCAAGATGGCTGTCCAGTAATGATATGCAAAATAAAAAATAAAAAAATACTTGAAAAAAATAAAAAAGAGTTGAAAAGAAACTATATGTAGTAGTATCTGATGGGGACATAGTAACTGTACTATGCAGCCATTTTCTAGCCAGTACTTATGCTTGAACTAGTTAATTCCTGCTACAATAGACTTTAAGGTTTTATACTTCCCAAACTAAAGTGAAGAAATAGTAGACTAATAAATAAGTACATTTACACATATCATGGCTGTGGATCATTGAATAAATGTTGATATGCATTTTGTATTCAACGTTTCTCAGCATGTTTTTTTATCCAGCTTACGTAATATTATTTTACCTACAAACTACAAGTTGTACATTTTCTCAAACCTTGACAGTTCCGGATGACATGTGCAAGTACACTCGGGCAGGAGGCCGAAGTCTGCTATAATTAATCTCACTTTACTTAACCGAAGGGAGCCAGATGGTCTAGTGCTGTACTTGACCTCTCGACTACACACTAGTTCTAATCACTAGTTTACTATTGTTAATGCTCTTATCATCCCTGTTCTTCCCAAGGACCCATTAACTAAATTAAAGAGAGCCCTTAATAGAAGAGTATGGTGTGATTTGTGTTTCAGCACCACCACGTGAATATCCGACCACCCCATAGACTTTTCAGGATAAGTAGGTATTTTATGGGATTAATTAACAATTGGTTATTATTTCGTACACTTCTGAAGTAACTAATAAGGGTGAATGGTTTCATATTATCCTTTCCATCAATGGAGGTACAGAAATTGAAACCGCACCAACAGTTAGAATGTAGTCGCCATATTCAGCAGGAAACCCCAAACTGTTTGCTCATCTACAGAGTTTAAGGGTGGGTGCACACTACGATTTTACTGTACGGGACTTGTCCTGTATCTAATTCATTTCAATGAGCCGACTGGAGTCAAAATTGTTACTCCGGTCGGCTCATTTTTGCCCGTATCCAGTTTTGTGACCGGATACAAGACAAAAATCAGCTGAGTGAAAAAGGCGCATTGAAATGAATTATATACGGGCCGGGTCCAGCTGGGTCAGATCGCTCCCCCCCAGCCGGATCCGATTTCCGTACAGTAAAATCGTAGTGTGAACCCAGCTTAACTGTATAACACTTCCGTAGAAATGCTGAGTCAGAGGTTTCAGTTAGGATATATCGCCTAGGTCTCCATTGTGGACCTCGAGATGTTGCAAAACTACAACTCTCAGCATGCCTGAACAGCCAACGGTAGTTTGGATACATCTGTCCACAGTTTGGAAAAAACAGATGTATCACCTTGGTCTCCCCTAATATATCGCCTTGCAACATCTGGATGTCCACAGTTATATCACCTAGGTCTCCAAACTTTGGACCTCCAGATGCAAAACTTCAACTCCCAGCATGCCTGGACAGCCAGTGACTCCTTATACCAGATCTAATATGTGAATGTTTCTTGGAGTTTCAGGACTGAACATGTATGATAATGTATGGACTCCCTGTTAGTAATCATACATTTTGGAGGCTTCCGTTTCTACCCAGTACATTTTTCGGTAAAAATGACACCTTTATTCTGTAGGTCTATACGATTAAAATGATACCCTACTTATATAGGTATGATTTTGTCGTACTTGGACATAATGGAAGAAATCATAACTACATAACATAAAAAAATTTCCTCTTCTGACCCCTATAACTTTTTTTATTGTTCTGCGTACGGGGAGGTATAAGGGCTCATATTTTCCGCCGTGATCTGAAATTTTTCCCCGTACCCAAAATCGTAGCCCACCACAATTTTTTGTCCAGGTGAAAAACCGCATTGAAACCGTATACGGTTCCTTTACAATGGGAGTCAGTGAGAACCGTAGAGAACCGTATGTGCATACAGTTCCATCCGGTTTGCACAATACGGTTTTTGAGTTTGCACATGCACAGTGCACACTGAATGGAATGAAAAGTTAAAAACGTATATATAAAAAAAAAAAAAACAGATGCAACCGGACGTCATTTTTCAAACTGTATACGGTTTTCAACCAATATAAAAGGGCTTAAAATTTGTACACATATTTTCATACAGTTTAGTCCAGTTTTGAGGAATCTGTTTTTCATCAAAAACCTGATGCGGGAACTGTATTGCAAAAATGTGATGTGAATATTTAAAGTCAATGGGGGCATTTATGTTGGTGTGAGGTAGATTTTACCCCTATTTGCTTGGTGTATTTTTCATGCAGTTTCTCAAAATTTACCAAAATATTGCACAGACCTGATAAATTCTGCACTATTATAGAAACCAGTGAGCTGCAGAGCTAGGTTTATGTTTTGTGCTTTGTCATCTGACACATTTGTACGTGTTTTATTAGGTGGTATAGGTTTGCGCAAAAAAAAAAAAACACTTCTAAATTTAATTTCCATAAATAATAAATACAGCTCCATTGCAAAAAGTGTTGTACAGTGCACGAAACAGTAGATAACAATGAAAGATGTTCTACCGAAAATTGCGCAAAAAAAAATGCACAAAAAATGCAATTTTGCTATTTATGCAAAATGCTAAGCCAATGATAATTGTCCCCCAAACCCCTATGTCAGACAAGCCTTGCACTAGGTGTGATATACTGCATCCGTTTTGTTTCATTCCATCTTTTTGTACGCCATCTTTTTTATCCAAATTACAGAAACACCAGATTGCTAATAAAAGTCTATGGTAAAATGTTTTGAGTATGGATTTTTCTTTTCCATATGGTTATATATAGGGCAGGAAAATCATGCAGGAAAAAGCTGTATGGGAAGGAGACCAAAAACAGTCAAATAACAAATATGCATCTTTGAATTGTGTTGCAAATTAATGTTGCAGCCAGTTAGGTAAAACTATAAATACTCTTAAAGAAATGGCAACCAGCCAATAAGTAGTCCCGTCTCTTTCCCAATACCATTGGTTGTTTGTTCTGGGCACTGGTTGGGGTCCCAGCTCTCATCCACTCAATAACATTATATTCCGATGTGTCCTTATATTATAAAGGTTGATTTATCCTTTACAGAAATCCTGTCTGTCAGTGGCATAATGGCACTGGTTTGTGTTTTCCATGGTGATAATTTGGGGTTGTACTCGACATAATTTGAGGTTTTACAGATTTCATGCACAAGTTATTGCAAAAATAGAAAATGGCATATTGTTGCCTGTGGGGACAATGCACTCCTCAGCTGGCGCTTTATGGAAAAGACTTTCATGTTCCTGGACATCTATTGCTCCAGAGGAATTATTCAGCCACAGTTACCCAATTGTATAGAAGTAATTTATGTTGCTTAGGTTCTTCAGAGACGTCTCCCAGTGAAGTTGTGCTATGTAAATAACCTGAGTGAATTATGATTCTGAGCTAAAAAAAAGTGGATGTCAGCTCCCCAGTGGTTATCAGGTCATTTTCATAGTCTTCTGCCATAAATCGAGAGCCATTCATTCTAGTGGACTGCAGAGGGCCATAGAAGGGGCTGCTCATAGGTCATAAAATACCAGCTACCATACCCCTGTTGATTTAAGAGGCACAGTAAATATAGGGTGAGAGTGGCACTTAGGGCATTCATCAGTCCTGGCGGATTTATTTCAGCCAATGTGTGGGACAATATGGCAGTTGTGAATGAATCTGATCTGAAATGAGAGCGTAAATACCATCCATAGATTAATACCAGGCCAGTGTAATTGATGTGCATGCCTAATACGCCAGACGGGCAGACTGAAGTAGCAGAATACTTTATGAGAGCTGACATGCTATAACAGACTATTCATTGTTGTATTCATTTAATATAAAGCTGATCTGTGTTATATTCTTAGGTAAACATACACGGATCAATGACATTGAAATGCCATACTGTAAAATTAGCAAATGAAGATACACTTTGAAAAAAACTGTAAAATATTATGTAATGAATTTGTATTAGGGGTTGAACATGAGTAGTGGTCATTTAACCTGTTGGGGATGAAGGGCGTATGCATACGCCCTTGCGTCCTGGTACTTAAGGACGAAGGGCGTATCCATACGCCCGTCGGAATTTCGGCCCCCGCCGCGCGCCGGGCGGGGACCGGGCCGGGGTGACTGCTGATATCTATCAGCAGGCACCCCGTGCAAATGCCCAGGGGGGTCGTTAGACCCCCCCCCCCCATGTCGGTGATCGGCGCAAATCGCAAGTGAATTCACACTTGCGATTTGCGCCGATTCCGGGTCATTACGGGTCTATGGTGACCCGGTGACCCGGAATAGAAGGGGGATCGGGGGTGTCTAAGACACCCACGATCCCCCTAAAGCGATAGGAGTGAGGTGGCAGAGTTGCCACCCCTCCTATCTCTGCTATTGGTGGTCTAGACGCGACCACCAATAGCAGATCAGGGGCGGAGGGGTTTACTTTCGTTTTCCCCGTCCTGCCCTCCCACAGGCGGGGCAGAACGTGGAAAACGAAGAGGAGCGGCGCCGGAGTCCACTTACCCCTCCAGAGGCAGCGGAGCGACGGGGATCGGCGGGCGGCGGCGGAGATCTGCGGCGGCGTGCGGCAGAAGAGGACGGCTCCCGGATGCGACGGAAGCCGGTGAGTAGTTGCCTAGCAACATCTAGAGGGCTACAGTCTCAGACCACTATAGTGGTCTCTAGACTGTAGCCCTCCAGATGTTGCAAAACTACAACTCCCAGCATGCCCAGACAGCTGTTTGCTGTGTGGGCATGCTGGAATTTGTAGTTTTGCAACAGCTGGAGGTCTGCAGTTTAGAGACCACTGCAAAAGTGATCTCTATACTGCCCTCTAGATCTTGCAAAACTACAACTCCTAGCATGCCCACACAGGCTGTTTGCTGTCTGGGCATGCTGGGAGTTGTAGTTTTGCAACATCTGGAGGTCCACAGTTTGGAGATCACTGTTCAGTGGTCTCTAAATTGTAGCACTCCAGATGTTGCAAAACTACAAATTCCAGCATGCCCACATAGAAAACAGCTGTCTCGGCATGCTGGGAGTTGTAGTTGCGTACCTCCAGCTGTTGCATAACTACATCTCCCAGCATGCCCTTCTGTGATCAGACATGCTGGGAATTGTAGTTTTGCAACAGCTGGAGGCACACTGGTTGGAAAATACTGAGTTAGGTAACAGAACCCAACTCGGTATTTTCCAACCAGTGTGCCTCCAGCTGTTTTAAAACTACAACTCCCAGCATGTACTGACAGACCGTGCATGCTGGGAATTGTAGTTTTGCAACAGCTAGAGGCTCACTGGTTGGAAAATACTGAGTTAGGTAACAGAACCTAACTGAAGGTTTTCCAACCAGTGTGCCTCCAGCTGTTGCAAAACTACAACTCCCAGCAGGTACTGACAGACCGTGCATGCTGGGAGTTGTAGTTTTGCAACAGCTGGAGGCTCACTGGTTGGAAAATACTGAGTTAGGTAATAGAACCTAACTGAAGGTTTTCCAACCAGTGTGCCTCCAGCTGTTGCAAAACTACAACTCCCAGCATGTACTGACAGACCGTGCATGCTGGGAGTTGTAGTTTTGAAACAGCTGGAGGTTTGCCCTCCCCATGTGAACGTACAGGGTACATTCACACGGGCGGGTTTACAGCAAGTTTCCTGCTTCAAGTATGAGCTGCGGCAAATTTTTCGCCGCAGCGCAAATTCCTAGTGGGGAAACTCATCGTAACCCGCCAGTGTGAATGTACCCTAAAAACACTACACTAACACCTAATAAAGAGTAAAACACTACATAAACACCCCCTTACACTGTCCCCCCCCCCCCCCCAATAAAAATGAAAAACGTATTGTACAGCAGTGTTTCCAAAACGGAGCCTTCAGCTGTTGCAAAACAACAACTCCCAGCATTTCCGGACAGCCACTGACTGTCCAGGCATGCTGGGAGTTTAGCAACAGCTGGAGGCACCCTGTTTGGGAATCACTGGCGTAGAATACCCCTATGTCCACCCCTATGCAATCCCTAATTTAGTCCTCAAATGCGCATGGTGCTCTCTCACTTTGGAGCCCTGTCGTATTTCAAGGAAACAGTTTAGGGCCACATATGGGGTATTTCCGTACTCGGGAGAAATTGCACTACAAATTTTGGGGGGCTTTTTCTCCTTTTACCCCTTATGAAAAGGAAAAGTTGGGGTCTACACCAGCCTGTTAGTGTAAAAAAAAAAATTTTTTACACTAACATGCTGGTGTTGCCCTTTACTTTTTATTTTCACAAGAGGTAAAAGGAAAAAAAGACCCCCAAAATTTGTAACGCAATTTCTCCTGAGTACGGAAATACCCCATATGTGGGCGTAAAATGCTCTGCGGGCGCACAACAAGGCTCAGGAGTGAGAGCGCACATGTACATTTGAGGCCGAAATTGGCGATTTGCACAGGGGTGGCTGATTTTACAGCGGTTCTGACATAAATGCAAAAAAATAAATACCCACATGTGACCCCATTTTGGAAACTACACCCCTCACGGAATGTAATAAGGGGTACAGTGAGCATTTACGCCCCACAGGGGTCTGACAGATTTTTGGAACAGTGGTCAGTGAAAATGAAAAATTTTATTTTTTGGTTTGCACAGCCTACTGTTCCAAAGATCTGTCAAACGCCAGTGGGGTGTAAATGCTCACTGTACCCCTTATTACATTCCGTGAGGGGTGTAGTTTCCAAAATGGGGTCACATGTGGGGGGGGACCACTGTTCTGGCACCACGGGGGGCTTTGTAAATGCACATGGCCCCCGACTTCCATTCCAAACAAATTATCTCTCTAAAAGCTCAATTGCGCTCCTTCTCTTCTGAGCATTGAAGTTCGCTCGCAGTGCACTTGACGTCCAAACATGGGGTATTTCCATACTCAGAAGAAATGGGGTTACAAATTTTGAGGGGCATTTTCTCCTATTACCCTTTGTAAAAAAGTAAAATTTGGGGAAAAACCAGCATTTTAGTGGAAAAATATTTTTTTTCCATTTACACATCCGACTTTAACAAAAAGTTGTCAAACACCTGTGAGGTGTTAAGGCTCACCGTACCCCTTGTTACGTTCCTTGAGGGGTGTCGTTTCCATAATAGTGTGCAATGTGTTTTTTTTTTGCTGTCCTGGCACCATAGGGGCTTCCTAAATGGGACATGCCCCCCAAAAACCATTTCAGAAAAACTCACTCTCCTAAATCCCATTGTTGCTCCTTCGCTTCTGAGCCCTCTAGTGCACCCGCATATGAGGTATTTTCTTACTCGAGAGAAATTGGGTTACAAATTTTAAGAGGATTTTTTTCCTTTTACCCCTTGTAAAAATTCAAAAACTGGGTCTACAAGAACATGCCAGTGTAAAAAATGAAGATTTTGAATTTTCTCCTTCACTTTGCTGCTATTCCTGTGAAACACCTAAAGGGTTAAAACGCTGACTGAATGTCATTTTGAATACTTTGAGGGGTTCAGTTTTTATAGTGGGGTCATTTATGGGGTATTTCTAACCAGAAGACCCTTCAAATCCACTTCAAACCTGAACTGGTCCCTGAAAAATTCCGATTTTGAAAATTTTGCGAAAAATTGGAAAAGTTTTGCTGGACTTTGAAGCCCTCTGGTGTCTTCCAAAAGTAAAAACTCATCAATGTTATGATGCAAACATAAAGTTGACATATTGTATATGTGAATCAATATATAATTTATTTGGAATATCCATATTCCTTATAAGCAGAGAGCTTCAAAGTGAGAAAAATGCAAAATTTTCAAATTTTTCATGAAATTTTTGAATTTTTCACCAAGAAAGGATGCAAGTATCGCCGAAAATTTACCACTAACATAAAGTAGAATATGTCACGAAAAAACATTCTCGGAATCAAATTTATAAGTAAAAGCATTCCAGAGTTATTAATGCTTAAAGTGACAGTGGTCAGATTTGCAAAAAATGCTCCCGTCCTTAGGGTCATAATGGGCTCCGTCCCCAAGGGGTTAATCCACCCCTTGTACACTAAAATGACCTTTTACAGGCTGGTGGTGACTACCCTGCAGTGGAGTCCTTTATCTGCAAATTCTGGAACACTTTACTCAGATGAAGAACCTTCAGGTGGTTACACGAAACATGCATAGAAGTTCTCAATGCTTGGCTCTTATGTAGAGGCACATACTTGAATAAGGTTGAATTCACATCACGTTTTTGCAATACAGTTCCCGTATCAGGTTTTTGATGAAAAACGGATTCCTCAAAACCGGACTAAACTGTATCAAATCATGTGTACAAATTTTAACCTTATACGGTTTGAAAAATGATGTCCGGTTGTATCCGTTTTATAAGAAAAAACTGTATACGTTTTTAACTTTTCACTCCATTATGAATAAAGTTTCACTTGTTTGATTAGAAAAAAACACTGTGCGAAGTCAAAAACTGTATGGTGAAAACCAGATGGAACGTATGCTCATACAGTTCTATACGGTTCCCATTTTACACCAAAACCCGTTGTAGGCTATGGATTTGGGTTCGGAAAAAAACTGACAAAACTGAACAAAACGCAAAACGGATACAACCGGCTGCATCGTTTGGCATATGGTCTTCAATGGATAGTCAATGCATACGGTTTTCAATACGGTTCCATAAGGTTTTCAAATCGAAAACATATACGGGAACTGTATTGCAAAAACGTGGTGTGAATGCAGCCTGCTGGTTGCAGTTCTCTGTCCCTGAGGTGCTGGCACAGTCCCTTCACTGACCTTTGTGCCAAGGGATCAATATGGCAGTTTTGGCACTCACCAATAACAATTAAACTTCAACATCCATTTTATTGTGAGCAAAGCAGTAGTGCAGAGGCTGAACAGACGATGTCTGTTTCACGGGTGTGTTCCACTTTGGCTAGGTTTACACACTGGCCAAAGCCAGAAGTGTATTTAAAAGGAATGAAAAATATAAAAGATGAATTTATTCTTCTCCTTCCTACTGGATCCACTTCTGACTTTAGCTCGAAAACTTCAGTGGCCAGAAAAAACCTGTGTAGAAACTTAGCCTTATTCTGGCTCATAAGTGGTTTTGCAGTCAAGGTGTGTTAGGCACTTGTGACTCTAAAAATCCAAGATGCCTTTAATACATAGTTGGACCCAGATCTTCCTTTTACGTTGACATATTAGGTGTGAAATAATAAAACAAGATATACAGAAAAAAAATCTGGGCTACAGAAGTGAATGTTACTGGCACAGAGATAGAAGGATTACCTGGAAGAGAGATCTTTCCTTTGTTCAGTTATTTGGAGTCACAGGTGTGATTTGTTATCCAAGGAGTAACAATAGGAAAACATATCCCAGTGCTACAATGTGATCTCAAGCACTTCATTAATTCAGTAGTGTAGAAAATATATTGGTACAGTGACATCCCTGCAGTCGCATTTAGGTGAGCATGTTCCAAAAAAAAATCCTTAAAATAAAAAAGCTTTGTGTCTCACACCATGGAGTGTTCTAGGAAATTGGATCAGAAATATGGAAGCCAAATAGCTTGAAAAAGAATTTATTAAACAGAGAGTTAGAATTAAAGAGTCTGCTATAAAATTTGACATCATCCTACACAGAAGTGTCATTATTTTTTTTTTTGAATAGCTTTTGGGTGGTTCGCACAATAAAAGGCTTGCATGCGATGAGATGTCTGCTCTTTCCACATAAACAGCGCCATTCTGGTTTTTTGGTGCTGCCATTTAAGCCTGTTGATTCTGAGTATGTTTATTTACCACACCGAACATTTTTTCACGGCATAGGTATTTCCTCACCCCTGGGCCCTAAAGATACCGTAGTCACTATACTCTGTGGGGCTAATTTGTCTAACTCTAGTTTAAACAATGGGGCAGATTTACTTTAGCAGATATGTTTAAATTGTTAAGTGTATGACTTACCATATTTTTCGCCATATAAGACGCTCCGGCACATAAGACGCACCCAATTTTAAAGGGTGAAAATCTAGGAAAAAAAAGATTCTGAACCAAATACAATGTAAAGCATAGGACAGTGATCTTCAACCTGCGGACCTCCAGATGTTGCAAAACTACAACTCCCAGCATGCCCGGACAGCCAACGGCTGTCCGGGCATGCTGGGAGTTGTAGTTTTGCAACAACTGGAGGTCTGCAGGTTGAAGACCACTGGTATAGGAGGTAATACTCAAGTGTCCCCGCCGCTCCAGACCCGTCACCGCTGCCCTGGATGTCGCCCTCCGTTGCTGTGTCCCCGTCGCTCTGGAACATCTCTGCTGCCCGGTATCCTCGCTCTCTGTCGCGGCCATCATGTCGCTACGCACGTCGCTATGCACACCGCTCCTATTGGATGATGGGACGATGTGATGACTACGGCCATGCAGGGGATCCCGGCACGGAGCAGACACCGAAGAGGCAGGTAAGGTCCCTCCTGTAAGCTGTTCGAGACGCCGCGATTTCACCGCGGCGGTCCCGAACAGCCCGACTGAGCAGCCGGGTTAGTGTCACTTTTGCTTCAGATGCGGCGCTCAGCTTTGATCGCCGCGTCTGAAGGGTTAAAACAGGGCATCACCGCGATCAGTGATGACCTGTATTAGCCGTGGGTCCCGGCCGTTGATGGCCGCAGGGACCGCCGCGATATTTGCCGTATAAGACGCACCAACTTTTCCCCCTAGTTTTGGGGAAGAAAAAGTGCATCTTATACGGTGAAAAATCCGGTAAATACTGTTAATGTCTGGTCTGAATGGCCTAGAAAAGGGGGCACAGTTTGTAAAGAGGGTTGGCCAGTGAGTGAATATTGATGAGGCAGGGGAAAAATTGCTGATGTGCCCCTTTAAAGAACATAAACAAATGGTTAAATCTAAGAGGGATATTTCTGTGCAGCTAGTCAATATTTAGGAAATTGAGGCATTTTTAGGATCAAATATTTCCAGTGACAACATTTTTCTTTTTGTTAATTTGGTGGAAAGTATGGCCAGCTGGTGACTATACAGTGCCAATGTATGAAAATCATTAATACAAAAAATGTGTGGATGAAGAAAAAAATATTTCTGCAAAAATGTCCCTGTGTTTGTGTTGGAGCAGTAATATTAGGTTACACGTCCGTCTATATGCTATGTAAAAAGATCTATTTCTTTATAGTAAAATATGAAATCGTGTCTTGATATTGGTAAAGGAAATGTAAACTATTTAATGCAATCCCCTTTATGTACAGTTCCCATCTCTTGGCATCACTTTGGTTGTCTGTAAATAAAAATGTTTGGACCTATGTAAAGAAACAATTAAGCGCCCGCATCTGGAAAGCATTGTTTGGTTATACCATTTTCTGCTAATGTTTCATTAGCCAAACTTGTATTGCTTCATCAAAAGGAATTTGCATCCTTCAACTTCATGTCTAGTCCAATTATTATAATCACCATTATTACTTCCAGTAAATCCCTTGCTATCTAGCATCCTAGCCGACTCCATTTTTTTCTGCTTCTGAACTCCAGCCAGTCTCTCACTAATTGTTCTAGCAGATGGTTGGGTTTTTTAGCTGGATTTTGTTTTAAACATATGTATTTCTCTTCAGTCCCTCGAGGAACTGCCTGAACAGCTGAGATTGAAAAACGTGTTCAGTAACCTAAGAACGTATTGCTGACCTAACACCTTCACACCATCCAACATACCAGGCCTTTAGCTCTCCACCTATTTTGGTATTCAATAGTCACTGTACTATTTCGCTGTATGCTATACCAGTTCTTCAAACTTTTTGCCACTTTTTGTTTTTCTGAATGTTGGTTTGAAGAATTAATACATGTATATAGGATTTAAACTGATCTTAGTAAAAATAAGATTTGATAGATCATCATGATCATGATCATCAACACAAATAATTGTATATGTTGTGTATATAAAAAGAAGAATTAATTTGATAAGAAAGTTCTACCACATTAGACATCACTAGTCAGAACACGTGGAATAATATGTACAGTTTTGGACGCCTATGAAAATGGTTACCAAAGTTATAAATTGGATGGGTGGACCAAATGTGATCAAACTTAGACTGGGTTTTTTTTTTTTTTTTCTTAAATGCCACAAATGCCAACACTCAATTTTTCTTGGTAAAAAAAACACTGCAGCCAGATGTTACCTTCAAATCAATATGGATTTATGGAATGCCATACCCAGTTGGCGGTTTTGTCTTTTTTTATATATATTTTTTTTACTCCTCCTTTTATAGTGTTTTTGGGCTCAGCGTACGTCGTTTAAAATTGCAGCATGTTGAGACTATGGCATTTTTTTACTGATATCTTGGCATTTCTCTTTCATAGAGGTCCATAGAAAAGACAAACTGCCATTATAAAACACAATGTGGCTTTTACATTGGCGTTATTTCTGGCATTTTTCCATCTCCTCTGCGCTCCTAGGATCTGTTTATACCTAAGTATATATATATATATATCTACCAAGCTGGCATCCTTTGTGACTAGAGGAAAGGTTTTTACAATTACATATGAGGTGGGTTCTTCGGTGTAAGAGCAGTGAGACTGTGGAATTCTCTGTCAAAGAAAGTGGTCATGGTGAACTCAATAAAAGATTTCAAAAGCGGCTTCAATGCATTTCTGGAGTGTAATAATACATTCATACTTAAAAGTTTGAATACCCTTGGAGAATTGCTAATTTATGTACAATTTTTTAGATATAACGTGAGTAATCAGGCAAAACAAATTTCTTTTATTTCTTATGGGATTCATATATAGGTTATAAAGGTCATTTAACCCCTTCCCTAATAAAAGTTTGAATCACCCCCCTTTTCCCATGAAAAAAAATAAAACAGTGTAAATAAAAATAAACATATGTGGTATCGCCACGTGCATAAATGTCCGAACTATAAAAATATATCGTTAATTAAACCGCACGGTCAAAAAAATTCCAAAGTCCCAAAATACGTATTTTGGTAACTTTTTATACCATTAAAAAATGAATAAAAGGTGATCAAAAAGTCCGATCAAAACAAAGATCGTACCGATAAAAACTTCAGATCACGGCACAAAAAATGAGTCCTCATACCGCCCTGTATGTGGAAAAATAAAAAAGTTATAGGGGTCAGAAGATGACATTTTTAAACGTATAAATTTTCCTGCATGTAGTTATGATTTTTTCCAGAAGTACGACAAAATCCAACCTATATAAGTAGGGTATCATTTTAACCGTATGGACCTACAGAATAATGATAAGGTGTCATTTTTACCGAAATGTGCACTGCGTGGAAACGGAAGCCCCCAAAAGTTACAAAATGGCGTTTTTTCTTCAATTTTGTCGCACAATGATTTTTTTCCGTTTCGCCGGGAATTTTTGGGTAAAATGACTAATGTTACTGCAAAGCAGAATTGGTGACGCAAAAAAATAGCCATAATATGGATTTTTAGGTGAATAATTGAAAGGGTTATGATTTTTAAAAGGTAAGGAGGAAAAACGAAAGTGCAAAAACGGAGAAACCCTGAGTCCTTAAGGGGTTAAACAGTACTGACTGGCATTTTCAAGGCTTTCAATATCTTTTTGTAGCCTTTTCAGTCTTTATGAAATTCCATTACTTTGTTCAGGGTCAGATTAAGGCTGCCTGGAAGACAGAGCACTTCATTATGTTCCCCCCCGACAGTTCCCCCACATTAGGTGCTGTATAGTTCCCCCACATTAGGTGCAGTACAGTTCCCCCAACTTAGGTGCAGTACAGTTTCCCCACATTGGGTGCAGTACAGTTCCCCCACATTAGGTGCAGTATAGTTCCCCCACATTAGGTGCAGTATAGTTCTCCACATTAGGTTGGCAGTATAGTTCCCCACATTAGGTGCAGTATAGTTCCTCACATTAGGTGCAGTATAGTTCCCACACATTAGGTCTAGTATAGTTCCCCCACATTAGGTGCAGTATAGTTCCCCACATTAGGTGCAGTACAGTTCCCCAACATTAAGTACAGTATAGTTCTCCCACATTAGGTGCAGTATGGTTCCCCACATTAGGTGCAGTACAGTTCCCCCACATTAGGTGCAGTACAGTTCCCCCACATTAGGTGCAGTATAGTTTCCCCCACATTAGGTGCAGTATAGTTCCCCCACATTAGGTTGGCAGTATAGTTTCCCCACATTAGGTTGGCAGTATAGTTCCCCCACATTAGGTGCAGTATAGTTCTCCACATTAGGTGAAGTATAGTTCCCCACATTAGGTTGGCAGTATAGTTCCCCACATTAGGTACAGTATAGCTCCCCACATGAGGTGCAATATATCTCCCCATATTAGGTAGGCAGTATAGTTCCCCACATGAGGTGCAGTATAGTACCCCACATTAGGTTGGCAGTATAGTTCAATACATTAGGTGCAGTATAGTTCCCCACATTAGGTGCAGTATAGTTCCCCCCACATTAGGTGCAGTACAGTTCCCCCACAGACATACAGCCTTCAGCCATATACAGTGTATGGCTGGAGGCTGTATGTCTGTGTACTGCCCCACTTCAGTGTTCCGACCACCACCCCTCCGGTCCGGGGACCCTGGGGACTGTGGGCCATAGGAGTAGGTCCCGGGAGCGGAGGTTGGAACACTGAAGATGACGTGCTGCTGGTAACTTACCATGCGCGCGCGTCCTCCTCGATGCTCCGCTCTGCTCTTCTATGAGCGCACGCACGGGACGTAGGTGATGTCCCTGCATGTGCTACCTCCCGGTGGCCCCTGCTTTTTTACAGTTAAGAAAGGTAACCACCGGGACATCCTTGTGTGCTGAAAAGATTTTTCTGGACACAGGGATGTCCCGAGTGTGATGATCTGGTCCTGTTACGTCAGTCTTAAGACAGTTCTTTTCTTCTCCCGTGGCTCAGTATCTAGCCTGCTCAGTGCATCTATTTGAGAGCTAACAAACCCATTGACTATTTATACACAGACATTATTTGCAATTTAAAAAGCCACAGGTATGAATATTAACCTTTAATTGCAATTTTAACCTGTGCCCCTTGTGTGTCTATAACATGTGCAAACATTCAAGGGTATGTAAACTTCTGATCAGGTCCATTTGAGTGATTTCTGCCAGAATATGCAAACTGTTAATCACAACTGTATTACCTATTTATGTACAACACAAATAGAGGGACATAGCCGCACATCCCCCATTTGTATTTTAATCTACTTGCTTCTCAGCATAATTTCAAAAACGAACAGGTTGTTAGTATAAATTTTGATCAAAAAGTACAAGCCCACTCGCAACGTCAAGGCCACCTGGTTAGAGTGGGTCCCTAACATGACACTGGCGTAGTGCTCCGAGACACCATGCCCACAGGGGGAGCGACCCAGCAGCCAGGCAGCCCCACTGCTGCCAAACCAAGCCCCTGGCTTTGGGCAGCACCACCCCACAGACAAAGCATCACATAAACAATGGCAGCCACATAGAGAACCACACCAATGTGAACACCTACCATGTGCTCAATACCAGAGGGCTGGGAGAATGTTAGGAGGAAACCCTTATGCAGTCTCCTGCTAATTAAAAACGCCTGGGCCGAATGGGTGGAATGGAGTGCTGGAAATGGAAGAAGGGAGAGACTACAAATGTACAACACAAATAGAGAAACATAGCCGCACATCCACCATTTCTATTTTGATCTACTTGCTTCTCAGCATAAATTCAACTTAAAAGCTGAGAAGCAAGTAGATCAAAATACAAATGGTGGATGTTCGTTATATGCGGTATGACCAAAAATGTGTATCACAGTATTTTTCAAACTTCTGGTGGTTCCACTGTATTTGACGGTATATTTTTTTCACTCATTTCCCCCTTACCACCATACTCCCCCCTCGAATGAATTATCAGGCTCAATGTGATGGGGAACTAATCTTATAGGACCCACGGGCGCTGTGCTGCTTTTCCTCCCTCCCCCCCCCCCCTCCGAATGAATGAACTAACAGCCGCAGCACTGTTCCCACATTGGGGGACTAATCATATTACCCGCAGGCGCTGATCTCCTTTTCCTCCTGTGAGCCGCGGCGCTGGAAATGAATGAGTTGTGAGCCGCCGGTGCAGGATGGAGAATGGAAGCTGTCACCTCCCTCTCCAAGCGCTGAAAGCCAGTGGGCCGCGGGCACTGCAGAACTTCAGAAGTCCGCGGGTCATATATGATTATTTCCCAAGCGCACTGCAGCTGATAATTCATTCATTCGAGGGGGTAGGAGCCCGACCGGTGTTGCGGTATAGGGAAAAATTCATACCGTGCTGCTGGCATATCATCACCGATGCCTCTGTAAAATAGTGGGTTCTCTCTACATGAGCTTCAAGATTCATTGTTGTAATGGAGTTTCATTTTATTGCATAAGGGTAGAGTCACACGTACCGTATTTTGCTGTATATCTTCCTATCCATTGAAGTCAATTAGTAGCGAAATCAGACGCAGAAAATATGCAGCGAAATCCAGTACCGTACTTGTGACCCTAACCTTACTGGGTAAAGATTATGTAGGTTAATATCCAAATAAAAATAATAAGGAACATCTTCTGCTTAAATAAACTGTGTCAAAATGCATAATATCACTGCTAAATGACAAAACTGATGCCTACTAGACCTGTATGATGTTATGACTGACTTGTAAGGCCTGGTTCACATCACGATTTTACCATCCGATTAACAGACTGTAAAATCGGACAAAATCGGATTACCTGAAATTAATTTTAAAAAATTGTTTGGTATCCGATTTGAAATTGTATAAAAAAAAATCGTACAGCTGAAAATGTAATCAGATTTTTCACAAAAAATAAGATCATGTTTGGAAAATTATATGTACAATACAGATCAAAAGTTTGGACACACCTTCTCATTCTCATTTGTAGATTCACACTGAAGGCATCAAAACTATGAATTAACACATGTGGAATTATAGACATAACAGTGTGAAACAACTGAAAATACGTCATATTCTAGGTGGAAAGTGTCCCCAAGTGCAGTCACAAAAACCATCAACAGCTACAAAGAAACTGGCTCACATGCGGACCGAATTCGCAGGTTAACAACAGCTCAGATTAGAGACCAGGTCAATGCCACACAGAGTTCTAGCAGCAGACACATCTCTAGAACAACTGTTAAGAGGAGACTGTGTGAATCAGGCCTTCATGGTAGAATATCTTTTGGGAAACAACTGCTAAGGACAGGCAACAAGCAGAAGAGACTTGTTTGAGCTAAAGAACACAAGGAATGGACATTAGACCAGTGGAAATCTGTGCTTTGGTCTGATGAGTCCAAATTTGAGATCTTTGGTTCCAAACGCTGTGTCTTTGTGCAATGCAGAAAAGGTGAACGGATGGACTCTACATGCCTGGTTCCCACCGTGAAGCATGGAGGAGGAGGTGTGTTGTTGTGGGGGTGCCTTGCTGGTGACACTGTTGGGGATTTATTCAAAATTGAAGGCATACTGAACCAGCATGGCTACCACAGCATCTTGCAGCGGTATGCTATTCCATCCGGTCTGCGTTTAGTTGGTCCATCATTTATTTTTCAACAGGACAATGACCCCAAACACCCCTCCAGGCTGTGTAAGGGCTATTTGACCAAGAAGGAGAGTGATGGGGTGCTGCACCAGGTGACCGGGCCTCCACAATCACCGGACCTGAACCCAATGAAGGCAAACGTGCCAACAAGTGCTAAGCATCTCTGGAAACTCCTTCAAGACTGTTGGAAGATAATTTCAGGTGACTACCTCTTGAAGCTCATCAAGAGAATGCCAAGAGTGTGAAAAGCAGGAATCAAAGCAAAAGGGGGCTACTTTGAAGAACCTAGAATATGACATATTTTCACACTTTTTTGTTATGTATATAATTCCACATGTGTTACTTCATAGTTTTCATGCCTTCAGTGTGAATCTACAATTTTCATAGTCATGAAAATAAAGAAAACTCTTTGAATGAGAAGGTGTGTCCAAACTTTTGGTCTGTACTGTATGTCAAGGGCAATAAAGTTTATTTAAAGACTCTACTGCGCATGTGTAAAAAGAAATTGTGTGCGATAAATTTGATGAAATCGTACAGTCACACAATTCAATACGATTTACATAGGCCATAATGATAAAAATAAAAAAATCGGACATGATTTCGATCCGATTTTGAATCCGGGCGAAAAATCGTGGTCAAATACGATTTTACCCCCGATCTTAAATTGTGCAAATTCGGATGCGGATCAAAACTGATGCGTGTGTTTGAAGTCAATGGATGCAACTTGGTATGCAGATTTGTACGATTTGAAGGTAAAAGAGCGTGAGAAAAAGTAGGATGGTAAAATCGTGATGTGAATGCACCCTTACTCAAACCAGCAGTTTTTTAATCATAGAATATAATATTATAGGTTATTGGTAATACTTAATAAGGGTGGGTTCGCACTATTTTCACTATTTATTCCCTGGTTGAACTTGATGGACCTATGTCTTTTTTCAACCGTACTAACTATGTAACTATGATACAAATATATAATAAGCCTGATTATTGCTATCATAACAGATTTATTATTGGTTAATGGTAATAGTAACATATCACTTGTCTGCTGTGTCATTACACAGAACTACATACATTATTAGGGTGCATGCACACCACGATTTTGCTATACAATTTCTGTATATGGTTTCAAGTTAAAAACCGTACAAAACCGTACCAAACATTGTAAACCGTAAGTCAAACGCATCATCCGGTTTAGTCCGTTTTGCGTCTTATACGGTTTTGTCCATTTTTTTTACCCGTGCCTAAAACCGTAGTGTACAAAGTTTTTTGGTCCCGGGGAAAAACCGTATTAAACCGTATACGTTTTTTTTTTAAACATGGGAGTCAATGGAGAACCGTATGTGCGTATGGTTCCATCTGGTTTTCACTATACGGTTTTTTACTTTGCACAGTTTTTTTTCTTGGAATTTCAATCAAACAAGTAAAACTTTATTCAAAATGGAGTGAAAAGTTAAAAACGTATGTTTTTTTCTTAAAAACGGATACAACCGGACATCATTTTTCAAACCGTATACGGTTTTTAACCTTATACAGGTTGATGTTTGTACACACGTTTTGATACAGTTTAGTCAGGTTTTGAGGAATCCGTTTTTCATCAAAAACCTCATACGGGTACTGTATTGCAAAAACGTGGTGTTCACCCTTAGGCTATATGTATGTAGGATATGCAGACCAAATCTGATAACAATACATGAAGTTAGGTACACACATGAAGTAAGAAAAATGGCATGGAAATTCTAGATTCGGCTCTCATTCATTACTTGTACATCTACAAAAATAAAGATGAAGCAGTCTGTGCAAAAAATGAAAACTTCTGGCTGGACTCTGCGGCCATAAATGGTAAAAACCAAGTCTGGTTCCCTGCCAGCAGCTTCAGCTAAGGGAATACGGTTTTCATTTACAGGAACAGAAGAGCAAGGTTCGAGTAGCAAGTTTCAGAACTGCTATATGATTGTGATTATCGAAGGATTTAACAAAGGGATGGTAGCAACCTAAAACAATATGTAATAGAATGACTGTAATTTAAGTTTTTGGACACCTTTAAAATGTTCTAGTACTTTTGCAAAGGCTGTGTACAAAGGACTATGAAACAAAAAGTTACATTGATGACGGCTGGTATTAGTAACTTTGGTCGTTTTATGCAGTTTGGTAAAAATGTTATACACAAAGGCCCAGATTTATCAAATTGTGTGAGAGAAAAAAATAGTGATTTCCTCACAGCAACCAATCACAGCTCAGCTTTCACTGTACCAGAGCTCATTAGATTAGCTGAGCAGTGATTGGTCACTGTGGGAAAAACACTCTATATTTTCTCTCGCACAGTTTGATAAATCTGGGCCAAAGCGTTGTAGTAATATGTGAATACCTTGCCCTCGGGTACTGATACCTTACAAGGGGCATCACCAGACTGTTGTGCTGACCTTATGTCACTCCAGAATGTCTGCCGCTCTTGTATCTATATCCTTCATGCATGTGCCTAGTCTGCTCTTGAATTACTTCAGTGGCATTAGACTATACTCTGTATTTTTTTAATATCACTGCTTTACCAGTGCACACAGAATTAGCCAGCACCAAGTGGTTGTAAATTCTTCATTTAGTTACTAAAGATTCTATCATGCTGTATTAACGCCTTAAAAGAGCAGTCCCATGTAGTAAAATGTATCCCTGCCCGGGGTAACGCGACGCTCTGGCAATTTTTTTTATTTTCATTTTTTTAAATCTCCCGCTCCGGCCTGCGCGCCTGTGAATCACGGCGACGCGGGGGTGGTAGCATTGCCTACATGCACATTGCGTGTACGTGTACGTTTTACCCTTGTCCCCTTTCCTGTCATTCATGTCCACCTTGTCTGCCCCTGTCACTAACGTTCACCACCCCTCTGTCCCTTTGTCACCTTCGTCCACCCCTCTGTTACCTCCTTGTCATTCCTGTCCACCCCTCTTTCACCCTCTACGCCCCGTCACCCATGTTCACTCTTCTACACCCATCTGTCACCCATGTGCACCCCTCAACACCCCTCTGTCACCCATGTACTCTCCTCTATACTCCCCACACCCCTGTCACCCATGTACACCCCTCTGTCAGCCCCTATGCCCCCCTGTCACCCATGTACACTTTTCTAGACCCATGTACACCCCTCTGTCATCCCCTATGCCCCCGTCACCCATGTTCACTCTTCTACACCCCTATGTCACCCATGTACACTCCTCTACACCCCTCTGTCACCCATGTGCACTCATCAACACCCGAACACCCCTGTTACCCATGTACACCCCTATCCCCTGCTATTGGTTGGTTAGGACTGACTGACCAATGGCAGATGGGGGAGTTAACAGTTAATCTCCCGCTCTGCCCGGACTACCAAAGGTGGGCAAAGCGGGGGGGGGGGGGGGGGATTTGTGGGCAGCAGGCAGAGGTTATCGGGCGGCAATCGGCAGGCGCAGGTGGTGGTTACCGGGCGGCGATCCTGTGCAGCAGGAGGCAGAGGGCTCCTGTATGGCGGCTCCTGTCTGGCGGTGATCACTGTGAGTTTGCTGCTGGGGTATGCAAAACTACAACTCCCAGCCAGGCCAGACAGCCAAAGACTGTCTGGGCATGCTGGGAGTTGTAGTTTTGCAAAATCTGGAGGGCCACAGTTTTGAAACCACAGGGGTCTCCAAACTGTGCTCTTCCAGATGTTGCAAAACTACAACTGACAGCATGCCCAGACAGTCCAGGCATGCTGGGAGTTGTAGTTCTGCAACATCTGGCCCTTTAGATGTTGCAGAACTACAACTATCAGCATGCCTAGACAGTCTCAGCATGCTGGGAGTTGTAGTTTTGCCACATCTGGAAGAGCTTAGTTTAGAGACCACTAAAGCTGTAAACCTCCAGATGTTGCAAAACTTCCAACTGCAAGCATGCCCAGACTGCCCAGGCATGCTGGGAGTTGCAGTTCTGCTACATCTGGCCCTTCAGATGTTGCCGAACTACTACTTCCAGCATGCCTGGGCAGTCTAGGCATGCTTGCAGTTGAAGTTTCTCAACATCTGAAAGGCCACAGTTTGGACACCACTACACAGTGGTCTCCAAACTGTTCTCCAGTTGTTGCATAACTACAACTCCCAGCATGCCCTTTAGCTGTCCGGGCATGCTGGAAGTTGTAGTTTTGCAACAACTTGAAGGACACTGTTTGGGAAACACTGTCTGTTTCCTAACTTAGTGTTATCCCAACCCGTGTGCATTCAGCTGTAGCAAAACTACAACTCCCAGCATGCACTTACAAACCATGTATGCTGGGAGTTGCATTTTTGCAACAGCTGGAGGTACACGGAGCCAGAAACACTGCAGTGGTCTGTTACTTAACTCGGTGTTTCCCAACCAGTGTGCCTACAGCTGTTGCATAACTATGACTCCCAGCATAACTATGTCAGCGCATGCTGGGAGTTGTAGTTTTGCAACAGCTGGAGGTTTGCGTCCGTCCCCCCCCCCCCCATGTGAATGTACAGGGTACATTCACACGGGCGGGGGTTTACAGCGAGTTTCCTGCTTTAAGTTCGAGCTGCGGCAAAAAAAACGTCTCGTGCGGCACTGTTTCCAAAACTGAGCCTCCAGCTATTGCAAAATAACTACTTCCAGTATTGCCGGACAGCCATTGACTGTCCAGGCATGTTGGGAGGTTTGCAACAGCTGGAGGCACCCTGTTTGGGGAACACTGCCATAGGGTATTTTTGGTGGAGGGTCCACCCCTATGAAAATCCCTAATTTAGGCCTCAAATTCGCATTATGCTCTCTCACTCTGTAGGCCCGGCGTATTTCAAGGCAACAGTTTAGGGCCACATATGGGGTATTTCCGTACTCGGGAGAAATTGCGCTACAAATTTTGGGGGGGCTTTTTCTCCTTTTACCCCTTATGAAAAGGTAAAGTTGGGGTCTACACCAGCATGTTAGTGTAAAAAAATAAAATTTTTATCATAAGAGGTAAAAGGAAAAAAAGACCCCCAAAATTTGTAACGCAATTTCTCCCAAGTTCGGAAATACCCCATATGGGGATGTAAAATGCTCTGCGGGCACACAAAAGGGCTCAGGAGTTAGAGCGCACTATGAACATTTGACCACCAAAAAGATAGCAGGCTCAACCTTAAAATAACCACATGGGTGCTACCAATGCCTTAATACAACATATGAAAATCAACCAAGAAAAATGGCAAGGCAAGAAAGGGGTTGCATACCAAATATATTACAAATAATGTTTTATTAATGTCACAAATAATAGCCTCACACAATTAAAACCACTTAAAGAGAGGGCTCAAAAAAAAAACAAAAAAAAACACACACATGGACCACCCTGTTTTTTTTTTTGGGCCCTCTCTTTTTTAAGTGGTTTTAATTGTGTGAGGCTACTATTTGTGCCATTAATAAAACATTATTTGTAATATATTTGGTGTGCAACCCCTTTCTTGCCTTGCTATTTTTCTTGTTTGGTTTTCCTATGTACATTTGAGGCCTAAATTGGTGATTTGCACAGGGGTGGCTGCTGGTTACAGCGTTTCTGACATAAACAAAAAAACACCCACATATGACCCATTTTGAAAACTACACCCCTCACGGAACGTAACAAGGGGTATAGTGAGCCTTAACACCCCACAGATGTTTGAGAAATTTTCGTTTAAGTTGGACATGAAAAATGTGATTTTTTTTTCAATAAAATGCTGGTGTTACCCAAAAGTTTTCATTTTCACAAGGGGTAATAGGAAAAAAGTCCCCCAGAATTTGTAACCCCATTTTTTCTGAGTAAGGAAATACCCCATATGTGCATGTAAAGTGCTCGTCCGGCACGCTACAGGGCCCAGAAGAGAATGAGTGCCATTGGGCTCTTGGAGAGAGAATTTGGCTGGAATTGAAGGCCATGGAATTTGGCTGGAATGTTCGTTTACAAAGCCCCCATGGTGCAAGAACAGTGGACCCCCCCCCTCACATGTAACCCCATTTCGGAAACCACACCCCTCACTTAATGTAACAAAGGGCGCAGTGAGCATTTACACCCCAGAGGTGTCTGACAGATTTTTGGAACAGTGGTCCGTGAAAATGAAAAATAAAATTTTCATTTGCACAGCCCACTGTTCCAAAGATCTGTCAAACACAAGTGGGGTGTAAATGCTCACTGCACCCTTTATTACATTCTGTGAGGGGTGTAGTTTCCAAAATGGGGTCACATGTGGGGGGTCCACTGTTCTGGTACCATGGGGGCTTTGTAAACGCACATGGCCCCCTGAAATTTTGGGGGGCTTGTTCTCCTATTATCCATTGTAAAAATGAAAAATTTGGGGTAACACCAGCATTTTTGTGAAAAAAAATAAAATTTTTCATTTTCACGTCCAACTTTAGTGAAAATGCGTCAAAGACCTGTTAAGGCTCACTGTACCACTTATTACATTCCTTGAAGGGTGTAGTTTCCTATAAAAGTATGCCATGTGTTTTTTTTTTTTTTTTTTGCTGTTCTGGCACCATAGGGGCTTCCTAAATGAGACATGCCCCCAAAAATCATTTCAGCAAGATTCGCTTTCTGTTGCTCCTTCCCTTCCACATCCACATATGAGGTATTTCCATACTTGAGAGAAATTGGGTTACAAATTTTGGGGGGCTTTTTCTCCTTTTACCCCTTGTAAAAATAAAAAATATGGGTCTACAAGAACATGTTAGTGTATTGAAAAAAATGAATATTTTGAATTTTCACTTCCATTTTGCTGCTATTCCTGTGAAACACTTAAAGGGTTAACAAACTTCCTGAATGTCATTTTGAATACTTTGAGGCGTGCAGTTTCTGTAATGGGGTCATCTATGGGGGATTTGAAAATCCAGAAAAGCCCCTCAAATCCACTTCAAACTTAACTGGCCCCTGAAAAATTCAGATTTTGAAATTTTTATGAAAATTTGTAAAATTGCTGCTATACTTTGAAGTCCCCTAATGGGTTCAAAAAGTAAGAACATGTCAACTTTATGATGTAAACATAAAGTAGACATATTGTATAAATGAGTCAATATATAATTTATTTGGCATGTCCCTTTTCCTTACAAATAGAGAGTTTCACAGTTCGAAAAATGTAAAATTTTCAAATTTTCAAATGATGCAAGTATCCATGAAAATTTACCATTAATATAAGGTAGAATATGTCACGAAAAATCAATCTCAGAATCAAATTCAAAAGTTAAAGCATCCCAGAGTTATTAATGCTTAACGTGACAGTGGTCAGATTTGCAAATAACGGCTGCGTCCTTAAGGTCGTTATTAGAGATGAGCGAACTTACAGTAAATTCGATTCGTCACAAACTTCTCGGCTCGGCAGTTGATGACTTCTCGTCTCGGCAGGTGGATACATTCCTAGGAAAGAGTCTCCTAGGACTGTATCCACCTTTTCCAGCCCACCGGAGCACCTGAAAGCTGAACTAATTTATGCTGGAAAAGTCATCAACTGCTGAGCCGAGAAGTTCGTGACGAATCGAATTTACTGTAAGTTCGCTCATCTCTAGTCGTTATCCAGTGATATTTATTATTTTTCAATTGACAGCTTTCACTCCCCCTCCCATAGACTTGCATTGAGGGGGCAGGTGTGACGTCACACGGGGACGGAGTCGTGACGTCACGATCTTACGTCCCCATGGTCGGGATGGTATTAGCCTGAGGGCCTCCAGCGGTTCCGGAAGCTGTTACAGGTGGGTGCCGCATGGTAGAATGCGGGGGTCTAATAATCACCAACTGACCAACACCAGTGAATAGAGGTGGCTTAAAACATCACTTTTAATATATACTCAATAAAAGTAGAAAGTACAATCAGTGCCGTTCCGTGCATGTACTCAATAGTCTTTAATCCAAACTATAACTGCTAAAAGCAAATATAATTATATCCAAGCTAGGAGTGCTATACTGTAATACAAGCACATCCAACCATGAACAAAATGTGCTACATCAAGGCACAATCTAGCTGATGTGACAAATCACTTGGGGTCACCCAGCAAATAGTTACTCCTTCAGTCATCCAATAATGGCGACTGAGTCTCCATTATTGGATGACTGAAGGAGTAACTATTTGCTGGGTGACCCCAAGTGATTTGTCACATCAGCTAGATTGTGCCTTGATGTAGCACATTTTGTTCATGGTTGGATGTGCTTGTATTACAGTATAGCACTCCTAGCTTGGATATAATTATATTTGCTTTTAGCAGTTATAGTTTGGATTAAAGACTATTGAGTACATGCACGGAACGGCACTGATTGTACTTTCTACTTTTATTGAGTATATATTAAAAGTGATGTTTTAAGCCACCTCTATTCACTGGTGTTGGTCAGTTGGTGATTATTAGTTACATTGATACTTGGCTAAGAGGTTTATTAAATCGGTCGTGTACAGGACCTTATTGGTGTGCAATTTATGTCATACTAGAATGCGGGGGTCCCCAGCAGCGGGACCCCTGCGATCAGACATCTAGGGGTGGAGTACCCCTTTAAAGAAGAGGACCAATAATGAAAATGTCTCCCAGAAAAAGAAGTGGCCTTTTGGGGAAGTTTCAATAGAGATGTCCCAAACTGTGTTTTGTGGCATCTACAGTTATTCTGTATGGCCACCATTTGGCATGGTCCAGGCAAGCAAGTGCGTTTGATCATTTTCTATGGATAAACTTATACAAAATAATTTTCTAAAAATAATATCACCACAGAGATCCTTTTCTGAAGACTACGCACATTGATGACTATATAGCTGAGAGGACACATATGGATGGAATTGTCATTTACAGATAATAAATAAGATAACGCCAAGAGGGAGCGGGTATCACACCATTACTTCATAAACAGTAAGGGCACTGGTGCTAAACAGTAGGCTCTAAATGGGTACTAGAAATCTATTCTTCTGGATTTTTGCCCTTTTAGAATTATTTACTCAAGTGAAAAGTCGGCACCTTGGTGAGTTACCTAATTGTGTCAGTGAGGAAATGGTGCCGCCTTTGAACAATAGTAGGAAAATTCTATGAAAATAAAGCTAAGCTTTGGCTAATCCAGCTTGTCTTAAGTGCACTAGGCTCTTCCAGATGTTGTAAAAGAAATGTATTATTCAAATTATTTATCACAGACTATTCGGATTGTCTGTCCTACAGTTAAGCACTTGGCCTTGCAATGATGCTTTTGGAAAACCTGCACAAAAGAACTTGTGTCAAGTGGAGAAATGTGAGAAGAACAAGATCAATACCTGGCAGCAAATGACTCTTATGATGGAGTGCAGTCATACAGAAGAGACCACATTTTATTGTTCATGCTTAATGCTGTTTTAAGTTTGGGATAAGAAAGACTAAAGGAGCGTTTCACTGCCTATATAAATCATTTATTGAGCAGTGCAGCAATATCTATTTGATATTTGGATCAGATGTACTGTCAATTATTAATCCAATTCTACCGGACCAACAAACCTAGAAAGACACCTGAAAAATGTTTCATTACAAATACTGTATCTAAGTCAATCTCTGGGTACACAGTAACCTTCACTTGATGCCTGAAGATTAGCTGAACCCATATAAGTGCCTGACGCCTTTTTGAGTAGTATGTATTCTAATGGAAATATCCATTTTCAGTAAATGTTGCTAAGGTATGAATGAGTCTGAGTGGTTTGCATGAATACCGAGCTGCCCCCTGCAGTGGCCTTGAGTCCAAATCTGTGCACTTATTTGCATATCAATAAAACTGATATTAAGATAAATGGTACATTGGTTACTGTAAGAACTGGCAGTAGGTCCGAGAGGTTAAAGGAGAGCTCTGAGATAGAACAATCATTATTATTTCTCTCCCTATGACAAAGTTATATAACATTGCAATGCACTTACGTGGTCCCTATTATAGCGCTTGTCTGTTCCCCTGCAGCTTTTCATCTCAACCACCATTATTTCCTATGGCGGCAGCCATCTTGTGGTCAAATGCTTAGCTTACCCGGCATGATCTGGGACTTTTCTCTCCCTGCCATCCCCGATTTCAGGCACTTCCACCTCTTACATATCCATCAGGGCTCAGCTGTGATTGGCTGAGCACACCTCGCTCCCCTCTTGCTATGAAGGCAAATTGTGCTGCCCCTACAGTGCCTCCGCAGTAGAGTCACTGCTTTTAAAGGAGAAATGCAGCACAAAACTTTTAACTTCCTATGTGCCCGGGCTGAAAAAACTGAAAAAAATAGCTTTAACTGAACTCCCTACATTCCCCCGTTGCGGCTCCCTACTTCTTAGGCTTGGAATATCACACTGCAGTCAGCGTATCACCGGCTGCAGTGATGTCCCGCCTCGGCCGGTGATAGGCTAAGTGCACTGTCATGTAAGGAGCTTGGGCAGCAGGAAGAATGACCGTGCGCTCAGCCTATCACTGGCCGAGTCGGGACATCGCTGCAGCCAGCAATGCGCTGACTGCAGTGTGACATTCCGAGCCTAAGAAGGAAGGAGCTGAGCAGCGCCAGAGGAACGGGACGCCAATATCGGCACAACGGGGTAACATAGTAAAGGGAGTTAAAGTTTTTTAGTTTTTTTTTGCAGCCTGGGCACCTAGGAAGCTAAAAGTTTTGCGCTGCACTTCTCCTTTAAATCAGAGCAAGAGGGCGGTGAGCATAGTTCATCAGGAAGCTGAAGTGGGGGTTTATGGGAGTTAGAGTTCATGAACCCGATAGTATCGGAATCATTCGGCATCGATTGTGGGAGAATGACTGGACCAATTCTCCTCTAACAAAGTGTCATCGTCGTGTTTCATCTGATACAGTAACCCCCCGACCTACGATGGCCCCGACATATGATAAAATCGACATACGATGGCCTCTCAGAGGCCATCGCATGTCGATGTCAGCATCGACATACGATGCTTTTATATGTCGGGGCCATCGCATTAACTGCTATCCGACAGCGCAAAATGCTTAAGCTGCTGTCGGATAGCAGTTTAAGCATCCCTGGCAGGTTCGCTTACCTATCCCCGCTGCTTCGGGTCCACTTCGCGATCCTCCGGTGTCTTGCGCATCTTCTCCAGGGTCCGGGCCTTGCTTTCCGGCATCGTTATTACGTCACTACGCACACCGCGCCGGCGCAGCAGCGTAATTACGTCACCAGAAAGCGAGGCCCGGACCCTGCAGAAGATGCGGAAAAAGCCGGAGGATCGCGAAGAAGACACCGGAGCAGCGGGACAGCATCGGGAGCCCCTGGGACAGCATCGGGAGCGGTGAGGACCTGGTCCGTAGCGACGGGGACAGGTGAGTACAGCTTCCTATACTTTACATTGCACGGATCCCTCAACATACGATGGATTCGACAAACGATGGGTCGTTTGGAACGAATTACCATGGTATGTTGAGGAACCACTGTACATGAAAGAAACTTGTTTTTTAACTTTTCCATTCCGAAGGTCTCCTTTAACCTCTTAAAGCCCCGCAATATATCGGGTCGGTCCCGGCGGCTAACGGTAGCCGGGACCTGTGGCTAATAGCGGACATCACCGATCGCTGTGATGCCCGGTATTAACCCTTTAGACGGCAATCAAAGTTGAAAAAAAGATTCCCTGCAGCTCAGTCAGGCTGATCGGGACCACCACGGTGAAACCACGCTGTCCTGATCAGCTGTGTGGACGAGAGGAGTGACCCTACCTTTCTCCTTGGCGTCCGATTGTCGTTTGATTGCTCCATGCCTGAGATCCAGGCTGGAGCAATCGAGCACCGAAAGAAATGCTGATTAATGCAATGCTATGGCATAGCATTGATCAGTGTCTGCAATCAGACTATTGCATATTATAGTACCCTATGGAGGCTATAACTTATAAATGTGATTTAAACCCTTCCCTAATAAAAGTTTGAATTACTCCCCTTTCCCCATAAAAAAATCTATGTAATTAAAAATAAATATCAACATATGAGGTATCAGCGCGTGCGTAAATGTCCGAACTATAAAAATGTATTGTTAATTAAACCACACGGTCAATGGCGTACATGTAAAAAAATTACAAAGTCAAAAATAGCGTATTTTGGTCACTTTTTATACCATAAAAAATGAATAAAAAGCGTTGAAATTGAAAGGGTTATGATTTGTAAAAGGGAAGGAGGAAAAAATGAAAGTGCAAAAATGGAAAAACGCTCAGTCCTTAATGGGTTAAGGTATTTGTGAGAGTAAGTGACCTTTTATGTCGCAATGTAATAGGGCATAGTCCAAAGAAATGCTCTTTAATTCATACTGTTATGTTTTTACCAGAAAAATCCTGAAAAATTTGATCCATGTCTGTATTTTACCCTTCCATTTAGTCAATGCTGATTGTTATGGCCATCCATCTGCAATCATTAGGGATGTGCTACGCAGATTCCTCTCAGATTGGGTTCAGGGGGAGGAAACTCCTGACATTTAGGATGCCCCTGGTTTGGCAATTATTGACAGTTCAGATGATATATCTCTAGGAAGAGCATCGAGAACAGGAAGGAAAGTAGTGGAAGACATCACAAAACTCTAAAGCTGCATTAAAAACTTCCAATAAAAAAGGATACATTAAGGGGGAAAGGTAAACATTGCTTTGTGGGTGAGAGTGAAGAGTTTGTATTTAATCTTTGAATGGGTACCCAAAGTAGCGACTGGCACAGGGAGGAAGCATCTTTTGTTTTTTTTTAACCAAAATCTTTCTTTGTCCAATTTATTTTCTCTGGTAGTACAAAAGGAGCTCTCCCTTGGATGATGTGTACTGAGACGATATGAGCAACCTTCCTTCATTAGTATGTTTTTATGTTATTTTGTGATTTGCTTGAGTTTCTGCCCCATTCTACTGATGTACTATATAAATAAACAACAAAAAACGTGGTCTATATAAATAGTCGCACAGAATATACAGTATATGAGATATTTTACTAGTCACGAGGCCCATTATTTTATAGCTCTGTTTTCTCAGTTGGTGTGAAAATGTTTTTTGTTTGTTTTTGGCTTTTGTTTTTTTATGTTCTTTTTTTCTTACATTCTTTGCACTGCAGACATGTGGGGAAAAAAACCTGCATTCAAAATCACATCATGCCTCTCTGATCGAATGTAGTTTTTGTATTTCAAATCTTTAATGTTGGGTGCTTTTCAACATATTCCGAGGGTTCTTTGGAATATAGGGGCCAAGAGGTGGATCGTGTTTTTATATATGTACATTTCTTTTGATTATGTTTTTAATTAAAAACAAGGCATAACTAAAATCTGTAATAAAATATATCTCATTTGGAGATGTTCCTTCACTTGTTTTTTTTTATTGAGTCACTTAATGTTCCCTGTGTTACCTTAATCCAAGCGCTTTCCACAGCATTTCTGTCATGATTGTGTTGTAAAAAGCAGTTATTTTATAATTTGTGTGCAGGCTTTTTTTTTTTTTAATATACTCTATCTGTCCCTTTAGTGTATTTTCTATCTGAGGTCTGTGACGACAAGTTAAGAAATCAATGTAGCTAATACAGTTAGGATATTTAAAGTAGTTGCATGTCCAGGGCTGAGGACATAAATTTTGTGTGGTTTGTAGTTCTTCTGATGTCATTGGATGGTGGAACTTTAGGTGGAGGTGTGTTAGTGTGTGCTTTACTATTAGGGGGTTATACATATGTAAGGGCTGAGTGCGTGTTCAGCGCTGGCCATGCTCATAGACCCATCCTATAAATACCCACGCTCCATCCACTTCCCTCATTAACCCCTACAGACCCCTTTGCTGCTATCCATACAATTCATGTTTGTTGTTTCATATTGTAGATACTGTTGTGGTGTCCCAGCACCAAGGGCTGTCCTGTGGCCTGCGGATATCCTCGGGCATGCCTGTTGCTCTTATGTTGGGCCCACTGTTATACTGTGTATTATGTTCATGCACTTTATGATGTTCACTGTGTTTACTGCATTTTATGTTATTTATGTACTGTACCTTTAAGTAAGAGATGCAGTGATAATCAGGTGACCCTGTCTGCCCAATGAGAACCCCTAAATTCTCATGTATATAGTGATGTGGCCATCACGCCCCCTCCCATAGACTTGCATTGAGAGGGTGGGACATGACATCACATGGGGCGGAGTCGTGATGTCACGATACTCCGGCCCCGTGGTCATCACGCTACACATTTGGAGCCTCCAGCGCTGCGGAGAGCTCTCAAAGGTGGGTGCACAATGACAGATTGTGGGGTTCCCCAGCGGCGGGACCCCCGCGACCAGACATCTTATCCCCTATCCTTTGGATAGGGGATAAGATGTATTAGGGCCGTAGTACCCCTTTAATGCTGAGTACAGTGTGAAAAGGTGATGGAAGACGTGTGTGGAGAATCCTAAGTGAAGCCTAAAGAAAATATCTTCTCAAGTCAATCCCTGACAGTGTTAGTAATTGGAACTTTTCAGAACCCTAGTCACCATGGGAAATCTTCAAGTCTCAAATCTCAATTCTATATATTTTAAGTGATTGAAAGCACCATAAGTCCCAACAAGGCCACAGGGCTCCCAAGGATTACACTGCATCCCTTCTACACGGCTCCATACTGTGTGTGTAAAACCATCTGCACCTGCTCAGTAAAAGACAGTTATCCATAAACCAATGTCGGTGTGTTTCTTCCCCCCCCCCCCCCCCCCCGTGTCTGGCCCAGGAGAAGCTGTCTTCACCTCGACCGTGTATAGGCTAACGGTGCCCTGGCGTCACAAAGTGATAAGAATTCCTTGCACCCCCGTGTCACCACACTGTTGTTTTTAAAAATGTATGTAGGAATATTAGTGTTGTATGATATATATCGTACTTAGCCTGTGCTGTATTTTGTGCTGTCATGCTATGTATGGTGAATATATTTTTCTAAAGTTATTTTTAATTTAAAAAAAATCTAATGTCATAATGTTTGGCGCAGTTGCTCCCGGTATAGGTATCTCTGCATGTTTTTCAGCGTAGTGCGGTCCCCTGCAGTGTCAGACCTGCCTTTATTCCTCCCCTTCTCGGCGCTGTGCGGCTCTTCTGCACGCATAGGACCCTCCTATGTTCAGTTCACGGAATCAGCATGCTTCTGGCCTGTACGTGAGGAGGCAAAAGAGCAGAGAGAAGCTGCACAACACTGAAGAGGGGTGCTGTGCGACATACTGTAAAAAGGTGTGTCATTATTCCCCCGAAGCTTTCTGTAGATGCCAAAAACTCAAGATTTTCGAGTTGACTAGTGATCCTCTCTATAGTTATTTGTGACATTAATCATGTATTTATTTAGAGAATTTTTATATTATTTAAAGCATTACTGTCACTTAAAAAACTGCCAATTTTAAAGAAGTGCTCTTTAAAATTGAGTTTTATATTATATTAAACTTTCATGTTCTGTCTATAATGTATTTTCTTTATTATGAGTTTTTTTATACATATGCAGTAAAAACCTTTTTCAAATATGATATCTACATTGTTGTGAATCTGTTTAAAAGTTAGTATTTATGACATTTTGCAGTTTCATATGTGATAAGATGCTTTTTTAAAAACTTTAGCCAGGAATAACATGACTCCTAGACAATATTCCTAGGTCAAAAACAAACATATCTATCTGGAACACATTTCCTTACTTAATAGGATGATATATTAACTGATGGAAAAAGTCTGTTTTTTATCAGTAATGCATTCAGATCCATTCTTAAAAGATCTTGTGCTGCAGATAAGGACATGGTTTCATTTACTTCCTTTATGATTCCTATGTATAGATAGTTATGAGCAGAAATAAATGGCCTCAAATTCTACAAAAAGGAAACCACACACACATAAAGGCAGCTGTAGATTACACTTATACATACCTATATGTATACTGCTTTGTCCACTATATGGCTAAGTTCACACATTGTTAAATGAAAACAAAAAATAAAGGTAAAAAGCTGCAGTGCTTTCAATCTAATAATGTGTTCCAATAACGTTTATGGAAAAAGAGCCATCAGCGCACATATTGGGGTTTATTTACTAACGTGATCCCGACTCTTTTTTGTTGGGTTTTGCGCCCAAATTGTGTCGCACGTCCCTTGCGACACAATTTGCAACCAAAAAAACAAAATCCTCCATTTTACAAGAAAACCCAGAAAAGGGGGCGTGGTCAAGGGGTAAAGTGGGCGTGGTCCCAACAAAAGGAGCGTGGTCCCAGTTTTGAAAAATCCCAACATATTTACTATGGTTTCCACAGAAAATGTGGTGGATTTGAGCTGAGGAAAAACCGACAGATCAGAACAGTTGTAAAAAAAAGCAAAATGTAGGGAAAAGTGCAAATGGTAGGGAAACCTTAGTAAATACCTTTAGAAAATACCAGTCGGAAATCAAAACCCACAAAGAAAACTACACTTCACTCTTAGTAAATAGACCCCATTGTTTTTATTTTGAAATGTGTGAACTTTTCCTATTAGTTAGCTTTGTAAAACAGCATTGCATTTTTTAGTAACCCCTCGTTAGTAACCTTACAGAATCCTCCTTAATAAGAGCCCATTTACACTATAGGCTTAAATTTCTTCTGCTGTTGGCGCTTCCTGAATCATTCAGCACTAGGACTGCCAGGACATGTGCGGCCTAAATAGATGATGTAGCATTTCCAAGCAGATTCTGCTGAAATAATTCATTGTTCATTCTTACTGCAGATTTGGAGTCCAGAAATTCCACAGTGTGAATGGTGCAAAAAAAATCCAATTGAAATCAATCAATTGATGCAGGTGCAATTAGGTGCAGTACAGTTCCCCACATTAGGTGCAGTATAGTTCCCCCCACATTAGGTGCAGTACAGTTCCCCACATTAGGTGCAGTACAGTTCCCCACATTAGGTTCAGTATAATTCCCCCACATTAGGTGCAGTACAGTTCCCCCACATTAGGTCTAGTATAGTTCCCCCACATTAGGTGCAGTATAGTTCCCTACATTATGTGCAGTATAGTTCCCCACATTAGGTGCAGTACAGTTCCCCACATTAGGTGCAGTACAGTTCCCCACATTAGGTGCAGTACAGTTCCCCCGCATTAGGTGCAGTACAGTTCCCCCGCATTAGGTGCAGTACAGTTCCCCACATTAGGTGCAGTATAGTTCCCCCACATTAGGTGCAGTACAATGCCCCCACATTAGGTGCAGTACAGTTCCCCCACATTAGGTGCAGTATAGTTCCCCCACATTAGGTGCAGTATAGTTCCCTACATTAGGTGCAGTACAGTTCCCCACATTAGGTGCAGCACAGTTCCCCACATTAGGTGCAGCACAGTTCCCCACATTAGGTGCAGTACAGTTCCCCACATTAGGTGCGGTACAGTTCCTCCGCATTAGGTGCAGTATAGTTCCCCCACATTAGGTGCAGTACAGTTCCCCCACATTAGGTCTAGTATAGTTCCCCCACATTAGGTGCAGTATAGTTCCCTACATTATGTGCAGTATAGTTCCCCACATTAGGTGCAGTACAGTTCCCCACATTAGGTGCAGTACAGTTCCCCACATTAGGTGCAGTACAGTTCCCCACATTAGGTGCAGTACAGTTCCCCTGCATTAGGTGCAGTACAGTTCCCCACATTAGGTGCAGTATAGTTCCCCCACATTAGGTGCAGTACAGTTCCCCCACATTAGGTCTAGTATAGTTCCCCCACATTAGGTGCAGTATAGTTCCCTACATTATGTGCAGTATAGTTCCCCACATTAGGTGCAGTACAGTTCCCCACATTAGGTGCAGTACAGTTCCCCACATTAGGTGCAGTACAGTTCCCCACATTAGGTGCAGTACAGTTCCCCACATTAGGTGCAGTATAGTTCCCCCGCATTAGGTGCAGTACAGTTCCCCACATTAGGTGCAGTATAGTTCCCCCACATTAGGTGCAGTACAGTTCCCTCACAGACATACAGCCTTCCGCCATATACAGTGTATGGCTGGAGGCTGTATGCCTGTTTACTGCCCCAGTGTTCCGACCACCACTCCTCCGGTCCGGGGTCACGATCTACTGCTATGGCTAATGGGCCATAGCAGTATGTCCCGGGACCGGAGAGGAGCGGTGGTCGGAACACTGAAGATGATGTGCTGGTGAGTGGTGACTTACCATATGCGCTACCTCCTCATTGCTCTGCTCCGCTCTGTTCTTCAATGGGCACACGCACGGGACGTCAGTTACGTCCCTGCGTGCGCTACCTTCTGGCGACCCCTGCATTTTTAAAGTTAACACGGGGCCGCAGAGAGGTAACAGGGACATCCTTGTGTCCTGAAAAGATTTTTCGGGCCACAGGGATGTCCTGAATGTGACGGGGGGCCCAGAGCAGGCGCTCCATGAGCGCCAATGATGATCCGGCCCTGGTGATGACACAAAGATATGTAACAGGGTTGATGTTCCTGGAGGGATACGCCAAATGGAAAAGGATTTAGGCAAACTAGAAGAATGGTCAGCACTCTGGCAACTGAAATTTAATGTGGATAAGTGCAAGATAATGCACCTGGGGCGTAAAAACCCTTGGGCAGAATATAGAATATTTGACACAGTCCTGACCTCAGTATCTGAGGAAAGGGATTTAGGAGTAATTATTTCAGAAGACTTAGAGGTAGGAAGATAATGTAATAAAGCAGCAGGAAACGCTAGCAGAATGCTTGGATGTATAGGGAGAGGTATAAGCAGTGGAAAGAGAGAAGTGCTCATGCCGCTGTACAGAACACTGGCGAAACCTCACTTGGAGTATTGTGCGTAGTACTGGAGGCCGTATCCCCAGAAGGATATAGATACTCTAGAGAGAGTTCAGAGAAGAGCTGCTAAACTAGTACATGGATTGCAGGATAAAACTTACCAGGAAAGGTTTAAAGGAGAACTCCGGAATATAAAAAATGTCGCCCATACTGCCGGCAGTAAAAAAATAAAGATGTACATACCTTCCTCCGCTCCCCCGGGGCCTCCGCCACAATCCACTTCCTGGTTGCCGGTGGTCGGATGAATCAGCCAATCACCAGCCGCAGCGCAGTCCGACTCGGTTGGCCATAGGCTGAGCGGCAGTGTGAAAACGCTTCAGGACACAAAATTCTTCACTACACCGGCACCGAAAACGTCACACTGCCGCTCAGCCTATCGCCGGCCGAGTCGGACTGCGCTGCGGCTGGTGATTGGCTGATTCATCCGACCACCGGCAACCAGGAAGTGGATTGCGTCGGAGACCGGAGCCGGTTACCGTAGGCCCCGGGGGAGCGGAGGAAGGTATGTACATGTTTATTTTTTTACTGCCGGCACTATGGGGGACAATTTTTAAGTTCTGGAATTCTCCTTTAAGGACCTTAACAGGTATAACTTGGAAGAAAGAAGAGACAGAGGGGATATTTAAAAGAATAAAAACTACCACAAGAGGACATAGTTTTAAATTAGAGGGGCAAAGGTTTAAAAGTAAAATCAGGAAGTATTACTTTACTGAGAGAGTAGTGGATGTATGGAATAGCCTTCCTGCAGAAGTGGTCGCTGCAAATACAATGGGGGAGATTTATCAAAACCTGTCCAGAGGTAAAGTTGCTGAGTTGCCCATAGCAACCAATCAGATCGCTTCTTTCACTTTTGAAGAGGCCTGTGAAAAATGAAAGAAGCTATCTGATTGGTTGCTATGGGCAACTCAGCAACTTTACCTCTGGACAGGTTTTGATAAATCTCCCCCCCCCCCCCATGAGATTAAACATGCATGGGATAGGCATTAGGCTAGCCTTCATATAAGATAGGGCCAGGGACTATGGATAGGATTCAGATTACTGGGCAGACTAGATGGGCCAAATGGTTCTCATCTGCCGACACATTCTGTGTTTCTATGTGTGTGTCTCAGACTCCATGTAAGAACTGTAGCAAAGCTTTAGTCATAGATCACAGCTCTACCCTAGGGGAGCTTAGCAAAAATAACAGCTAAGCCGAGAATAAATATAAATATAATGCTGTTTACATACTGATTTATCATTTTTTAGCTACTGGTCAGAAACTTTGTCATTATTTTATAAATAATAAACTTATAAAACGCAAAGGGGTATTCCAGGGCAAAACTTTTTTTATATATGAACTGGCCCCAGAAAGTTAAACAGATTTGTAAATTACTTCTATTAAAAAATCTTAATCCTTCCAATAGTTATTAGCTTCTGAAGTTTTCTGTCTAACTGCTCAATGATGATGTCACGTCCCGGGAGCTGTGCATGATGGGAAAATATCCCCATAGGAGCTGCACAGCTCCTGGGACGTGAATCATCAGAAAGCAGTTAGACAGAAAACAGCAACTCAACTTCAGAAGCTAATAACTATTGGAAGGATTAAGATTTTTTAATAGAAGTAATTTACAAATCTGTTTAACTTTCCGGAGCCAGTTGATATATAAAAAAAGTTTTGGCCTGGAATACCCCTTTAAGGCCAGGTTCGCATCTGCATCAGATTTTCTGTTTGAAGCGTTCATCGCAGATCCTGACAAAAAATGCCACAACAGTGCAGTATCCAGAATTCTTTTGTGTCACTAATTGCCTGACACTTTGACGGAAACCCAACAAACTATTAATGTCAGTGGGATCTGTCAGGTGCCATTACTGTCTAACATGCAGGGAATAGGGCACCAGAATTATTTTATTTGTTTATTTCCTATTTTTATTTCATGATGAAGCTGACGAATGTAAAATACAACAGGCTTCAACCCGGCTTTGTATACCTTGTTTCAATTCCTCACCATTTTCAAGATATTAGTTTGCTCTAAGTAAACTGTTAACATTCAAAAGCTGCATAAAATTATTCCTGCTCCCAGAACAGAAGTGGATACAATTGTATCCAGTCTGGGAAAAGGACCTCAGCTGTCTACAGATAATAAACTAACAATAACTTTAACCCAATTCCCTTTTATTTTTATTTTCCCATGCAAATTTTTTTTTAGTAAACTTTTTATTATATCATTCTATTTTTTATAAAGCTGTGTTAAAGATCGTCACAGCTCCTTCCACAGACCTTATTGTATTATGACATAATGGGCCTCATTTACTAAGCTGAAACCAACCAGTTTTTGTCGGGTTTGCTGAGCCAGTGTGCAACAGTTTGCGACAGGAAAATCTGTAAAACCTGACATTGCACTGTGAAAAGCAGAAAGGGGGGAGGTCTTTTGCAAGGGGCATGGCCGACCAAAAATGGGCGTGGTTTCACAACCCGACCAATTTACCATTGAATTCACAGAAAATCCTGTGGATAAATGGCTGGAAATTTCCACCTTGAAAAGGCTGGTTAGAAAATGTTCCCAACTTGTTAATCTGTGATCCCCATAGTAAATAAAGTGGAATCCTGCATATCTGAAACAACATTACCCACTAGTAAAAACCCGACACTCTTAGTAAATGAGGCCCAATATCTATTCCCACTCGATTCTTGTACCTTGTCTGAGAATTTAAAGATTCCTAGAAAAGAGAGACCAGTACCTACTATAATACCAGTTACATTTTATTATTCATTTGATTAAAATAAAGTAACAATCGGCATCTGCACTTGTTACACAGACATCGGTACTGAAACAAAAAATAAATAAAAAATAAGAAAGACAAACCCATGCACACGTCCTTGACATAGTGGTAAGATAGAGAGGGAGAAGTTCAAAGAGTTTGTCAAACCAACAGCTAGGAATCTCATGTGGAGCCTACTGAGGCTAATGTAATGGCTATTTAAGGCAGAGTAGGGTTTAAGCGACTGATCAAGGAAAGCAGGGTCCCCATACCTTATCAAACTTGGTTGAGCACCTCCTGTTTTTATAAACAACTTGGGAGAAAGGACTAATAGAGTTGACCAAGGTTTTCTATTTAGTGAGGGTCGGAGGTATCGGGTCCATCCATCTAAGAGCTATTTCCTTTCTGACCAAAAAAATAAATAACTCCCCAAGGAAAGTGTGCACATGTTGTGGCCAAATTTCCTCAGACACAGGGGCGTACCTAGAGCATTTGGCACCCCCCCCCACCACCACACACATACACCCCTCTTTCCCATAGGTATATGCAAAGTTACACCCCCCTCTTTCCAATAGGTATATGCAGAGTTACACCCCCTCTCTTTCCCATAGGTATATGCAGAGCTACACTACACCCCCCTCTTTCCCATAGGTATATTCAGAGTTACACCCCCCCCTCTTTCCCATAGGTATATGCATAGTTACACTCCCCCTCTTTCCCATAGGTATATGCAGAGCTTCACCCCCCCTCTTTCCCATAGATATATGCAGAGCTACCCCCCTCTTTCCCATATGTATATGTGGAGCTACACCCCCCTTCCCCATAGGTATATGCAGAGATACACCCCCCTCTTTCCCATAGGTATATGCAGAGCTACACCCCACCCTCTTTCCCATAGGTATATGCAGAGCTACATCCCCCCTTCCCCATAGGTATATGCAGAGCTACACCCCCCTCTTCCCCATAGGTATATGCAGAGCTACCCCCCCCTTTCCCTTAGGTATATGCAGAGCTACACCCCCCTTCCCCATAGGTATATGCAGAGCTACACCCCCCCTTCCCCATAGGTATATGCAGAGCTACACCCCCCCTCTTCCCCATAGGTATATGCAGAGCTACACCCCCCTTCCCCATAGGTATATGCAGAGCTACACCCCCCCCTTCCCCATAGGTATATGCAGAGCTACACCCCCCCTCTTCCCCATAGGTATATGCAGAGCTACACCCCCCCCCCTCTTTCCCATAGGTATATGCAGAGCTACACCCCCCTCTTCCCCATAGGTATATGCAGAGCACCCCTCTCCCCCTTCCCTATAGGTATATGCAGAGCACGCCCCCTCCCCCCCTTCCCTATAGGTATATGCAGAGCACCCCCTCTCCCCCCTTCCCTATAGGTATATGCAGAGCACCCCGCCCTCTCTCCCCCTTCGCCATAGGTATATGCAGAGCACCCCACCCTCTCCCCCCTTCCCTATAGGTATATGCAGAGCACCCCGCCCTCTCTCCCCCTTCGCCATAGGTATATGCAGAGCACCCCACCCTCTCCCCCTTCCCTATAGGTATATGCAGAGCACCCCCCCTCTCCCCCCTTTCCCTATAGGTATATGCAGAGCACCCCCCCTCTCCCCCCTTACCTATAAGTATATGCAGAGCACCCCCCCCCTTGCCTATAGGTATATGCAGGGTTAAAAAAATAAAATAAAAAAAGGATGCCCCCCCGATATCCAACGAAGCGATCTCCTCAGCAAGGGCCCGCGTCTTCTCCCCTCCACAGTACAGGCGCCGGATGAGTGACGTCATCGGCGCCTGTACTGCGTGCTTCGTGGGGGCCGAGATCACGTCTCCTCTGTGTAGCTGCAGATGCGGCTCACAGAGGGGACGCCTTCTCCTGTATGTGTGTGTATCGCGCATACAGGAGAATGTAGCGCTGTCTGCTGGGGATCTGGGACGAGCAGCGGCGGCAGAAGTCAGTCCGCCCCTGGCACCCCCCTTGAGAGTGGCACCCGGGGAGGGCCACCCCCCCCCCCCCCCTTGGTATGCCACTGCTCAGACATAATCCCAAATAGGCAGACTAGAGGATCTAATGGAATGGAAGGGTCCACTGTGGTAGACACAAGTTGTTGAACATCAGTCCAGAATGAACAATATAGGGGCAAGCCCAAATGAGATGCCAAAAATCCACCTATGTGCATAACACCTATGGCAGGAATCTAAGGCAGAGCACCCCATTCTGTCCAATCTTATAGGCATAATATAACTGTAGTGAATCATATACAATTAGATTAGTGTTTAACCTGCTGCAAACAATGAACTAATGTGAGAGGACAAGATATCTTCCCAGTCCTCTCCAGGGAGAGACGGGATGTATGAACTCCAGTATTGTTCTGCTGGTACCAGTTACATTTGAAGTGTACCTGCCACCAAGGAAAAACCCCTTTAATCGGAGTCTATTCCTGAAGCATGGTGTCCATCTTGCAGTGTTATGGCTTCTGTAAGTTAAAATCAACATTGTAATAAATGTTGAAAATCATATGATTCAGTAAGTGAGAAAAGTAGGGATCATATAATTGTATCCGTATGAGCATTGTTTAGTTCTTATTGTTCATGTGAGTCTTTGATGTAGCACTTGAGTGATTGTTAATTACGGCCTTTTATCATATTGTAGAGCATAGTACAGGAAATATTTGTATAGTTTATACTTGTTCACAACTAGAGACAGACCACATTTATTGTACACAAAAATGAACTTCATAATATTATTATAAATTGTAGGTCCTATCTCATTAAACATTTGTACTAACAGAAAGCACCAATCAGCTGAAATTAGTTGTATAAGCAAAGAAGCTTCCTGAACAATGCCTTCCATTTAGCCAGTAAGGCATGGCAAATTATTTTAGCAAAAAGTAGTACGAATCACATTGTCTTTAATTGAAGTCAGGAAACGTGTAATTATTGTTCAGTGACTCACTCCATAAGCAGGGTCAGATACTTCTAATGGAGTAACCATCAATGCGGGAGCTTACAATTTATGATTGGACTTCAACCGTAGCGCTGGTCTACAGTAGCAATTAGAAGCGGGGTAGAAGCAGGGCCACCGAATTAAGTCGCTTTGTTGTTCTAAGCAGTATTTATGGTATCATTATTTTGTCATTAAACAAAAAAAAATGGACATATAATTCTTAATTTGCACTATTCATTTTACTTTTTTCTGTTATTTTGATTTACAATTCTATTTCCACTAGAGGTAACTGAATGGCAAGCGCTAATAGATAGATGGGCCCACATATCTTAATTTCTTCTATTCTCTGACATTAGCCTAGTTTTATAGTATATCTTAACTTATGTTTTACAATATTTGAGGGAGGCTGTTACTTGAAAATGCAGCTCAATGCAGCTTCCTTAAATACTAAGGATCCAGTGGCACGTCTCCAGATAAAACATAACATTTTATTACCACCATTATAACCTGGCATATCAAAAATACAAAGGTTCTCCATGATTCACCAATATGTTGTGATAACTTGTCATTTATTCATAGTCTCTGCTTATTCTGGGCTACATTTTTGAACTTTTCCCACAACATGTATAATAATCTACTCAACTCCTCCAAGTCTATAACATGATAAGAAAAGAGAATTTGACTTAGACAAGAATTCTATACTAAGCTTAGGCAACACAACATTTATGAGTGTATGTTCTATGTATTGTTAATGTGATGCCTAATGCCAATTATTAGTTTGTCTTTATTCCCTGGTTGCCCTAATTTATGAACTGAACAGTACTTACATAGGTTTCCAAAGGGGATTTGTCATGATAACAGACCCCTTATAGGTTAGAACAGTAATACACATCAGGAAATGGTTTTGCATTTGAAAAATAGTTCACCAAACTCCCAGGGCCACTAGAGACTGCATGTGTTTTGTAAATTACAGGTGCCTCTTGGCCTGGCTGAGCAATAGATATCATGTGATTGTATCGACCTTCATAGTGGAAAGTTAACCCTCATCTGTCAGTCGCAACAGCTCCAGAGACATATGACACGTTTGAGCTGTGGGACTGGTCTTAGGGAGCAAGGTTTAGGGCTCTATTACAAATAGGCCCAGAGATCAGCCAAGGAACGAGCAAATATTCATTCTGCGGCTGGTTTATGGGATGGTTTTGTCAGATTCAAAAATCCTCAATAATTCTACGCAAATTGCACTAATGGGGATGTGCAGTATAGGATCACATTATTGCCTAGCTGTGTAATAGGCTCATAAAAAGGACACCTATTTAGTTGATTGGCAATTGCATTGGGCAGTGCTCTGCCAGTCTTAGGGTGCATGTACACCACGTTTTCACTATACTGGTGCTAGATCCTGCTGGGGGAAGGGAAAACCATGTGCTCCCGTACCCCAGCTGGAGTGGCGCTGAAATCCATTGATTTTAATGAGCCAACTGGAGTCCCTGTTTTACTCTGGTCGGCTCATTTTTGACCCGTATCAGGTTTTCTGACCGGATACGTTTTGAGAGCCGGATTTTTGACCCGGATACGGGTCAAAAATGTGCCGACCGGAGTGAAACGGTGACTCCGGTCGGCTCATTAAAGTCAATGGATTAGGGCGTCGGTCCGACTGGGGTACGGGAGCGCACGGTTTTCCCCTCCCCCAGCCGGATCTGGCACCCGTACAGTGGAAATGTGGTGTACATGCACCCTAAAACCAAAACTAGACTCTTAGTGTTATTTTGCCAAATATTTGACAAAGATATCTACAAGACAGGTACAGGATAACCTAAGTTGTGTCCCTTTTCCCACACTCTGGGCCGTTCACATTAACACATTTTTGAGCAGAGAAATTCTGCTTGGGAATTTCAATGCTGCAGCATTGTTGCCAATTGAATGAAATTCTAATTTCGGACATGTTCATTCTTTTGTCGGAATCCGCTTGGAAATGCATAGTCATCAAAGGAGAGGGCGCATTTCTATGTGGTTCTAGTGCCAGCTGATGTGCCGGCTTTAAGTGTCTTGATGCCTTGAAAATATCAAAAGCCATATTCACCTGCCTTGATTGCTGTTCCAATGGCCTCTGGTCCCCACTGCTCTTGGATGCTTCCTGTTTCCTGTGATGTGTTGTCTCTGCAGGAAATGCCAACTTAAACACTGGCTTTTCTCACAACAGAGTATATGGTATATAAACAGACATCGCCTGCCATCACAATTCACTACAAAAGCTAGAAAACACTTCAATAGAAAGAAATCTTTTTTATAATAAATGCTATATTTGTGTAAGGCAAATGTAGTACAGTGGTCCCTCAAGTTACAATATTAATTGGTTCCAGGACAACCATTGTATGTTGAAACCATTGTATGTTGAAACCATACATCTTTGGAAGGAAACCTGGTAATTTGTACTGAAGCCACAAAATGCCATCCAAAAATAGGAAAAAGTGAGGATTAAAGAAAAATAAGTAGATAAAGCGTATAAAAGTAAGAAAGATCTGCTGGGAGCTGTAAATCACTGTCTATGTCAGTGTTTCCCAACCAGGGTGCCTCCAGCTGTTGCAAAACTACAACTCCCAGCATGCCCGAACAGCCAACGGCTGTCCGGGCATGCTGGGAGTTGTAGTTTTGCAACAGCTGAAGGCACCCTGGTTGGGAAACAATGGTTTATATAGAGGACAGGAGCTTCTTCAGGGTCCTATACAGTACACACACAAATGGAGCATCCCTTACCTGGTGTCCAAAGGAGCAGGTAACCCTGGCACAGGTAAAGAGTACAGAACTTGTAGTTCCTCCCTGTACTGTAGAGGGCGCTGCCAGACATCCAGTCAGTGCATTGCACTTCAATAACACAGGTGGTTTACCAGTAAAATGCCCATTCTGATTGGTCAGTTCCTCCAGTTGTGACACATTTCACAGATCTGGACTGTCTGTACATTGTATGTTGAGTCCGGTTTCAAGTTACAATGGTCCAGAAAATTTTTTTGTATGTTGAAACTATTGTATGTTGAGGGAATCACTGTATTTACATAACACAGTGTACAATATGTCTATGTTTACTGGAAATGTATTGCAGTCTGCTATTTCATACATAAATAATGGCAATCCTGAGGTATACCACCGGAGGCTGAAAGGACAATCATGGCCTCCGTCCAGCTTGACGTACGCTTTCCTGGCACATATGCTACATGGCTCAATAAAACGTAGTGTAAAGACTGTAAAAGATAGGCAACTACTAATAAGGCATTTTCCAGCAGTTTTTCTTTTAGAATGAAATGTTGTTAAAATGCAGTTGTCCTTTGAGGACTGCTATTTTACTTTTAAAGTAATTTCACCTCATTAAGTAAATGAAATGAAAATCAAACATTGTAATTTTTGTAGGAATATAGTTTAGATACTGAAATATATTAAGATCTTCCAATAGTATAAATAAGGGAACCTGATCTTGGAAAAAACATTTTGTGTCGAAATTATTCCGTATCATTTAAATGTTGGAATAAAATGTAAAGACTTCTCTGTTGATTAGTTTGAGGCTTGAATGGTCTCCTCCCTAGTTTTCTGTTACAGGAAAAGTATACAGAGTGCCATATTTACCAATATGTCCTTTCGTCAGTCCCTATTGGCCCACTTGTGGCTTGGCTTTCCTTATTAACCAGCTGCTTTATTGCATTTCCAGCTGACCAGAAGTCTAAATGAATTTACCTAAATAAGTTGCTATACTGCTATAAAAAATATTTCCAAATAATGTTATGGCCAAATCTAAAATGTTTTCTTGAGATAATAGTATTGTCCCACAGCATTGGCAAGCAGACCTGTGTGGTCTATCCCCATCTTTATGAACAGGTAACAATCCTAGATGACATCTGTCGTCAGTGGCCAGCATTGGAGATCAGTCCAGTATGAGCCGTTTAATTCCCTAAATGCCACAGATAACTGAGAAATTCTGGTCCTTTTATGGTTCTGATCACCGCCCCCCACAACACTATGGTGGGAATGCCATAGAGTTGTGCAAATGGAACAGACACCTGGTGGAAATTATACGCAATTGGCAAGCCACCCCCAATAAAGGAGTTGTTCTGCAGGTGGTGACCACAGACCACTTCTCGGTTTTTATGCTTCCTGGCTGATGTTTTAGTCACTTTTGAATGCTGGCGGTGCTTTCACTCTAGTGGTAGCATGAGACGGAGTCTACAACCCACACAAGTGGCTCAGGTAGTGCAGCTCATCCAGGATGGCACATCAATGCGAGCTGGTGCGGTTGGCACTGGGTTCCTTTTAATGCAAGACAATGCTAGACCTCATGTGGCTGGAGTGTGTCAGCAGTTCCTGCAAGAGGAAGGCATTGATGCTATGGACTGGCCCGCCCGTTCCCAAGACCTGAATCCGATTAAGCACATCTGGGACATCATGTCTCACTATATCCACCAATGCCATGTTGCACCACAGACTGTCCAGGAGTTGGCAGATGCTTTAGTCCAGGTCTGGGAGGACATCCCTCAGGAGGCAATCCGCCACCTCATCAGGAGCATGCCCAGGCATTGTAGGGAGGTCATACAGGCACATGAAGGCCACACACACTACTGAGCCTCATTTAGACTTGTTTTAAGGACATTACATCAAAGTTGGATCAGCCTGTAGTGTGAGCAGTGTACTAAGCACTAAATTGCTATTGTTTTTGATGACAAGCTAAAGGTAGGGAGTAAATATACCACAGCACTGTGGCCATACATCAGAAGATACTCTGGTATTTACACAAGGTACAGCTGCCCTGAGATTTATGGGTGAGAAGAAAGCCTTGATTTACTTTTGAGGAACAGTGTGGATAATCTTGAGTGGAAAGATTGGCTTTACTTTCAGCTACTCAGCAGCAGGATCATAGCTTTCTGAGACTTTGTGTCTCCTTCACAGAGCATAAACTAAACCAGACCCCCATTGTTGCTAGAGATAGATTTCTCCTGACAACACAGGCAGTGGACAGAAGAGTGCAGAGAAGTGGAGACCCTAGTGGCCAAGAATTTAGAGCAGTTTTACATATTTGTAAAAGTGATTTACATATATTTTAGGAATCACATAGGCTATCAAATGGAGGCAAGTTGTTTGAAATGACAGTGCCCATGCTCTGATAATCCAAACTTAAAAACTGTGGCCTGCTGCTGAAATTCCAGAGAAGTTAAGTGTTCTCAGGTCAGAAATTTTAATCTTTCTAAATGTGTCACCACATCAGACAATGTAACTAAAATGTGGAATGATAGGGTTAAAGATGGCCGACTTATTGTTTACTTTATTTTGAAAACAAATACAAATCTTCCTACAGCATTTGGAACCTGTTTCAAGACTCCTCTTGACTAGATGGAAAAGTGACCTTCCCTTTTGTAAATTCACCAGGATTGTGTCAGTTATTGGTTACAGTGATTGCTGTAATAGCAGACAATAATAGACATTTCCTGTACAACTTCTCTCCACGGAACATTCTTCCATCCCGTTGATCAGTTTATGGTTCAGGATACTGCATAAGGAAAGGGGAACTTGTCTTGATTATCTTATTGAAGCTACTGTGAAAATTCAGCAGAAATAAGAAACGATGTCAAAGTATATAGAAATAATTCATGGCACTCACCAACTGTGTCAGTAAAAGTAAGTAGTTTATTTCAGCTTGATTAAAAATCCATAAAGTGCAATACAGACAGGACGATTCGGTGCGGGCGTTCACTGAACGCCCGCACTGAATCGTCCTGTCTGTATTGCACTTCATGGATTTTTAATCAAGCTGAAATAAACTACTTACTTTTACTGACACAGTGGGTGAGTGCCATGAATTATTTCTATATACTTTGATGTTTGAAGTTTCTATGGCTATTCCTATGTCTTACCACGGCTTTTGTATACCGTAGTGCCTGCTTATTCTTATTTGCTTCTTTGAGAAAATATGTATTTCAACTTTTTTCTTAACTTTTTTTTATAGAAGTTTGGAAGTGAAAATGGTAATTTATTGTTTGAGATTTTGAAATATAAGTTGAAATGTCCTATGAGAACATATTCTGTGATATAACTCCAAGCACTGCTCCCCAAAGCTTTCATGCAACCAGCAGCTCAGGCCTCTGGGTGAGCAAGCTGACAGCATACAAACTATGCATATAGGTTAGAAACACACGTTCTAGATACTATTTGTGAGCCACCATTTTAATGTGGAAAACAGCAGTGAAGATGACAGACACTATATCAGAACCAGCTGAAACACTTGGAAATTGAGTTAAAGTCTTCCTTAGACTATTGAAGGTCAAGTTTCAGGTACATGAATAAATCTCCAGTTTTAGTTTCAAAGTAAACTCAGTGGCCCTGATTTACTAACATGATCCCTACTCTTTTTATCGGGTTATGCAACACAATTTGTGTCGCACGTCCTCTGTGACACATTGGGCCTCATTTACTAAGCTGAAACCGACCAGTTTTTGTCTGGTTATTTTGTCTGAGACAAGTCTGAGACATGTCTGCGCCAGTGTGCGCCTGAAAAATCAGACAAGCCCGAAAAGGGGCGTGGTCTGTCACAAAAAGGGGCGTGGTTTTACAACCCGACCGATTTACTATGGAATTCACAGAAAATCCTGTGGGTAAATGGCTGGAAATATCGACCTAGATAAAGCTGGTCAGAAAATTTTCCCGACTTTTCCCAATAGTGAATAGAGCGGAATTCTCCATGTCTGAAACAACTTTTCCCACTAGTAAAAACCCGAAACTTAGTAATTGAGGCCCACTGTGTGACACATTTTACTGGTAAAAACCTGACGGTTTTCGAATTACTCTGAGTATTTTTCGTTAACCCAACTAATGTTAACCTGACTAAAGGGGCGTGTTTTGCATAATTAGGGGCATGTTCCCAACATTTTCCTGAAAACCTGACAGTTGTATTTAACCCCTTAAGGACCGGGGTTTTTTCCGTTTTTGCATTTTCATTTTTTGCTCCATGCCTTTAAAAAATCATAACTCTTTCAATTTTGCACCTAAAAATCCATATGATGGCTTATTTTTAGCGACACCAATTCTACTTTGTAATGACATCAGTCATTGTGCCCAAAAATCTACAGTGAAACGGAAAAAAAAATAATTGTGCGACAAAATTGAAAAAAAACCCGCCATTTTGTAACTTTTTGGGGCTTCCGTCTCTACGTAGTACATTTCTCAGTAGAAATGACACCTGATATTTATTCTGTAGGTCCATATGGTTAACATGATTCCCTACTCATACAGGTTTGATTTTGTCGTACTTCCGGAAAAAATCATAACTTCATGCAGGAAAATTAATACGTTTAAAATTGCCATTTCTGACCCCTATAACTTTTTTATTTTTCCGTGTATGGGGCGGTATGAGCGCTCATTTTTTGCGCCGTGATCTGAAGTTTTTAATGGTACCATTCTTGCATTGATAGGACTTATTGATCGCTTTTTATTCATTTTATAAAAAGTGACCAAAAATGCACTATTTTGGACTTTGGAATTTTTTTGCGCGCACGCCATTGACCGTGCGGTTTAATTAACGATATATTTTTATAATTCGGACATTTCCGCACGCGGCGATACCATATATGTTTATTTTTATTTACACTGTGTTTTTTTTTATGGGAAAAGGGGGGTGATTCAAACTTTTAATAGGGAAGGGGTTAAATGATATTTATTCACTTTTTTTCACTTTTTTTTTGCAGTGTTATAGCTCCCATAGGGACCTATAACACTGCACACACTGATCTTTATCATTGATCACTGGTATCTCATAAGAAACCAGTGATCGATGATTCTGCCGCTTGACTGCTCATGCCTGAATCTCAGGCACTGAGCAGTCATTCGGCGATCGGACAGCGAGGAGGCAGGTAGGGACCCTCCCGCTGTCCTGTATGTTGTTCGGGATGCCGCGATTTCGCCGCGGCTATCCCCAACAGCCCACTGAGCTAACCGGCATGGTTTCAGTTTCACTTTAGATGCGGCGTTCAACTTTGAACGCTGCGTCTAAAGGGTCAATAGCGCGCGGCACAGCGATTAATGCCACGCGCTATTAGCCACGGGTCCCGGCCGTTGTTAGGGGCCCGACCGGCTATGACGCCGTCCTTAAGGGGTTAAAAAAAAACACCAGAAAAATAGTGAAATACTGAACTTGAAAATTCGACTGCCTTGAGGTGTGGGGAATCTGTTAAAAAGTGTGTTTTTTTGCAAAATCCTGTTACTTTGTCCTCTTAGTAGCTTTTTATATTACATTTTTTAGTTTATTTTAAATTTTTTGGGAATTTCTCTTTTTTTTATCTTGGCTTTCATTTCTTTAACTTTTTGTTTTTTAACCTATTAACGACCATGAATGTTAAGTTACGTCCTGGTGCAGAGTTACTTTGCTTTATTTGCTTTTATTTTTCCTGTGACACTTTCTTTCCCCATGGAACATAATTTAATATCATGCGACAGAATTTTCCCGACATGTGCGAAGCATTGATAAATGCGTGTGAGAAAATATACTCAGGGGAAAAAAACGCACTGAAAATAACCCGACAGTCTTAGTAAATCAGGGCCAGTTTGTTACATCATTACATTTACATGATTTTTTGTAGAATTTATAGATTTTTTAGGGTTACCTTCAAACTATTTCTGATTTCCAAAAGCTATTGCTTTATGTGTTTTCAAAGTTTGGTATTTATAATACTGTATTTTGAAGTAAATGTTAAAGGGGTACTCCGGAGGGAAAAAAATTATTTTAAAACAACTGGTGCCAGAAAGTTATGCAGATTTGTAAATTACTTCTATTAAAAAAAAAATCTTAATCCTCCCATTACTTATCAGCTGCTGTATACTACAGAGGAAGTTCTTTTCTTTTTGAATTTATTTTCTGTCTGTCCACAGTGTTCTTTGCTGACACCTCTGTCCATGTCAGGAACTTTCCAGAGCAGGAATAATTCCCCATAGCAAGCCTATCTAGCTTTGGACAGTTCCTGACATGGACAGATATGTCAGCAGAGAGCACTGTGGACAGACAGAAAATAAATTCAAAAAGAAAAGAACTTTCTCTGTAGTAAACAGCAGCTGATAAGTACTGGAAGGATTAAGATTTTTTAATAGAAGTAATTTACAATTCTGTTTAACTTTCTGGCACCAGTTGATTTAAAATAAATTGTTTTCCACCGGAGTACCCCTATAAGGTTCTGTTGATATCTCTGTCCTGGTTTCTGTTCATAACAAGAGACATAACTCTGGCCCAGATTTACTAAGGCAGTTTTATTTTTAGACCAACTAAACTTAGACAGAGAGTTTTTAAATGTGCCACATCTATCACAGTGTATCATGCTGATTGATAAATCTGAATACTGTCTATTTTATACCAACTATTAGTTTGTTTCAACTGCACCAGAATTCGGCACAAATTTTTGGTGCATCTAAAACCACAACCCTTTTGCTGAAGCTACAGCCCCTTTTGCCGAGGTCATGCCCCATTTTCAGGCTTAGTAAAAAGTGTCATCAAAAGTGTTGAAAATGCATATTAAAGTTTTCAAAAGTCATATAAAATGGTTTTTGGCACATATTTTGCCAAAATCCTGGCACATTTTCAATTGTTAATCTGGACTACTGTTCCCCAATGTATTGTACAAAAGATGTCAATGGACCACAATGATGAAAATATGGTCTGTCAAGGGCTCTGTTGGTACTGACTTCGGCTAGGTTGATACATTGATTTGGCCGTATGTGTGTCGTAGTGTATCTCTGTTAGTTTGTGTGTCTCCAGCTGTTCTCTGACTCCTACTGTTTTTGCATTTTATTATTTTGACAACGCTGCCCCAGCACTTAGCATTGAGGGTTTGTCATCGTGGTTGTCAATCTGTCACTTAGGGCGGATAAGCAATAGGTAGGGGCAGCGGCTGTGGGTGAGTTAGGGCTTCCCTGTTCTCTGCCCATATGTGACAATAGGTTCACAAGGACTGCTTTTTATGTGTTTTTTTATTCATTTATTTTTTGCCATACAGAATAGCATAGTCGACTATGTTTTTGTATACAGCAAAATGAAACCTACTGTGAATGAGACAAAAACACAGTGTGAACTCACTAATAAGGTTACTGGTATTCGATTGTTAAAGGTATGACATATGAGACCTAATTTGATCATTGCCATGGCCCTTGTATTGATTGTAGGGTGTCAGTGATGCCATCAATAGGTGCTGCTGGCCTTCAACATGTGCGGCCTACCTCTAGCACCAAGACCGCGGCCTGGATTGCAGTCCAGAAGCTGGCACCAGCATCATCAGTGAGCGCCAAGTGTGTCATACTGCCACTTAGCCAATCACTGGCCACATTGATGTCCAGCTAAGCCAGTGATTGAATGAGCAGCAGTAGGACACACTGGGCCCTGACCTCACTCCAGGCCCAAGCACCACGCTGCATCTCAGGAATAGGATAGCAGGACATCAGATGCACCATAGGTGCACAGAAGATGAGTAGAGGTTTATTCTTTTATATACTGTAGAATGAGCATTATTATAAAAAAAAAAAAAAAATCTCCTGCTGGATAATTGCTTTAACTCTTGCCTGGTCCTCTAACCCAATTTTTTTTGTTTTGCTTTTAAATCCGTTTAATTGAATTAAAATTAAGCCAACCAATCAATTATGACAATAATTGTTATTTGTAGCCCTGAGTGATTGTATAATCAGCGCATGTCATCCATTGGGCTGATCTGCAGTACTAGGCACATTCACAAGTTAAGACAGTCCTCAAGAGGCTGCGGAGCTCCAGCAGGCATTGCACCCCTCTCTCTAGGAATTAGACCACTAAAGCATACTGTTGAATTGGCATATCCAGTGATTTTTGTAGCCCTCTTGTTTGGTAGGTTGACCCAGGGTGTAAATCTTCACTGATCAAAAATCTTCACTGAGCTAAAATGCAAAAACCCGTCTTCTAAATTCCACAAACACTTTTCCCGAGTTACATATTTGTATACTAAAAGTAAGAAGTGTCAGGACCATTAGCTGTAAGAAAGTCATGTAATTCTGTTACAGAATCAATTCTTGATTTTTGTTATTACCTCATGAAGTTTTAAGTACATATGCAGGAAGGAGATAAGTGTGTTTGTACATAATAAGAGCTTTATCTCCCTTCAATCTCTCCGGCATCCCTGCTTTATTATATTGTCGTTTCAGGATTCAGATGAATGCAAACAAAAGCAGAGAGCTACGGTACTTCACATGAGCATTTACAGGAAAATGTTGGGAAAATGTATAGATTGAAATCTGTATCTTTGGTCTTCATATAATTGTTAATTTAGTGAAGTGCATAAGGGACAGCTTAAAGGGGTTATTATGTCCATAGGATATGTCATAAAGACCCTTTAGATGTAGGTCCCACCTCTAGGACCTGCGCCTATCTTGAAACAAATGGCTCCCCAGCCCTCTCGACCTGCTTTTGGCTGCAGAAAATGGTAGGGAAGCTGAAAAAAGTTGAGTGAGCTCTTTTGACTTTAATGGGAATTGCATAAAGAGCGGACTATTGTGAGCTACACTGTTTATGTAACTCTGAGTCTTATGGAAACATCCAAACTTGTGTTGCCAGCTCAGCAGTTTTTGGCTTTGTCGTAAAGGCCTAAGGGGTCCTTATTCCAAGATTGAAATACTCCTTCAGTTATACTACATTCTTAGATAGCTATGGCAAAAGTTCTAGTGTCCTCATACCGTTTTTATGACTCAAGTTCATTTTAAAATGTATTTTTGGTAACATGACAGCAGCTGTTTTGATCCTATTTGGGGACAAGGCCTACATAAAGTGGGTTTCCTGTCTCCCAGGGGAAATGTAGCTACCAGGTGGGGTGCCTCAGCAGTACACTTACCCTTGTGTATGTGTTATCTAAATGTAACATTGCCTTTCAAGTAAATTCTCAGGATAAGCTGTTGTGTGTGTATAAATGGGCAGCACTATTTCTGGCCAACATGTATGTAAGGCTGCTTTCACACTATAAAATTCATCCGTTTTAAAGATCCGTTTGATGTTCTGTTATGAAAACCCTGAAAATTGGCCATTAAATGGCCGTTAGAAAATCCCATATGTCCGTTAGAAAATCCCATTATAGTCTATGGGATTTTTACATTATTCGTTTTAATCCGTTATGAATAACGGACGTTATTTTGTGACGGAAGATAGTAACGGGAGAAATAATGCATTCACTATTTCTTCCGTTCATTCTCCCATCACAAAATAACGTCCGTTATTCATAACGGACTATAACGAATTAAAATGGATAATGTAAAAATCCCATAGACTATAATGGGATTTTCTAATGGACATTTAATGGCCGATTTTCAGGGTTTTCATAACGGAACATCAAACGGATCGTTAAAACGGATGAATTTTATAGAGTGAAAGCAGCCTAACATGTTTTACCAGTTTTCCATTCTGAAGGCTTTATCTATAATTTTCAGTTGCCCCTGAGCCAGTGGGTAGAAGCTAGCCTCTATGGTGGCTCCCATATGCTGAACATACAGAAAAGTGAGGATTCTGCGGCCCTGTATCTCCATGGCAACATGGCGCAATGGCGAGCAGTCTGAACTGTCAGGTTTAGAGAGAAGATATAACACTTACTAGAGCTTTCAGCAGTGTCTTTGTGTGTTTCTCTCTGCCTTTGTCTTATTCTTCACCTCCACCCTTTTCTCTCCATTGGAGGGAGAAAGTAGGAGGAACTCAAAAGTAGAGGAAGAAGCTTTTTTCCTCTGAGATATTACACTGTTTTTTACATTTGCTTGTACTATTGATTTTTGCTAAGTTTGTTCAAGGTTATTAAATAGAAGAAAGTGATGTCTAATTTAATTTATTATAGACTGTGCAGTTACTACCCCATATACCTGCGGCTGAGCACAACAATTTGTCACTCTCTGCAGTAGTAACGCTTGAAATGGACAATGTGCTGGAAACACTTCCAAGACCTATGCCATATGCATCATGATCTGCAAAGTCAGAAACTCTAGAAGGAGCTTGAGTGAAGGTTAGGGAATAAGAGGCAAAGGAAGGAGAAAAGACTAGCACGCATAGGCTTTGTGTTTCGTAAGGAAGAGTCCTTCTGGGATTAGGTTGACTGGACTTGTTCACTACTGCTGGTTTTGTAAGTTGCATACTAGGTTGTAAATGTCGTTTTTTTATGGATCCTGCCAAAACTTAGTTCTTTTGATATAAAGAGAGCACTGATAAGCATTCTAGTCTTGCCAGCTTTTCTTGTGAAAACATATCACATTTCTTACTAACTACAGGTGACTATTAATACTGACTAAAGTATTATAACCTAATAAGAAAATGATATATGTTGCGTATATAAATTGGAGAATCAGCAAAAAGGTGTGTTCCCATTTATACCACACCAGATGAATAGACAAATCTTTGTGTATATCTGACTACATTCAGCCTGCATTCACAGCATGCATGTCATTTGTGGGACAGAATAGTGTAAAACATGAAAAACATGCTACTCCATCCTACATATAAACTGTATACTGCAATGTAGCAGATTGGAAATTATGGCTGACACTTCTAGGCTATACAAAAAATGTATACAAGTATGTATTCCATAAACATGACATATTTTCAGATACATCTGGTCCATGTAACCATTTTAAATAAAATGTGATTGTCACAATATTGGATATTCCGATAAAAATTAATGAAGAAATATAATACAATAATCTCAATATAGAGAAACATCTAATTGATCTTCTATGATGCACTTAGTTATAAAATTCACAGAACTACTAGCCTTTCATAAGCATTGCAGGTTTTTAATGTTTTAATTTCTTTACTGCAAAATAACCCAATCGCATATATATATACCCTAGAGAAAAATGGAAGATCCAGCACAGGGTAACGTGCAAATAAAATCGAATTTATTTCAAAATCAAGCCGCAGGACACAAGGTTACGCGTTTCAGCCGGAAAAACCAGTCTTACTCATACTCATACTTTTTTCCGGCTGAAACGCGTAACCTTGTGTCCTGCTGTCCTGTGGCTTGATTTTGAAATAAATTCGATTTTATTTGCACGTTACCCTGTGCTGGATCTTCCATTTTTCTCTACATTACCGTGGTGCTGGTTCACACAGTTCCGTGCGGCAGGGGTTTGGCTTGCAAGGTGAGCTGGATATCCTTCATTTCTCTATATATATACCCTACAATGGAAACCTAATATACAGTTGGGTTGTATCCCTTGGATAATGGATGTTATGAATAATATATTAGTATTAAGTTTGGTCCTGGATCCATGACATAACTTCTAAATAATTGCAGAGAGTTCCATTATATAAAACCCACTACAATTATTTGTTTAACTGCTAAAATGTTTCCACACTTTCAAGAATCCTTTCAAGATCAGGGCAGTTACACTCACACAATTCCATTAAAATCATACTACAAGGCTCAGCAGAAATCCCGCTCTTTAGCACTCATGCGCAGACAGATCAAGTTGACACTTATATGGGCTTTGCGGTCTTGCAAATAACCATAGCGCCCCATGAGGCTGGAGCACAATATTGCTATACCAGGCCTGTGAGTTTATTCAAACCCACACACATACCATATCCGGGAAGAATGTGAGTAAGTTAACCATCTGCTACCATTGCAATATTATGAATGATAAATCTAATAAAAAAAAACATTGTTCCTCATTTACTATTGTAAATCCGACATGTTTTGTTGGGTTGTGCGCCAGGTTCTGCGGACAGTCCAGATCAGCAAATTGTGTCGATGACTGGAAGAAATGATCAATCAGAATGGGCATTTCACTGGTAAAACACTTGTATTACAGAACTGCATGCACTGACTGGCTGTCTGGTAGTGCCTCCCTACTGTACAGGACCCTAAAGAACTTTTTGTCCTCTACATAGACAGTGGTCTACAGCTCCCAGCAGCTTTTTCTTACTTTGTATATGTAAGGAATTGCTTTATTTGTATTAGTTTTCTAGCTTTTTAGAACCAATTACTAGGGTTTCATAGAGTTATGGTCTCAACATACAGAGGTCTCAACATACAATGGTCATCCTGGAACCAATAATATTGTTACTCGAGAGACCACTGTGCTTAAACAAACTCTAGTTGCCTAGCCTAACATTGTCAGCCATAATTTCTATTTGTCTTGTTTGAGTAAGTTTAAGTAAACGTTACACGGCCAGTACACTCGGCTTGACCAGTAGTAAAACAACAATTTTTCTATTTTACTAATATAGCAAATTGAACATAGTCATCCCTTTAGTGGGAGTATTAAGGTTCACATACATTTTGGTTATATTCTTTTTCCTTACCAAGTAAGATTCCATCTAGAATTTTCATAGGGGCCCTATCTTATCTTACATAGTTACATAGTTAGTATGGTTGAAAAAAGGCATACGTCCATCAAGTCCAACCAGGGGATTGAAGGGAAGGATGTAAGGGGATAAGGGAAAGGGATGTAGTTTTATAATTCTGCATAAGCATTAATGTTATTTTGTTCCAGGAATGTATCTAACCCTGCTTTAAAGCTGTTAATTGTTCCTGCTGTGACCAGTTCCTGAGGTAGACCGTTCCATAAATTCACAGTCCTCACGGTAAAGAAGGCGTGCCGCCCCTTTAGACTAAACCTTTTCTTCTCCAGACGGAGGGAGTGCCCCCTCGTCCTTTGGGGGGGTTTAACCTGGAACAGTTTTTCTCCATATTTTTTGTATGGGCCATTAATATACTTATATACGTTTATCATATCCCCCCTTAAACGTCTCTTCTCAAGACTAAACAATTGTAACTCCTTTAATCGCTCCTCATAGCTAAGATGTTCCATGCCCCATATTAGTTTAGTTGCGCGTCTCTGCACCCTTTCCAACTCCGCAGTGTCCCTTTTATGAACAGGCGACCAAAACTGAACAGCATATTCCAGGTGAGGCCGTACCAATGCTTTATAAAGGGGGAGTATTATGTCCCTGTCCCTTGAGTCCATGCCTCTTTTGATACATGACAATATCCTGCCGGCTTTGGAAGCAGCAGCCTGACATTGCATGCTATTCTGTAGTCTGTGATCTACAAGTACACCCAGATCCTTCTCTACCAGTGACTCTGCCAGTTTAATCCCCCCTAAGACATACGACGCATGCAGGTTATTAGTACCCAGATGCATAACTTTACATTTATCCACATTGAACCTCATTTGCCAAGTGGATGCCCAGACACTTAGTCTATCCAAGTCATCTTGTAACTTATGCACATCCTCTATAGACTGTACCGTGCTACAAAGCTTGGTGTCATCTGCAAAGATAGAAACAGAGCTGTTAATACCATCCTCTATATCATTGATAAATAAATTAAACAGCAGTGGGCCCAGTACTGAACCTTGGGGTACACCACTAATAACCGGGGACCAATCAGAGTACGAATCATTTACCACCACTCTCTGGGTACGATCCATGAGCCAGTGTTCAATCCAGTTACAAACTAAAGTTTCCAAGCCCAAGGACCTTAACTTACCTGTCAGATGTCTGTGAGGGACAGTATCAAACGCTTTGGCAAAATCCAGAAACACTATATCCACAGCCATTCCTCTGTCAAGGCTTCTACTCACCTCTTCATAAAAGCAAATTAGATTGGTTTGACAACTTCTATCCTTAGTAAACCCATGCTGGCTATCACTTATAATACTATTATCCCCTATGTATTCCTGTATGTAATCCCTTATAAGTCCTTCAAACAATTTACCCACAATGCACGTTAGACTTACCGGTCTATAATTGCCTGGCGAAGACCTAGAGCCCTTCTTGAAGATTGGTACCACATTAGCCTTGCGCCAGTCCCTTGGCACAATACCAGACACCAGAGAATCTCTAAATATCATGAACAAGGGTACAGATATTACTGAACTTACCTCTCTAAGAACTCTTGGGTGTAGTCCATCCGGCCCTGGAGATTTGCTTACATTTACTTTACTTAACTTACCTTGTACCATCTCTACATTAAGCCAGTTCAATACATTATATGATGTGTTACCAGCACTGACCTGGCCAATGTCAGCTCCTTCTTCCATAGTATATACCGAACTAAAGAACCCATTCAGTAGCTCCGCCTTCTCTTGATCGCCCGTGACAACCTCCCCATTATCATTATTAAGGGGTCCTACATGCTCTGTCCTTGGTTTTTTTTGTATTTATATATCTAAAAAAATATTTAGGATTAGTTTTGCTTTCTTCGGCCACCTGTCTCTCATTTTGAATTTTTGCTGTTTTTATTACATTTTTACAGATTTTATTAAGCTCCTTCTACTGTTTAAATGTTATAGCTGACCCACCAGATTTGTATTTTTTGAAGGCTATTTTTTTGTTGTTTATTGCTCTTTTAACCTCATTTGTCAGCCATGTAGGATTTAGTTTTAATTGTTTATATTTGTTCCCCTTAAAGGGAACCTGTCTCCAGATCTCACTTTATATAACTTTTGTCAACACATTATATAGGGTAAAATAAAGTTTCTTACCAGGTGCCAAAAATGAAGTTTAAAAAAGTCCTGCCCCATATGGTAATCGGTCACAAGTATTCATGGGGGGAATGCGGCATCTTCAAGGCACTCCACCCTGTAATCACTTTCACTTCAGCGTGAATGACAGTCCGTGCACCACTGACATCACCACTCTCCTCCCTCTGCACACTGAAATCTTGCATAGACTCCTTTATCCATAGGCATGAAGCATCTTCTGGGTTAAAGCGAGACCTCATTGTGCAGAGGGATGAGAGCAGTGATGTCAGCTGGAGTAGGAGTGATCATAGCCCAGGGCTCCATGACTGCAGGGACATGTGGCATGCAAAGATGACTACTTGTGGCTAATGATCATACAGCATGTTTGACATTTCCTTTTCAGCACTTTAGAGGAACCTCAGGAGGACATCGGGACCTGGTAAGAAACCTTATTTTACCCTATATAATGTGTTGACAACAGTTATATAGGGTAAAATCTAGTAACAAGTTTCCTGTACAGGGGTTATCCCACCAATCAAATTTATGTAAAAATGTAAAAAGACTGAAAAAAACTATTAAACTTCTTTTTTTAATTACTATGAACATTGCTCCAAAATAAATAAATAAAAGTTTTTTCTGTCTCTATTCCGCCTCTTGCATCTACTTGATAATGTCTTATTCCCGCTAATTAACATCTGCATCATTTAGTCTCCTTCTCCTTAACCATAAGTATATTCATAGGCAAGTTCACCATTTAGTCTCTTTCCCCTCTGGCAACCATAAATATAGTTTCCAGTAAGTATCCTAGACAGCCTCTTTCCCCTTCTGGCTAAGTGACTTTCCCCAGTCACTCAGTTCACTGTAAATACTGTATAGACAGTGTGTAGTCAATTTAGTTTTTACTTTCATAAGATTACTGTACAGCATTGACATTAAAGGGGTTGTCCAGGATTATTTATTTTTTTATTTCACTATAGGGGCTGTAAAGTTTGTGTAGTTTATAATATAGTGCATGTACCTCTTTTTGGTGTTGGTTTCGCAATTCTTCTGTGATTTTTGCCCCAATGTTCATTTTTAACAACATACAAGATGTCATCTTAGGTTTTCCCAGGTTGAAGTATGGCCCGAGACATTACATCACTAGTCAGGTGATGAAAGAGAGCCTGTCTTTGCTTCAGTAGGGGAAAAGACCACTGGGTGGAAGGGAGATCATTCTGCATTCTGGTTAAAAAACACTGGTCTATTGCATGGATGGGATCACATGTGTGTTTCAGTGGGTGGGGTGGCTGATGTGTGGGAGAGAGAAAAGTGACCCCACACGGAATCATGGTACTTGTAGTTGGAGGGAGGGAACTCCAACAATAAATAGCCATTTCACAAAAAGCCACTGCATTATGATAGTCTCACAACATAGCCATTCATCCCCAAGACAAGCAGGGATCCTTTCTAAACATGTCCATTACTGTCTGGCAGGTACGTGCTAAAATCACCTTATGGTGATTTTAGTAAAACTACTCTCAGTTAAACAATCAAGGCAAAAATAGCTGTGTGTGAAAAGATAAGGTAGCCTGTCCTAAAACAATGCCATTTCATGGCTAAAGTCACTAGGGAGTGAAAATCCATCCATTTAAGACTACTCAGATTGCATATTATTAGAGGAAGCTCTGTGCAGACGTTAGGGGTGGATTTAATATTGTATTTACACAGATTTTTCTGAACTTTTGTCACAATGTTTTTGCGCAAAACAGAGTTACACAAATATTTTAGCAACTTTTTTGCATTCACTACTTAAGTTATATTATCAAAACTCCTTCAAGAAAATTTTGCTTTAAAAGGGTACTCCGGCCCTAGACAATGGATAGGGGATAAGATGTCTGATCGCGGGGGTCCCACCGCTGGGGACCCCTGTGATCTCCCTGCTGCACCCATTTGTCATCAGCCTCATGGAGCAAAGATCACTCCGTGTCTGATGACTCGCGATACAGGGGCCGGAGTATTGTGACATCACGGCTCTGCCCCCTCATGATGTCATGCCCTGCCCCATCAATGAAAGTCTATGGGAGGGGGCGTGGTGTCAGTCACCAGCGGCAGGACCCCCGCGATCAGGCATCTTATCCCCTATCCTTTGGATAGGGGATAAGATGTCTAGGGCCGGAGTACCCCTTTAACTTTGACTTTGTTGCAAATGTTTGCACCATCTCACAAATTTTTGAGCAATCTCACCCAGCCAGTACCGCACTTTGAAACTTACTTGGATCTAAACTTGTTAGCTAATTATAAAGAATGTGCACTGTTATGAGAAATTTGGCACAAGTACACATGATATACGCACAGGCAAAAAAGGTGGGCAATAAATGATTTACACATACAATGATAAATTCCCCCATTGTGCCAACAAAGAGTACTGAGAGACTTTAGCTCAGTAGCCAATAGCCAATCATTATAGGTATTCATAATATAGCCTGCCATTCAGGGTCAATACAAAATAAGTAATGCAGTGGAAGAGAGAGACTCTTGTGAGCCAAAAATGTCCATCATATTTTTCATTTCAGACACTTTTTAGAAACTTTTGTTCTGGTCTAATAAGGGCGAGTGACTTAATAGGAAGTGGGCATGGATTTTGTAAAAGAGGCGTTGTTTGTGCCCATTTTTGCCATAAAAGTAGGTTAACTAGAAATGGTCTAAACTTAAAATAGACAATCTTAAGATGCACTATTTTTTTTTAAACAGAAATAAATCTAGTTAATTGTCTATTCTAAGTTTACTCTATTAATTAGACAGTTATTTATCTACGCCAAGTTTGTATATAGATTAATCCTATAAACGATTTATTCTGTCAACTGTAAAATGATATTTAATTGTAAATAACCATTTATCAGAACATATTGTATAGCCAACAATGATATCTTTATTATTGTATATACACAATGAAATAACATGTGATGGCTTTCCACTCCCTTGTGACTTTAGCCATGAAATGACATTGTTTTAGGACAGATTACCTTATCTTTTCACACACAGCTATTTTTGCCTTGATTGTTTAACCGAGAGTAGTTTTAGGGAATTATTGTTTGCTACTGCATTGGATTATTTCTCACACTATTGTTTCTATTGCTCTAGTGACCTTGGATTACAACAGAAAGGCCTTTGTCACGACCACAATCTTGGTATAAAAATGTTTGTAAGGAGGAAGCTACTTGGCTTAAAACCAAGCTCGTAGATACATCTAAGGCTATTGTCTATTCACACAAGTGTTGCCTCTGTTGAGTTACCAAGAATACGATTCATTGTTTATATTTGCATGGAATCAGCTCTGCAGTGGTTTACCCCCTACAGTAAGACACATCTGTATATAAGAATGTGCATTCTAATGTTAAGTCTGCCCTGTTGCTATAAAGGATTGTTGAGGTCATCATGTAGTTGCATGAACACATATAAACATGAGGATGCACAATGAACAGCTGCCAATTTTGGAATGTTATGTTCTGCCAAAAGGAAAAAACAAAACATAAGCAGCAAAGTACTAGTTCCTTTAAAAATGTCTATTAAAGGGGTTCTCCACAGACCAGCGTTCAGAACATTTTGTTCCGAACGCTGTGTGCGTGCTGCGGGGGTCTGCCACGCCCCCTCATGATGTCATATCATGCCCCCTCAATGCAAGTCTATGGGAGGGGGCGTGGTGGCTGCCACACCCCCTCCCATAGGCTTGCATTGAGGGGCATGAGCTGACATCACGAGGGGCCGTGGCCTACCCCCGCAGCACGCACACAGCGTTCGGAACAAAATGTTCTGAATGCTGGCCAGTGAGGTACCCCTTTAAAGGGGCTATCTGGACACAAACAAATTCTTTTATTTTGGCTTTTTTTTTTTTTTTTTACCACTAAAGCCCCTCCCACATACCAGCTAGGTGCTTACCAAAGTGTGATTATTTGCAGATCTCGGCGACACCTGCTGCTTCCTCGATTTACATAACCTTACTGCTTGTCCTTCTTGGTGTTGCAATTTCATTGTTAAAGGGGTACTCTGACTCTGGACATGTTATCTCCTATCCAGAGGATAGGGTATAACATGTCTGATCACGGGGGTCTCCGCCGCTGCACCCCAGTCATCCGGTTAACGGAGCGAACTCTGCAGGATGACTGGCGATCACAGCCGCCATGCCCCCTCCATTAATGTCTATTCACGTGACCCCAGGCTTCTGTGACTGTAATAGTGCAGTTCCGGGTTGGAGATCGTGGGGTGGTCCCAGCGGCCTGGCCCATCCCCCCTTCCCCGTGTTCAGACATGTTGTCCCCTATCCTTTGGATAGAGGATAACATGTCTAGGGGCTGAGTACCCCTTTAAGGAGTGTATATGCAGTTAGAGTATTTATGGAAGTAAAATAGAATAAATATATCAAGTCTTAGTGTAGACTCAATAAAACTTGTGTAGAGAAACAGTGGAGCAGTTGTCCATAGCAACCAGTCATATTCAACTTTCATTTTTCAAAGGCCTGTGTAAAAATTTTTTTTTTAAATGTGATCAGTTGCAATGGGCAAGCGCCCCACTGTTCCTCAGCATATTTTAATGCATTTCCTCTTAGTTTCTGCTGTTCAGCATTGTTCAGACTTTATATTAGAAAGCACTTTCATAGTCCATCAATCTTGTTCCAGTGACTTAACGTTACCTTCCATATGTTAATTTTTGGCTTTATACATACTTGAAGGTTAATATTTTTGAAGCAAGAATTATACACCTTTCTTTATCCTGTAAGAGATCTAATTGCTTTTCCAGCAGCACAGGCAGGTTACCTGACGCTAGCTAGCTTTACACACTTGACATGTGGCATCTCTGATTTGTAGTTTTGGGAACAAAACCAATCAGATTTTATTTAGACATAGAGAAAGACATTACATGCTAGAAAAGAAGCGGCATCAGTCATTGAATTTCCTTTCTATTTTCTGGTGGATTTGGCACTGGACAATACATTGTTCGATTATACCACTTCATTTGCAGACTTAGTCATCTACTGCTGTTGTAATTGAAAGAAGCTAATGGTAAGGAAAGGCTGTTTTATGACATAATTATATTAACGTCTATTGGAAATGAAAAGGTAGAGACTTTAATGCAGAAACATTTGTTTTCTTTCAACTTTAGGAGGTTACTCTTGAACAGACTATCATGGTGCCTGTATGTCTAGATTTATAGGACTATTTTGTTAGCAAACAGTTTTATCATCTGGCATTTATAACCATTATACCTGGGTTAATACTTACATGAGAATGAAGAAGATTCTGTTAATATGATCAACAGATTCCTTTATATTGCAAGGTATTCTATTAAAATGCTTGTATCGAGTAAGTGCTGGTATATACAGTGCAGTGCACAATCTCCATAGATATACTTTAAAGCTGTCTTTTCATTTTGTATTTCTCACCCACCACATTCGATTGCCCTGAATGTTAGGCTTGAAACGTGTTTTACATTTTACAGGAAATGCACGTTTACCTGCATAATCGTATTACTTCTGTTTGCTTAGTGGATAATATCCAATTTAGCAAAATTACAACTTTAAGAAATTAATTGTTGCATAACCCCTTAAAGAAAATCTGTAATCAGTGTCACCCATGCTAACCTGTCATACAGATTTGTAGTGCGGGTGACACTGATCAGAATGTTACTTACCTCATCCCGATCCGTTGCTGCGTTCTGCCGTAATTCATCTTTTTCGGTTTATGCAAATTAGTTGCTTGGGGCATGGACAGAGCTATGGTGGCTGCTCTGGGCACTGTGACATCATCCCCCACCGGGTGGGCGCGTCACCTCGTTCATCCATATTCATAATCCCCCTTCCTGCTCACTTTATGCTACAGTACGGTGCATGTTCCGCTTTCTGGGTACACCTGAAAGCGGTGTTCGGCTGAGCTATTCATAATCCCCCTTCCTGCTCACTTTATGCTACAGTACGGTGCATGTTCCGCTTCCTGGGTACACCTGAAAGCGGTGTTCGGCTGAGCTTCATTCCTGTGCCCATCTTGGACGAGTTAGGAGGATCCATGCATCCTCACGGTCTGTTATCTCCTGTCATGTCTGCCGCAGGAATGAAGCTTAGCCGAATGCCGCTACCAGGTGTACCAAGGAAGCGGTGCATGCGCCATACCGTAGCATAGAACGAGCGAGCAGGGTGGGTGATTATGAATTATGAGTGGGACGTTACTGCGTTCTGCCGTAATTCATCTTTTTCGGTTCATGCAAATTAGTTGCTTGGGGCATGGACAGAGCTATGGTGGCTGCTCTGGGCACTGTGACATCATCCCCCACCGGGTGGGCGCGTCGCCTCGTTCATCCATATTCATAATCCCCCTTCCTGCTCACTTTATGCTACAGTACGGTGCATGTTCCGCTTCCTGGGTACAGGAATGAAGCTTAGCCGAATGCCCGGTGTACCCAGGAAGCGGTGCATGCGCCATACCATAGCATAGAACGAGCGAGCAGGGAGGGGGATTATGAATTATGAGTGGGACAGAGCGCCCACCTGGCGGGGATAACGTCACAGTGCCTGATGCAGTGACCATAGCTCCGCCCATGCCCCAAGAAACTTATTTGCATACACCAAAAAAGATGAGTTATGGAGGTATGCAGCGACGGACCGGGACAAGGTGAGTATCAAGAGAGAGAGAGAATACTCTTAAAAATTAGGATTATGCAAGATTCAGTTGCTCAGAACTTTAGGGGTGGTATGTGATAATAGGGAAGCCTTGATTTACCTTTCAGACACAGCAGTGACCCTTTGAAGGAGAAAGACAAAGTTAGGGTGCATGCACACCACGTTTTCACTGTATGGGTGCCGGTTCCGGCTGGGGGAGTGGAAAACAGTGCGCTCCCATACTCCAGCCGGACCGGTTGGCTAATTTGTGACCCATATCTGGTTTTCTGACCGGACCCATAAACGTAGTATACTGTGGTTTTAGGTCCGGTCAGAAACCAGACAGTGAAAAAGTGGTGTGCATGCACCCTAAGTCTGTATGTATACAGTCCAAACTCTCCCCTAGATAGCCACTCCCCACTGCCAGTGTCCATCTTGTGCTGCTAGAAATTGAATTTCTATAGCAATACACAATCAGCAGCAATTTGCAGGGAAGTGAGACCCTAGTGACCAAGACTTTAGAGCTTTTTGTAAGAGGCAAGCTGTCAGTTTTTCAACTGACCTGATATAAAATAGTGTGGTTCGTCAACTTACAATGGCTTCAGATTACAATATTTTCAACATACAGTAGCATATTCGGGACCATTGGAACTTGAAACCATACTCAACATAGAATGCTACGGACAGTCCAGATACATATAAATAGTTAAAAGAACAAACCAATTAGAATGGGCTTTTCACTGACTGGCAGTATGGTAGCACCTTCCTACAGTACAGGAAGGTACAACATGTTCTGTACTACTCTTTACCTGTGCGAGGGTTAGCTGCTCCTTTGGACACTAGGTGAGTTCAACTCCATTTAATTTAAAGGCTAAGGAAGTGCTTTACATGCACGAATCGGTCTGTTCATGTTGCCTCCGCCTCACACCGCCATACCCACCTGTGCCCGTTATGCTTCATTGGACTAAATAAAGCAACTATCTGGCTGGAGAGTGCCATCTTCTAGTCTTCTTTTTGTTTGCATCAATTGCAGACTGACTCTCACCTATATTTAAAACCTATTAATAAGCAGTCTTCACCACCTGTGCTGATCTGGGTTAGTATTAAAATCTAGAGTGGCCCAGGAATGGGATGAAAGGCCCCACTACCAAATCTGCCTTTCATCCAATAAAAATCCAGAACTTACCAGATTCCCCGGCAAGCTAAGTCTTACCAAGGATTTTAACTATTTCTGTATTTCTTATATCTCCCCCAAGTGTTCCCTCAATGAGATATTCAATTCCTAAAACTTAGTTTCAACACAGTCCGGTGCAAATTTACTATGCAAAAATGTTGATGGAAAATCTACTTCTATCCCAAAACATGCTTCTGGAGCAAATATCTAGAATATATTTGATTGAAAATTAATCTCTGGCAAACTGAGCGAGTAAAGCTTAGGCAAATATGTGTTTTTTTTTTTTTTTTTTATAATCTTATTAAGATAATTTAGGACTAAAACTAATTAACTGTTTAGTCTTAATTAAGTTATTTTAATTAAAGTACCTGTAAAAATGCAATTAAATATTCACAATTAAGTATAATACAAATGCTCTAGGCTGTTTTCCTGGAGTTGCACATTTATATTCTGTTTGTGCAAAAAATACATATTTTATTCTTTAAAAACATGCCATGTATGTAAGTTGCATGCATAAGAACTACGAGGTACTTCATTTAGAAGACTGTATTGCAGCACATGGAGTAGATACAGGGGAGTATTATGCAGCCATAACCACTTTGTGTGCCACTATGTGGTGCCACCATAAGGAACTATAGTCTACCTTTAAGGGCTTTAAGGGTATGTTCACATGGAGTAATTTGAAAGGACGTCACGTGACGTCATGATCACGACCACCCGAACTCAGCGTTCTCAACATAAATCTTCAGAACGCTGAGGAACCGGCCCAGAGATCGTGGGGAGTCCCAGCAGCTGGACCCCTGCTATCAGACATCTTATCCCCTATCTTTGGATAGGGGTTAAAATGTCCAGGAGCAGAGCATCCCTTTAACCTCTAAACAACCAGGCCAATTTTGGCCATAATAACTTACAAGTGTGACAAATGTCTCTATATGGGGTAATAACTTTGGAATGCTTTTACTTATCCAAGTGATTCTGAGATTTTTTTTTTTATTGTGATTCATTGTACTTTGTCAGTCATACATTTTGGTCACTACATTCAGAATGTTTGATGGGAAAAATAATATTTATAAATTTTTTTTACTTTCATTTTTCTAAATTAGAAAATCTCTGCTTGTAAGCAAGATAGTTATGCCTGATAAATTAGTTATCAATACACATTTTAAGTATGAGCACTTTATGTACTGTATATACTTGAGTATAAGCCGACCCGAATATAAGCCGAGGCCCCTAATTTCACCCCAAAAACCCAGGAAGTTATTGACTCGACTATAAGCCTAGGGAGGGAAATACATCATCCCCCCCCATGTCATCATCCAGACCCCCGTCATCATCCCCCCCCTTCATCATTACCGCCTGTCAATCCCTTCATCAGTGGTCTTCAACCTGCAGACCTCCAGATGTTGCAAAACTACAACTCCCAGCATGCCCAGACAGCCATCAGCCTTCGTCATCATCCAGACCCCCGTCATCATTCCCCCCCCCCCCCCTCTTCATCATCAGATCAAACAGATCTTATAGAAAATAGTTCAGTTCTGAAGTAATTTGGGGGCTTGTGTGTTAGAAAACCGCATAATTAACCCTGTTTTGAAAACTGAACCCTTTAAGATATTTAGAATGCCAATAGGGAAGTTTATTAACCATTTGTGTTTATCACAGAAATGAAAGCAAAGGGTAGGTGGATATTCAATTTTTATAATTTTTTTTCTGTAACACAGCAGGTGCTTATAGAGAAAAGCAACTTAATATTTTTTCCACTAATTCAAATTTTTTTGAAATATGCCTATGTGGCCCTAGAGCACTAAGTGACTCCCTCACAGGCTTTAAACATTAAGAAGCTCCTAGTGAATTTTGGGACCTCCTCTTATTCAGGATGTTTTGTTGATATTATATCAAGTTGCAGAACTCCTGAGAGACAAAGACCAAAGTGTGGATGAACAGGAGATCAACGAGGGGTCACTTACTTAAATATGTCCAGTAGGTCCTGAGATATGTCCCCCAGAAGATCCTCTGCTAAATTCTGTTAATCGCGGGCAGCAGGCAGGGCTTCGCCCGCTCAGTTTACATATTCATTGTCTATGACTTCATTATGTAAATTGAGTGGGCGCGATTAACAGAATTTAGCAGAGAATCTTCTGGGGGATATATCTCAGGACCTACTGGACATATTTAAGTAAGTGACCCCCTCGTTGAACTCCTGTTCACCCACTTTATAACCCAGTGTATTGGGTTTTGTGTGCATGAACAGGCTGTCAGTTTTCCTTTAATTAATTTGTGTTTGAATCTCTTTGTAACACTATTTGCTTTTTTAGGCTTAGTAACGTTGAGGAATTATTGGGGACATTTATCAAAGTGTTTAAAAGAAAAACTGTCTTAGTTGCCCATAGCAACCAAAGGGCATCTTTAAATTTTAACATGTTTATAATGAATTACCTGCACAATTCTTTGCTTCAGCCATTCCAGCAGTGCGGAGCTATTTGTGGTCGTCTCTCTACACACAAAAAATGTATGTGGGGTCACCAATGTGGCCAGTAATTCAAGGATATGGGCACCATTGAAACAGCAGTGGTGTGGGATTGGGCAGGTAAGTATCCTATCATTTATTTTTGAGACACCTTGACTCCTTTTACAACATTTTCCTTTCACTGGACAACCCCTTTGGCATCATATTGGCCCTCTGTTTCAGATAATTCTAATATCAGTTATGTTCCACAAAGGAATATAGATCATCACAATTTAGTGTTTCCAGTAATGTGATGTACAGTAAAGTATCATTCAGTTTAGCAAAAAAATGTAAAACAAAAAACATTATGATTAGTCCCTTGTAGTGGACAATGAGAATACAATGTCCTTTCAGCCACCTCCATTTGTTTGAATTGCCTCTCTTTATTGAGTATATAGATATATAGTACTTTCCTGGGCACATTCTTCCTCTCCTGACACTCCATTATAAGTACAGTATTTGGATGAATCCTAATATAAAGTGGTTCACAATAGAAGTGGTGCGGCACTGCTGGTGGTGTCCTGGGGTGTAAGACGGCAGATGGATGCTAGTGTAGCTGTGTTGCTGGAGGCGGTGCTCAGATATGGCAAGCAATGTACAGATCAGTCCATAAGAAACAGAAAATATTGGCACTCACCAATTCAGCTTGCAAGTCTTCTTTATTGAAGCATACTTACAAAAAGGGTACAGAAGAGAAGGGTAGTGGGAGGACAGTGGATGGCGACTGAGCTCCTGTTTCGCACGCTTGGCGTGCTTCGTCCGGCCGGACGAAGCACGGCAAGCATGCGAAACAGGAGCTCGGTCGCCATCCACTGTCCCCCCACTACCCTTCTCTTCTGTACCCTTTTTGTAAGTATGCTTCAATAAAGAAGACTTGCAAGCTGAATTGGTGAGTGCCGATATTTTCTGTTTCTTATGGACTGATCTAATATAAAGTGGGCTTATGATGTTGCTGTTTCATTTTATACCATTCCCTGAGAAATTCCAGGGAGTTTGCATTGGCTATAGATGCTTGTTTTTTTAGGCATGCATTTATAGTTGTTTTTATAACAACATTTATCCTAATTCTACAGTCTCAGCACTGGCCTCTAAAAGTTGGCTTTCGCCATTACAACGTCTTTATGCTGTGTTCAGGACTGTAAACTTTTCTTAATTCATAAAAGCAAGTGTGATATTTGGCCATGAGCAAAATCTCCAGCTTTATATCTCTAAAATGGTAGTGGTAATTTACATAGGACCTGATTCTTTTCTCCAAACAGCTCTCTCTCAGCCTGAAAATACCTGTGTGTTGTGTGCCAAAGAGTGACAGTCTTGGCAATGCCTCTGCTTTGTTTATGCATTACCCGCTTTATTGTTCAGCTCATCTCAAGTATAAGGGTAGAGTAGAGGTTTTACAGTTCTCAGGCCATCTTATATTAAAAATGGCAAGGACTGGATCCAAACTTCTGGTGCAATTACTATTCCTTGCTATGGTTTTCATGGTTGACTTCTGTGGAAGATTAGCTCTGTAGATCCAGTCAAATAGCAGGTAGAAACAGGGTCATGGAAGTAATGTTTTAATAGATCTTCTGTTTTTGTTTTTAAATAACAAAACAAATACAACCTTCACACTAAAAAAAAACCTAAAATAAATCCTTCTTTATGAGAGTTAACTATACAAAATCTTCCTTCTCTTTACAAGTGGCTTAATTTTTAGGCAGTACACCTAAAGACTGCAACTCTCATCAGAGTTTCTGTAAAGCTTCACTGACAGACTAACTCAAGCATAGTTGTAAGCCCCACTTGCGCTGACCTTAGCGAGTCTGAAAAACTGGAGTGGCACAGAAAGTGGATGGAAGGCCCCACTTCCAAACCTGCCTTTCATACCATAAAATTCAGGCTAGATAACAGGACTTACCTAGTCCCTGGGAAGTCTCTCCAGAGATGTTAACTATTCCTAGATTCTCAATATCTCATCCAGCTTTCCCTAGATGGGATATGCGTTTACTGAAACCTGGTTGTCACGATTCGGCTGGCAGGAGGTGGATCCTTTGTGCCAGAGAGGGATTGGCGTGGACCGTGCTGGTGGACCGGTTCTAAGTTGCTACTGGTATTCACCAGAGCCCGCCGCAAAGCGGGATGGTCTTGCAGCGGCGGTAGCAACCAGGTCGTATCCACCAGCAACGGCTCAACCTCTCTGACTGCTGAAGATAGGCGCGGTACAAGGGAGTAGACAAGAGCAAAGTCGGACGTAGCAGAAGGTCAGGGCAGGCAGCAAGGATCGTAGTCAGGGGCAACGGCAGGAGGTCTGGAACACAGGCTAGGAACACACAAGGGAACGCTTTCACTGGCACAATGGCAACAAGATCCGGCCAGGGAGTGCAGGGGAAGTGAGGTATAAGTAGGGAGTGCACAGGTGAGAATACTGATTAGGCCTGCTGCGCCAATCAGTGGCGCAGCGGCCCTTTAAATGGCAGAGACCCGGCGAGCGTGCGCCCTAAGGAGCGGGGCCGCGCGCGCCGGGACAACACAGACGGGGAACGGGTCAGGTATGGGAGCCGAGATGCGCATCGCGAGCGGGCGCGTCCCGCATCGCGAATCGCATCCCGGCTGGGAGTAATATCGCAGCGCACCCGGTCAGCAGGTCTGACCGGGGCGCTGCGAATGAGAGAACGCTGCGAGCGCTCCGGGGAGGAGCGGGGACCCGGAGCGCTCGGCGTAACAGTACCCCCCCCCCTTGGGTCTCCCCCTCTTTTTGGAGCCTGAGAACCTGAGGATAAGACTTTTGTCCAGGATGTTGTCCTCAGGTTCCCAGGATCTCTCCTCAGGGCCGCAATTCTCCCAGTCGACCAAGAAGAATCTTTTACCTCTGACCGTCTTGGATGCTAGAATCTCCTTCACAGAAAAGACGTCAGAAGATCCGGAAACTGGAGTGGGAGAAACAACTTTGGGAGAGAAGCGGTTAAGGATGAGTGGTTTAAGGAGAGAGACATGGAAGGCATTGGGAATACGGAGAGAAGGACGAAGAAGGAGTTTGTAAGAGACAGGGTTGATCTGGCACTTGATTTTGAAAGGACCAAGATAGCGTGGTCCCAGTTTGTAACTGGGGACACGAAAGCGGACATATTTAGCGGAGAGCCATACCTTGTCTCCGGGAGCAAAAATGGGGGGAGTTCTTCTTTTTTTATCAGCAAATCTTTTCATCCGGGATGAAGCCTGTAAAAGAGAATTTTGGGTCTCTTTCCATATGGTGGAAAGATCACAAGTCACTTCATCCACAGCGGGCAAACCAGAGGGCAAGGGAGTAGGGAGGGGAGGAAGAGGGTGACGGCCATACACCACGAAAAATGGGGATTTAGCAGAAGATTCGGAGACTCTGAAGTTGTATGAGAATTCGGCCCATGGTAGAAGATCTGCCCAGTCATCCTGGCGGGAGGAAACAAAATGCCGTAAATAGTCACCCAGGACCTGATTAACTCTTTCTACTTGCCCATTGGATTGGGGATGATAAGAAGAAGAGAAGTTTAATTTGATCTTGAGCTGTTTACAGAGGGCCCTCCAGAATTTAGACACGAATTGGACGCCTCTATCTGAGACGATATGCGTGGGCAAACCGTGAAGGCGAAAAATGTGTACAAAAAATTGCTTTGCCAACTGAGGCGCTGAAGGAAGACCAGGAAGAGGAATAAAATGTGCCATCTTGGAAAATCGACCAACGACCACCCAAACAACTGTGTTGCCACGGGATGAGGGCAAGTCCGTAATAAAGTCCATACCAATCTGTGACCAAGGCTGTTCAGGAACAGGCAGAGGATGAAGGAGACCAGCAGGCTTCTGGCGAGGAGTCTTATCCCGGGCACAGACAGTACAGGCCCGCACGAAATCAATAACATCAGTCTCCAGAGTCGGCCACCAATAAAATCGAGAGATGAGTTGCAAGGATTTTTTGATGCCCACATGGCCTGCGAGGTGGGAGGAGTGTCCCCATTTGAGAATCCCGAGACGCTGGCGTGGAGAAACGAAGGTCTTCCCTGGAGCAGTTTGCCTGATGGAAGCTGGAGAAGTGGAGATCAGACAGTCCGGAGGAATGATGTGATGCGGAGAGACCTCTACTTCAGAGGCATCAGAAGAACGAGAGAGGGCATCGGCCCTAATGTTCTTGTCAGCAGGGCGAAAATGGATTTCAAAGTTAAAACGGGCAAAGAACAACGACCACCTAGCCTGGCGAGGGTTCAGTCGTTGGGCAGACTGGAGGTAGGAGAGATTCTTGTGATCAGTGTATATGATAACTGGAAATTTTGATCCCTCCAGCAGGTGCCTCCATTCCTCAAGCGCCAATTTAATGGCCAGTAGTTCTCCATCCCCGATGGAATAGTTTCTCTCGAGAAGGTCCTAGAAAAAAAAACACAAGTCACAGCATGCCCGGAAGAATTTTTTTGTAGAAGGACAGCTCCAGCTCCCACTGAGGAGGCATCTACCTCCAATAGGAAGGGTTTAGATGGGTCAGGTCTGGAGAGCACGGGAGCGGAAGAAAAGGCGGACTTGAGATGTTTAAATGCGTCTTCCGCTTGGGGGGACCAGGACTTGGGATTGGCATTTTTCTTGGTTAAAGCCACGATAGGAGCCACAATAGTGGAAAAGTGTGGAATAAACTGTCTGTAATAATTGGCGAACCCCAAAAAACGTTGGATAGCACGGAGTCCGGAGGGGCGTGGCCAATCTAAGACGGCAGAGAGTTTATCTGGGTCCATTTGTAGTCCCTGGCCAGAGACCAAGTATCCTAGGAAAGGAAGAGATTGACATTCAAAGAGACATTTCTCCATTTTGGCATAAAGTTGATTGTCACGAAGTCTCTGAAGAACCATGCGGACATGCTGGCGGTGTTCTTCTAAGTTGGCAGAAAAAATCAGAATATCGTCCAGATAAACCACAACACAGGAATATAGGAGATCACGAAAAATTTCATTAACAAAGTCTTGGAAGACGGCAGGGGCGTTGCATAGGCCAAAGGGCATGACCAGATACTCAAAGTGTCCATCTCTGGTGTTAAATGCGGTCTTCCATTCGTCCCCCTCCCTGATGCGGATAAGTCCAGTTTGGTAAAGATGTGGGCACCTTGTAAGCGATCAAAGAGTTCCGAGATAAGAGGTAAGGGGTAGCGTTTTTTTACCGTGATTTTATTAAGTCCGCTGTAATCAATACAAGGACGTAGGGAGCCATCTTTTTTGGACACAAAAAAAAATCCAGCTCCGGCAGGAGAGGAGGACTTGCGGATAAACCCCTTTTTTAAATTCTCCTGGATGTACTCCGACATGGCAAGAGTCTCTGGAGCAGACAGAGGATAGATTCTGCCCCGGGGTGGGGTAGTACCCGGGAGGAGGTCAATAGGACAGTCATAAGGCCTGTGAGGAGGCAAAGTCTCAGCTTGCTTTTTGCAAAAAACGTCAGAATAGTCCATATAAGCCTTAGGAAGACCGGATACAGGGGGAACCACAGGGTCACGGCAAGGAGTACTGGGAACCGATTTAAGACAGTCCTTGTGACAAGAAGTACCCCAGTTCTTGATTTCTCCTGTGGACCAATCAAGGGTTGGGGAATGGCGTTGAAGCCACGGTAATCCAAGAAGAATTTCAGAAGTGCAGTTGGAGAGGACCAAAAATTCAATTTTTTCGTGATGAGGTCCGATGCACATTAGGATAGGTTCCGTGCGGTAACGCACGGTACAGTCCAATCTTTCATTGTTAACAGAATTGATGTAGAGGGGTCTGGCGAGACTGGTCACCGGGATGTTGAACCTGTTGATGAGAGAGGCCAAAATAAAATTTCCTGCAGATCCGGAATCCAAGAAGGCCGTAGCAGAGAAGGAGAAGGTAGAGGAAGATATCCGCACAGGCACAGTAAGGCGTGGAGAAGCAGAGTAGACATCAAGAACTGTCTCATCTTTGTGCGGAGTCAGCATACGTCTTTCCAGGCGGGGAGGACGGATAGGACAATCTTTCAAGAAGTGTTCGGTACCGGCACAGTACAGGCATAGGTTCTCCATGCGGCGTCGTGTCCTCTCTTGAGGTGTCAAGCGAGACCGGTCAACTTGCATAGCCTCCACGGCGGGAGGCACAGGAACGGATTGCAGAGGACCAGAGGAGAGAGGAGCCGGGGAGAGAAACCGCCTCGTGCGAACAAAGTCCATATCCTGGCGGAGCTCCTGACGCCTTTCGGAAAAACGCATGTCAATGCGGGTGGCAAGATGAATAAGTTCATGCAGGTTAGCAGGAATTTCTCGTGCGGCCAGCACATCTTTAATGTTGCTGGATAGGCCTTTTTTAAAGGTCGCGCAGAGGGCCTCATTATTCCAGGATAATTCGGAGGCAAGAGTACGGAATTGGATGGCGTACTCGCCAACAGAAGAATTACCCTGGACCAGGTTCAGCAGGGCAGTCTCAGCAGAAGAGGCTCGGGCAGGTTCCTCAAAGACACTTCAGATCTCCGTGAAGAAGGAGTGTACAGAGGCAGTGACAGGGTCATTGCGGTCCAAGAGCGGTGTGGCCCATGACAGAGCTTTCCCAGACAGAAGGCTAACTACGAAAGCCACCTTAGACCTTTCAGTTGGAAACTGGTCCGACATCATCTCCAAGTGCAGGGAACATTGCGAAAGAAAGCCACGGCAAAACTTAGAGTCCCCATCAATTTTATCCGGCAAGGATAATCGTAAGCCGGAAGCGGCCACTCGCTGCGGAGGAGGTGCAGGAGCTGGCGGAGGAGATTGTTGCTGGAGCTGTGGTAATAGCTGCTGTAGCATCACGGTCAGTTGAGACAGCTGGTGACCTTGTTGCGCTATCTGTTGCGACTGCTGGGCGACAACCGTGGTGAGGTCGGCGACAACTGGCAGTGGGACTTCAGCGGGATCCATGGCCGGATCTACTGTCACGATTCGGCTGGCAGGAGGTGGATCCTCTGTGCCAGAGAGGGATTGGCGTGGACCGTGCTGGTAGACCGGTTCTAAGTTGCTACTGGTATTCACCAGAGCCCGCCGCAAAGCGGGATGGTCTTGCAGCGGCGGTAGCAACCAGGTCGTATCCACCAGCAACGGCTCAACCTCTCTGACTGCTGAAGATAGGCGCGGTACAAGGGAGTAGACAAGAGCAAAGTCGGACGTAGCAGAAGGTCAGGGCAGGCAGCAAGGATCGTAGTCAGGGGCAACGGCAGGAGGTCTGGAACACAGGCTAGGAACACACAAGGGAACGCTTTCACTGGCACAATGGCAACAAGATCCGGCGAGGGAGTGCAGGGGAAGTGAGGTATAAGTAGGGAGTGCACAGGTGAGAATACTGATTAGGCCTGCTGCGCCAATCAGTGGCGCAGGGGCCCTTTAAATGGCAGAGACCCGGCACGCGCGCGCCCTAAGGAGCGGGGCCGCGCGCGCCGGGACAACACAGACGGGGAACGGGTCAGGTACGGGAGCCGAGATGCGCATCGCGAGCGGGCGCGTCCCGCATCGCGAATCGCATCCCGGCTGGGAGTAATATCGCAGCGCACCCGGTCAGCAGGTCTGACCGGGGCGCTGCGAATGAGAGAACGCTGCGAGCGCTCCGGGGAGGAGCGGGGACCCGGAGCGCTCGGCGTAACACTGGTATTCACAAACAGGTACCTTGGGAAAATATAGCAGTCCTTCATGATCATTTTTGTCCCTGTCTCACACTTCATATAGATTATTCACGCTATATGTATCCATAACTTTGTTACAAATGATGATCTGCCATTATGAAAAGTACTGTATTAAAAAAAAAAAAAAAAAAAAAACGACGCCTTTGGGAAGAAATACAAATATATAATTTTGCAAAGGCAGAGGATAGTGCATCCTGTATAGAGTATTAGCTTGTTTTCTTTTTATATTTTTATATTAAAGGCCTTTATTAAATCTTCAAGTATAATATTAACAATTTTGTTCCCTAACCACCCCTTGCTCAGTGGCTTGCCCTAACAGTTCTGAGATATGAGCATATGCACTGAGAACAGATTTCATTGAAGACATATCCTAACTATGGAACAGTGTCAATTTGGATGGTATAACACCATCTATTTTACACCTAGGCATTTTACCATGACAAGTGGTCAAGTTTTACAACTAAAGGAAAGAGTGTTCCTTTGTAGATAGAGATTCTTTACTATAAGAATAATAATTTTATGAAACTCTCTACCGAGAGCTGTTGTGATTGTCGATTCACTGAACAAGGTCAAGGGGGCCTGATATGCACACGTAATAGCAGTTGATCCTCTGTTCCTGTAATCCAGTAGCACTGAGTAGAACAGACAAGGAGTCTAAGGGATTATTCAGACCTCACCTTTGAACTTTCTTTTGGAAGACAGTCCAAAGGTTGTCAGTAGTTATCAGAGACCTGAAATGCAACCTGTCACCAAGTGTAAAGCTATGTTCACACACCATTTTTTCAGTCATAATTTTACTTGTAAACAAAAAAAAAACTCAGCAACCAAAATTACAAATGTTTTTGGTTGTTTTTGCATCTGTTTCTCAGCCATATTCCTACCCATATTTTGAACTATAGCAGGAAACATCTATTTTCATTTGCAAGGTATTTTGGACTATAAATAACACAAAAAATGAACCTATGGAGATAATTTTACAACTATAATTTTGTGTTTATGTGTGCATGAACAACCATGTTACTTTTAGTCCAGTAGCACAAATACAAAAAAAAAAAAAGAAGCAGCCCATGACCTTTGAACATTGGCCACATCAGCACAGAGTGTTTAGCTGGAGTCTGGGGAAACAGGTTTTTTGGTAGAGTTTAGTGATCGACAGATATTGGTTTTTTTAGGGCCGATACTGATAATCGGTCACGTTTCAGGACGATAACCGATAACTTATACCGATATTCCGGTATAAGTTATCGGCTATTTCAAGGCCCCCCCCAGGTGGGGCAGAAACTGTTACAGATGAATGATTTAAAGCGGGCACTTTAAATCAATGAACTACAGCGGCTTTTGCGGTGCCAGAGACCGCCGCCGCTGCCCGCTTCTCTCCCCCTGCCTGTCCTGAGTCTAACCACCACAGTTGCCCGATCGCCTCCCCCCCCATCCTCTGCCCACATACCGCCGCCGATGCCCCATTGCCTCCCCCATTCTCTGGCTACATGCCGCTGCCCCATCGCCTCCCCCCCATCCTCTGCCCACATACCGCCATCGCTGCCCCATCGCCTCCCCCCCATCCTCTGCCCACATACCACCGCTGCCCCATCGCCTCCCCCCATCCCCGGTGTTATAATTACCAGTTCCCGGGGGTCCGCAATCCTTCTGGCTCCGTCAGCGTCCTGCGCTGTCACTGTGCGTACTGACGGTGATGTCGTGGTGCGACGTCACTCGTGATTACGCAGCACAGCAACAGCGCAGGAGCCAGAAGGATCGCGGACCCCCGGGAACAGGTAATTATAAGACCGGGGATGGGGGGAGGCGATGGTGGGGGCAGCAGCGGCGATGGGTGGGGGGCGTAGCATTATCGGCATATCGGCAAGGTAATTGTCAATACCGATAATGTCCAAAATCGCGATTATCGGCCGATAATATCGGCCAAACCGATAATAGGTCGATCCCTAGTAGAGTTAGCCTGGATCCAAGATTTATGCCAAACAGAGCCTGGATGCCTTTCTTAGGCTAAGTTTCCTCACAGTTTTTACTGGGATTTTTTTTTTTTTTTTTTTTTTTTAATAAAACAAAACTGCAGTTATTGAGCAAAAGTCAGAAGTGGATCCAGTAGGAAGGAGAAGTACAAGTCCTTCCTTTTTTACTTTTCATTCCTTTTGAATATGTTGCTTTCTGATAACACAGGGACACTAAATCAATTCTTATTTTATAGCATAACATCCTAAAACCAATTTAGTGTCTATTTTTCAGACTGTAAAGGGCATTTCCAGTACCTCTCTTGGATTTCAGCATCGTTTCTCATTAGGATGGATATAAAGCTCTTTTATGGCATGCTTTACTCCAGTTACATTTTGCTGATCCCTCTCTAATTACCTTTAGAATTCCAAATTCTTGCAGATAAGCGTAGGGCAAAATTGGTTAACCAAAAATTTTCTATTAACTTAACGCTACCTATAAATCAGAACAAATTCTCCTGTCAGCAATAATGTGGCGCCTTAGTACAGTCTAGAGGATCACGTTGGGAGGTAATCTCATGAAAATATTTCAAGACATAATAATGGGAATTGACAAGTCAGTTTTATAGTGCTCCACATCCATATACAGAAGGTCTAACGTGAGATGTTGAGTATATCAAACTCCCTTTACCACAATGTTTCTTTTTTTATTTTCCCTTTAATGTGATGACTACTTTAGTCCTAAATCAGTATGACGACAGTAAAGATTGGGGTAGGAAGTTTCATTATATTTCAGAAAATCACTATCATTTTTAGTCACACAATATTAGTCTAATATATGAAAGTACGACTTGTTGAGAAAAAGACAGACAGCTTTCTAAGGCAGACTCATTAAAATCTTTTAATATTGAAATACTATTTTCCTGGGTAAGACATGCATATAAACTTAGAAGTTTTTCCACAAGAGAAAGTTACATTTATTGGATGGATAAGCCTCAGACGCTTGTACCTTTAATATTTTAATTAATATATGTGTCATGTACTAGATTTATTTTATGTTGTAAACATAAACATTATACCTGTCACTGTGTAGGTTTTAATTTCATTGAAATCAAAATAATATGAGCCAAAAACAATTGTCTCAACGTCTTTGATGTCTAAAGAAATTGCTATTCACATCTAAGGCATTTCCAAGATACTGTGGCACAACATATTGAAAAGCCCTGAATGAGTGCTGAGTCGGGTTAGCACCACCGCCTCCACCAACGGGTTCAGCAGGGTCTTATCCTGCCTACTAGACTGGGCCTTTACACACCGGGGGGGGGGGGGGGGAGTCGGTACAGCGCATCCCTTACCCCGCCGTTACCCAGCCCAGTCAGCACACACAGAAATCATGGACCCCAGTGACTCAGCTCCGGATTCCTGGGAACAGGCGGACATTGACGCCTGGAGGCCCAGCTCAACTCATCCATGGCCCGGATCAACGTCAACACCAAACCCTTTGTCCCCAAACATCCACGCCACCGAGTTCATGCTGTTACGCCGAGCGCTCCGGGTCCCTGCTCCTCCCCGAAGCGCTCGCGGCGTTTCTCTCCCTGCAGCGCCCCGGTCAGACCCGCTGACCGGGAGCGCTGCACTGACATTGCCAGCGGGGATGCGAATCGCATCCCAAGTCACTTACCTGTCCCGGTCCCCGGCTGTCATGCTCTGGCGCGCGCGCCAGCTCTCTGAGATTTAAAGGGCCAGTGCACCAATGATGGTGCCTGGCCCAATCACCCTAATTAGTTTCCACCTGCTCCCTGGCTATATGATCTCACTTCCCCTGCACTTCCTTGCCGGATCTTGTTGCCTTGTGCCTAGAGAAAGCTACTCTGTGTTTACCACTACTGTGTTCCTGACCATCTGCTATCACCATTGACTACGAACCTAGCCGCCTGCCCCGACCTTCTGCTACGTCTGACCTTGCTCTTGTCTACTCCCTTGTACCGCGCTTATCTCAGCAGTCAGAGAGGTTGAGCCGTTGCCAGTGGATACGACCTGGTTGCTACCGCCGCTGCAAGACCATCCCGCTTTGCGGCGGGCTCTGGTGAATACCAGTAGCAACTTAGAACCGGTCCACCGACACAGTCCACGCCAATCCCTCTCTGGCACAGAGGATCCACCTCCAGCCTGCCGAATCGTGACACATGCCTTCCTTCCTAATGAAGGACAGCAGCGCAATTGCAGGCGGGCAGGAAGAGGATACAACAGATAATTCTGCAAAAGAAGAAAATTCTAAGTCTTCAAAAGGTTCCAATGCTGTTGTCGGCATGGATAATTCTGAACCTGTTGTAGAAAATGGAGAGACTGAGGTGTCATCTGAAGAGTCCTGGGACCACAAAGATGAGCCGAGCGAAGCAGAGCCAGGAGGCGGCTTTTTGTGAGATGGTGCCTCTTTTGAAGAAGTTGCTCAAGAAATGATGGAGTTAGATGAGAAATTCCAAAACCTAAAACTGTTGTTGCACCACCCGATGCACCGAAAAAAGTAGTAAATGTTATTGTAGTGTTCCTGCCCATGGTACATTGGGTTACCATTTGTTCCATATCTTGATAACTTTCCAAACTTCAACAGATCATATGATGGACCTGTCTGACTTCCGATTGTGGATAAATACAAGGACATGGGAACGGTGGTTCTCGGAAAACTAGAATCTGGATCAATATGCAAAGGACAGCAGCTTGTCGTGATGCCAAACAAGCACACCATTGAAGTTCTTATCTAGTTCTAAGTATATACTGAGCTTTTAGCACCTGGTGAAAATCTGAAGCTTAGGCTTAAAGGGGTACTCCACTGGAAAACATTTTCTTTTAAATTAACTGGTGCCAGAAAGTTAAAGGGGTACTCCGGCCCTAATACATCTTATCCAAAGGATAGGGGATAAGATGTCTGATCGCGGGGGTCCCGCCGCTGGCGACCCTCACAATCTGTCATTCAACACCCACCTTTGCAAGCTCTCCGCAGCACTGGATGCTCTGAGTGTGCATCGTGACGACCACGGGGCCAGAGTATCGTGACGTCACATCCCCACCCCCTCAATGCAAGTCTGCAGAGAGCTCGCAAAGGTGGGTGCTGAATGACAGATTGAGGAGGTCCGCAGCGGCGGGGGGGGCCCCTGCAATCAGACATCTTATCCCCTATCCTTTGGATAGGGGATAAGATATATTAGGGCTGGAGTACCCCTTTAAACAGATTTGTAAATTACTTCTATTAAAAAATCCCAATCCTTCCAGTACTTTTTAGATGATGTATACTACAGAGGAAGGTTCTTTTCTTTTTGAATTTCCTTTCTGTCTGACAAGATGCTCTCTGCTGACACCTCTGTCCATTTTAGGAATTGTCCAGAGCAAGAGAGGTTTACAATGGGGATTTGCTCCAACTCTGGACAGTTCCTAAAATGGACAGAAGTGTCAGCGGAGAGCACTGTGTTGAGATTCAGCAGAGACCTCTGTGTTCCAAAAAGAAAATAATTTCCTCTGTAGTATTCAGCAGTTAATAAGTACTGGAAGGATTAAGATTTTTTAATAGAATGAATTTCCAAATCTGTTTAACTTTCTGGCACCAGTTGATTAAAAAAAAAAAAAAAAAGTTTTCCACCGGAGTACCCATTTAAGCTTTCCTCTTCAGCCTGCACAATACCGTGTGGATGCCCAGTCGCCCATAGCAACCAATCAGACCGCTTCTTTCATTATTTACAAGTCCTCTGATTGGTTTCTATGGACAACTCAGCAACTTTTCCTTTACACAGATTTTGGTAAATCTCTACTTCACATTGCCTTCTTATTTTCAGCCCATTGACAAACTCTATCCCTTTTAAAACAAAAAAAAGCAGAATACAACAAGTCCACATATACAGCTTTCTCATATTGAGAGCTCTGCTATGCCGCTGTTAAATTCCCTCCTGCCAAATTTTTTTTATTCCCTATTAAAGAGGTACTCCGCCCCTAGACATCTTATCCCCTATCCAAAGGATAGGGGATAAGATGTCAGATCGCCGTGGTCCCGCTGCTGGGGACCCCCGGAATTGCCGCTGCGGCACCCCGCTGTCATTACTGCACAGAGCGAGTTCGCTCTGCACGTAATGACGGGCAGTACAGGGGCCGGAGCATCGTTACATCACGGCTCCGCCCCTCGTGACGTCACGGCCTGTTTTTACCTGAATGTAACACCTGCTGCATAATTGTTTTAAATTTCCAAGTATTTTATTATTTTATTGGCTTAGAATTTTTTTCCGTATTCGTGAAGTCAGTGGCCCATCAAGTCATCAGCAATTTCAAAAAGCACCCATCTCTAAGAAACCAAACTGCCCTTTAACTGAAGGAGGTGATATTTAAGCAAACTTGATACTGCTTTAATTGTAATAGTTTTGATGGCAGATGATCCTACTATAACTTTGCTCTGTATGTATTGAAAACAAGTGGAAATTGTTCTGGGATATCTATTAATTCTAGAATTTTAAGGGAGTGAATGGCTTTTCGAAATTCAGACTTCGGTTTTGCAAGGAAGACCTAGGTAGCTGTGGATTTTCCATTCATTTCACAAATGAGACTACATTGTACGACCAGAGAAAGCTATTGTCCTTCCGTTTCAAATAATTACTGCCGTAATACATGAAATGGAAATAAATTTTATTATGTCAGCAAAAAAAAAATAAAAATAAAAACAACCCTGAACTAGTGCTGTGTTTCCTCATGGCTCATCTACTGGGGAGGAGACGGGATAGAATAAGAGATTTAGAGTGAATACCAAAACCTACTTAGACTATACAAACCCAAAACTACCCTGCTCTACTAATGCAATCCTGACAGTCAATCTCTTGTTAAGCGTTTGCTTCCTATTACACTGTTAAGTCTGAATACTGTCTTTGTTCACTTCTCCTGTCTTCACTTGTAAATAATATTGGCTTTCCTCCACATTGAGTCCAAAAAGGGCTCATACATCTTCAATAGGTGTTGGCTGAAAGTATATATGGCCGACGGCTATCTCTCCCATTCACCCCTTACACATGACCGAACATTATGTTAATGGAAAGAAGGAAGGTAAGCCCCTGCCAGACAGCTTTGGGGACAGCTTATCTCCCTGAAAACAAAAGAGTTTGGCAGTTAAAATCCAACATACCCAACCCTTCTCTCCCCCACCACATCTGTCGGGTAAAGTGAAGAGGCCCCCATACACATTACAAAGTTGGATGGTCCCACTAAAATTGGCAGGGTTGACAAAATTTTTACAAAAATGTATGGAAACCTTAAAGGGGTTATCCAGGGAAAAACTTTTTTTTTTTTTTTTATATATCAACAGGCTCCAGAAAGTTAAACAGATTTGTAAATTATTTCTATAAAAAAAATCTTAATCATTTCAGTACTTATGAGCTGCTGAAGTTGAGTTGTTCTTTTCTGTCTAAGTGCTTTCTGATGACACTTGTCTCGGGAACCGTCCAGTTTAGAAGCAAATCCACATAGCAAACCTCTTCTCCTCTGTGCAGTTCCAGAGACAAGCAGAGATGTCAGCAGAGAGCACTGTTGCCAGACAGAAAACAACAACTCAACTTCAGCAGCTGATAATTATTGAAATGATTAAGATTTTTTAATAGAAGTAATTTACAAATCTGTTTAACTTTCTGGAGCCAGTTGATATAAGAAAAAACTTTTTTTTCCTGGCATACCCCTTTATTCTCTTTATTAGGCTGGGTTCGCACTGCATTTTTCCTCTTCATTTAATGTGTATGTTATGAAAGTTACCCATTGTATAGGTGGTTCTTCATGGGGGGGTCCGTGAGACATATGGAGAAAAAAAAAGAGTGCCCTTTTATCTTTAGACTGGCAGGAATACATCAATATACTGCAACAATGAAGTATGAAGTAGCATAGTAAATACAATACAATACTATGAAGTATTGTTATGCCGAGCGCTCTGGTTCCCTGCTCCTCCTCGGAGCGCTCGCGGTGTTTCTCTCTGCAGCGCCCCGGTCAGACCCGCTGACCGGGAGCGCTGCACTGACACTGCCGGCGGGGATGCGATTCGCATAGCGGGACACGCCCGCTCGCGAATCGCATCCCAAGTCACTCACCTGTCCCGCTCCCTGGCTGTCACGTCCTGGCGCGCACGGCTCCATAGGGTGCACGCGCGCCAGCTCTCTAAGATTTAAAGGGCCAGTGCACCAATGATTGGTGCCTGGCCCAATCAGTCAATTAGCTTCCACCTGTGCACTTCCCTATATAACCTCACTTCCCATTCCCTTCCTGGATCTTGTTGCCCTTGTGCCTAGAGAAAGCGTTTACAGTGTTTGCCTTACCAGTGTTCCTGACCTCTTGCTATCTCCATTGACTACGAACCTTGCCGCCTGCCCCGACCTTCTGCTACGTCTGACCTTGCCTCTGTCTAGTCCTTCTGTCCCACGCCTTCTCAGCAGTCAGCGAGGTTGAGCCGTTGCCGGTGGATACGACCTGGTTGCTACCGCCGCAGCAAGACTATCCCGCTTTGCGGCGGGCTCTGGTGAATACCAGTAGCAACCTAGAACCGGTCCACCGACACGGTCCACGCCAATCCCTCGCTGACACAGAGGATCCACATCCAGCCTGCCGAATACTAACAGTAGATCCGGCCATGGATCCCGCTGAGGTCCCGCTGCCAGTTGTCGCTGACCTTACCATGGTGGTCGCCCAACAGCAGTCTCAACAGATAGAGCAACTAGGACAACAGTTCGCCCAACAAGGACAGCAGCTGTCTCAGTTGACCGCCATGCTACAGCAACTTCTGCCACAGCTACAGCAGCAACCATCTCCTCCGCCAGCTCCTGCACCTCCTCCGCAGCGAGTGCCCGCTCCTGGTCTCCGCTTGTCCCTGCCGGACAAATTTGATGGGGACTCTAGACTCTGCCGTGGTTTCCTGTCACAATGTTCCCTACATTTGGAGATGTTGTCGGACCAATTTCCTACAGAACGGTTGAAGGTGGCTTTCGTGGTTAGTCTCCTGTCTGAGAAGGCCCTTTCATGGGCCACACCGCTCTGGGACCGCAATGATCATGTCACTGCCACTGTACAGTCCTTCTTCGCTGAGGTTCGTAGTGCCTTCGAGGAACCAGCCCGAGCTTCTTCTGCCGAAACCGCCTTGCTGAACCTGGTCCAGGGAAATTCTTCTGTAGGCGAATACGCCATCCAATTTCGTACTCTCGCCTCTGAATTATCTTGGAACAACGAGGCCCTCTGCGCAACCTTTAAAAAAGGCCTATCCAGTAACATCAAGGATGTGCTGGCCGCACGAGAAATTCCTGCCAACCTGCATGAACTTATCCATTTGGCCATCCGCATTGACATGCATGTTTCTGAAAGACACCAGGAGCTCCACCAGGAAAAAGACCTTGATCTCTGGGCACCTCTCTCACAGTATCCTTTGCAATCTACCCCTGTGCCTCCCGCTGAGGAGGCTATGCAAGTGGATCGGTCTCGCCTGACCCATGAAGAGAGGACTCGCCGCAGAGATAAAAATTTATGTCTGTACTGTGCTAGTACCGAACATTTCTTGGTGGATTGCCCTATTCGTCCTCCACATCTGGGAAACGCACGCACGCACCCAGCTCACGTGGGAGTGGCGTCTCTTGGTATGAAGTCTGCTTCTCCACGTCTCACTGTGCCCGTGCGGATTTCTCCTTCTGCCAACTCCTCCTTCTAAGCTGTGGCCTTCTTGGACTCTGGTTCTGCGGGAAATTTCATTTTGGCCTTTTTTGTTAATAAGTTCAACATCCCTGTGACCCGTCTCGTCAAGCCGCTCTACATTTCCTCGGTCAACGGAGTAAAATTAGACTGCACTGTGCGTTACCGCACAGAACCCCTGCTCATGAGCATTGGACTGCATCACGAATAAATTGAATTTTTTGTTTTGCCCAACTGCACCTCTGAAGTCCTCCTCGGTCTGCCATGGCTCCAACGCCACTCTCCTACCCTTGACTGGACCACCGGGGAGATCAAGAGCTGGGGTGCTTCTTGCCACAAAAAATGCCTCACGTCTGCTCCCAGTCGCGTCAGTCAAACCTCAGTTTCTCCTCCTATACCTTGTCTCCCCAAGGCCTATCAGGACTATCCCGAGGTTTTTTGCAATTAAACGAGCAGAGATTTTGCCTCCTCATAGCCCCCGTCCTGGTAACACTCTGCCCCGTGCCAAGCTTCACCCTCTGCCCCCTCCCCATTCCCACTCCTTCTGGACTGCCTACCTTTGATGAGTTTACCCAGGACTTCTCTGTCTTCCAGAAGGAAACTCTAGAATCGCTCCCAATGTCCTCGTCCCATGTGAAGCGACAACCGGACAAAAAGAGGGGGAGACCTAAGGGGAGGGGTACTGTTACGCCGAGCGCTCCGGGTCCCTGCTCCTCCCAGGAGCGCTCGTGGCGTTCCTCTCTCTGCAGCGCCCCGGTCAGACCCGCTGACCGGGAGCGCTGCACTGACACTGCCGGCGGGCATGCGATTCGCATAGCGGGACGCGCCCGCTCGCGAGTCGCGTCCCAAGTCACTCACCTGTCCCGGTCCCCGGCTGTCACGTCCTGGTGCGCGCGGCTCCGCTCCTTAGGGCGCGTGCGCGCCAGCTCTCTAAGATTTAAAGGGCCAGTGCACCAATGATTGGTGCCTGGCCCAATCAGTCAATTAGCTTCCACCTGTGCACTTCCCTATATAACCTCACTTCCCCTTCCCTTCCTTGTCGGATCTTGTTGCCCTTGTGCCTAGAGAAAGTGTTTACAGTGTTTGCCTTACCAGTGTTCCTGACCTCTTGCTATCTCCATTGACTACGAACCTTGCCGCCTGCCCCGACCTTCTGCTACGTCTGACCTTGCCTCTGTCTAGTCCTTCTGTCCCACGCCTTCTCAGCAGTCAGCGAGGTTGAGCCGTTGCCGGTGGATACGACCTGGTTGCTACCGCCGCAGCAAGACCATCTCGCTTTGCGGCGGGCTCTGGTGAATACCAGTAGCAACCTAGAACCGGTCCACCGACACGGTACACGCCAATCCCTCGCTGACACAGAGGATCCACATCCAGCCTACCGAATACTAACAAGTATGAAGTAGCTACTATGAAGTATGAAGTAGCATTGTAAATACAATACAATACAGTGAAGTATGAAGTAGCATAGTAAATACAATACTATGAAGTATGAAGTAGCATAGTAAATACAATACAATACAATGAAGTATGAAGTAGCATTGTAAATACAATACTATGAAGTATGAAGTAGCATAGTAAATACAATACAATACTATGAAGTATGAAGTAGCATTGTAAATACAATACTATTAAGTATGAAGTAGCATGGTAAATACAATACAATACTATGAAGTAGCATTGTAAATACAATACAATACTATGAAGTAGCATAGTAAATACAATACAATACAGTGAAGTATGAAGTAGCATAGTAAATACAATACAATACTATGAAGTATGAAGTAGCATTGTAAATACAATACAATACAGTGAAGTATGAAGTAGCATAGTAAATACAATACAATACTATGAAGTATGAAGTAGCATAGTAAATACAATACAATACAATGAAGTATGAAGTAGCATTGTAAATACAATACTATGAAGTATGAAGTAGCATAGTAAATACAATACAATACTATGAAGTATGAAGTAGCATAGTAAATACAATACAATACAATTAAGTATGAAGTAGCATTGTAAATACAATATTATGAAGTATGAAGTAGCATAGTAAATACAACACAATACTATGAAGTATGAAGTAGCATTGTAAATACAATACAATACTATGAAGTATGAAGTAGCATTGTAAATACAATACTATGAAGTATGAAGTAGCATAGTAAATACAATACAATACTATGAAGTAGCATTGTAAATACAATACAATACTAAGAAGTATGAAGTAGCATAGTAAATACAATACAATACAGTGAAGTATGAAGTAGCATAGTAAATACAATACAATACTATGAAGTATGAAGTAGCATTGTAAATACAATACAATACAGTGAAGTATGAAGTAGCATAGTAAATACATTACAATACTATGAAGTATGAAGTAGCATAGTAAATACAATACAATACTATGAAGTATGAAGTAGCATAGTAAATACAATACAATACAATGAAGTATGAAGTAGCATTGTAAATACAATACTATGAAGTATGAAGTAGCATAGTAAATACAATACAATACTATGAAGTATGAAGTAGCATTGTAAATACAATACTATGAAGTATGAAGTAGCATAGTAAATACAATACAATACTATGAAGTAGCATTGTAAATACAATACAATACTATGAAGTATGAAGTAGCATAGTAAATACAATACAATACAGTGAAGTATGAAGTAGCATAGTAAATACAATACAATACTATGAAGTATGAAGTAGCATAGTAAATAGAATACAATACAATGAAGTATGAAGTAGCATTGTAAATACAATACTATGAAGTATGAAGTAGCATAATAAATACAATACAATACTATCAAGTATGAAGTAGCATTGTAAATACAATACAATACAGTGAAGTATGACGTAGCATAGTAAATACAATACAATACTATGAAGTATGAAGTAGCATAGTAAATACAATACAATACAATGAAGTATGAAGTAGCATTGTAAATACAATACTATGAAGTATGAAGTAGCATAGTAAATACAATACAAATCTATGAAGTATGAAGTAGCATTGTAAATACAATACTATGAAGTAGCATAGTAAATACAATACAATACTATGAAGTATGAAGTAGCATAGTAAATACAATACAATACTATGAAGTATGAAGTAGCATAGTAAATACAATACAATACTATGAAGTATGAAGTAGCATAGTAAATACAATACAATACAGTGAAGTATGAAGTAGCATAGTAAATACAATACAATACTATGAAGTATGAAGTAGCATAGTAAATACAATACAATACTATGAAGTAGCATTGTAAATACAATACAATACTATGAAGTATGAAGTAGCATTGTAAATACAATACTATGAAGTATGAAGTAGCATTGTAAATACAATACAATACTATGAAGTATGAAGTAGCATAGTAAATACAATACAATACTATGAAGTGGCATTGTAAATACAATACAATACTATGAAGTATGAAGTAGCATAGTAAATACAATACAATACAGTGAAGTATGAAGTAGCATAGTAAATACAATACAATACAGTGAAGTATGAAGTAGCATAGTAAATACAATACAATACTATGAAGTATGAAGTAGCATAGTAAATACAATACAATACTATGAAGTAGTATTGTAAATACAATACAATACTATGAAGTATGAAGTAGCATAGTAAATACAATACAATACAGTGAAGTATGAAGTAGCATAGTAAATACAATACAATACTATGAAGTATGAAGTAGCATAGTAAATAGAATACAATACAATGAAGTAGCATTGTAAATACAATACTATGAAGTATGAAGTAGCATAATAAATACAATACAATACTATCAAGTATGAAGTAGCATTGTAAATACAATACAATACAGTGAAGTATGAAGTAGCATAGTAAATACAATACAATACTATGAAGTATGAAGTAGCATAGTAAATACAATACAATACAATGAAGTATGAAGTAGCATTGTAAATACAATACTATGAAGTATGAAGTAGCATAGTAAATACAATACAAATCTATGAAGTATGAAGTAGCATTGTAAATACAATACTATGAAGTAGCATAGTAAATACAATACAATACTATGAAGTATGAAGTAGCATAGTAAATACAATACAATACTATGAAGTATGAAGTAGCATAGTAAATACAATACAATACTATGAAGTATGAAGTAGCATAGTAAATACAATACAATACAGTGAAGTATGAAGTAGCATAGTAAATACAATACAATACTATGAAGTATGAAGTAGCATAGTAAATACAATACAATACTATGAAGTAGCATTGTAAATACAATACAATACTATGAAGTATGAAGTAGCATTGTAAATACAATACTATGAAGTATGAAGTAGCATTGCAAATACAATACAATACTATGAAGTATGAAGTAGCATAGTAAATACAATACAATACTATGAAGTAGCATAGTAAATACAATACAATACTATGAAGTATGAAGTAGCATAGTAAATACAATACAATACAGTGAAGTATGAAGTAGCATAGTAAATACAATACAATACAGTGAAGTATGAAGTAGCATAGTAAATACAATACAATACTATGAAGTATGAAGTAGCATAGTAAATACAATACAATACTATGAAGTAGCATTGTAAATACAATACAATACTATGAAGTATGAAGTAGCATAGTAAATACAATACAATACAGTGAAGTATGAAGTAGCATAGTAAATACAATACAATACAGTGAAGTATGAAGTAGCATAGTAAATACAATACAATACATAGCAATACAATTTCCTTAGGCCTTAGGGCCATATTCACATGGCGGAATATCCACAGGAATATGCTGCACAGACATTCGGCTGCAGCAGAGTCCTATTGATCTTAATTGGATTCTGCTACACTGTTCACACAGTGGAATTTCCATGGCAGATGTGTTTTTCATCTATGAGTGCATTTCGAGTGGTCCTAGCAACTGCCATAACTTTTTTTAGATGTGCAAAAAATCCGCCCTATTTTCCGGGTGGACATCTGCACATTTTCAGGCATGTGAACATGGCCTTAGAGTAGCATCTCTACATTGGCTGCTAGTCGGCATTTAAGTTCAAATATGGATAGAAATCCACCGCTTCAGACTTTATATGTCAGGTTATTGTAACGTTTATAATTTACCTCATGGACTAAAATGCCAAGTTGCTCCATGGACAAACTGTGCATAAAAACTTTGTTTAATAAATGTATGTTACTCTATAAGTAAGACATTGAAAAGCACTCATCTCAAGAAATCCTGACTGATGCTGTAAAAGCAACTACTGGTTGGAGGTGGCATTGCTGGAAGCACTTCAGCAGTGGTTTTGGAGGTTGCGAGTAACAGGATATCCAATACTTGGGTTGCAAGTATTAATCTGACTGTAGAAGTGGTGTGTCCTGTGTGATAGGCTTACCTGGTAGATAAATACAGCTGCAGCCGGCACTGTCACCAGGTGTAGGCCATATAACCCTGGCCTGTGGTTTGCCATCATCCAAGTCGTAGCTTAGCCCATGCTGATCTAATCACGCTGACAGGAGTTTATTATTAGTATTTCAATGTAATCTCAGGAACTCAGTTTCACATTAAAAATGACTTTTTCTTTTAAGAGAACACTTGCCAGCAAACCTCTTTGGCTCTGATTATTTTGTTTACTGATCCCGTCTGCCAAGGCATTATTTTCTCCTTTGCTATGACTAAAGAGTGAGGTTATTTAAAAACGTAAGTGAAATGAGAGCACATGTGTTCTGCCAAAAATGTCACAGAGAAAAGAATGCAGACTAGACAGAAATCTATTTATTTTATTCTGTTCTGCTATCCAGGATCAGCGTTTTGCAAGTGTTACTCTTTTCTGCCTAACCAGCACTATTTAGTAAATAACGCAGGTGCAGGTATTTTGCAAATAGGAAGAACATTTAATCCTTGGTTTGTGCGGTGCTTACACCTGTCCTCTCAATAGCACTTTCTACTCCATATACACTGCTCAAAAAATAAAGGGAACACTAAGTGACAAATCCTAGATCTGAATGAATGAACTCATCGTATGAAATACTTTCGTCTTTACATAGTTGAATGTGCTGACAACAAAATCACACAAAAATTATCAGTGGAAATCAACCCATGGAGGTCTGGATATGGAGTCACACTCAAAATCAAAGTGGAAAATCACACTACAGGCTGATCCAACTTTGATGTAATGTCCTTAAAACAAGTCAAAATGAGTCTCAGTAGTGTGTGTGGCCTCCACGTGCCCGTATGACCTCCCTACAATGCCTGGGCATGCTCCTGATGAGGTCCAACTCCTGGACAGTCTGTGGTTCAACGTGGCATTGGTGGATGGAGCGAGACATGATGTTCCAGATGTACTCAATCGGATTCAGGTCTGGGGAACGGGCGGGCCAGTCCATGGCATCAATGCCTTCCTCCTGCAGGAACTGCTAACACACTCCAGCCACATGAGGTCTAGCATTGTCTTGCATTAGGAGGAACCCAGGGCCAACTGGACCAGCATATGGTCTCACAAGGGGTCTGAGGATCTCATCTCGGTACCTGATGGCAGTCAGGCTACCTCTGGCAAGCACATGGAGGGCTGTGCGCCCCCACCCCCCCAAAAAAATGCCACCCCACACCATTACTGACACACCGCCAAACCGGTCATGCTATAGGATGTTGCAGGCAGCAGAACGTTCTCTACGGCATCTCCAGACTCTGTAACATGTGCTCAGTGTGAACCTGCTTTCATCTGTGAAGAGTACAGGGTGCCAATGGCGAATTTGCCAATCGTTGTGTTCTCTGGCAAATGCCAAACGTCCTGCACGGTGTTTGGCTGTAAGCACAGACCTCCACCTGTTGACGTTGGACCCTCATGGAGTCTGTTTCTGACCATTTGAGTGGACACATTCACATTTGTGGCCTGCTGGAGGTCATTTTGCAGGGCTCTGGCAGTGCTCCTCCTGCTTCTCCTTGCACAAAGGTGAGGGTAGCGGTCCTGTTGCTGTGTTTTTGCCCTCCTACAGCCTCCTTCATGTCTTCTGATGTTCTGGCCTGTCTCCTGGTAGTGCCTCCATGCTCTGGACACTACGCTGACAGACACATCAAACCTTCTTGCCACAGCTCGCATTGATGTGCCATCCTGGATGAGCTGCACTACCTGAGTCACTTGTGTGGGTTGTAGACTCCGTCTCATGCTACCATTAGAGTGAAAGCACTGCCAGCATTCAAAAGTGACCAAAACATCAGCCAGGAAGCATAGGAACTGAGAAGTGGTCTGTGGTCACCACCTTCAGAATCACTCCTTTTTTGGGAGTTTCTTGCTAATTGCCTATAATTTCCACCTGTTGTCTGTTCCATTTGCACAACAGCATGTGAAATTGATTGTCAATCAGTGTTGCTTCCTGAATGGACAGTGTGATTTCACAGAAGTGTGATTGACTTGGAGTTACATTGTGTTATTTAAGTGTTCACTTTGTTTTTTGAGCAGTGTAGTATGTGTTTATATGACCTTTTATCGACCTTTTATGTGCTAACCCTCTGAGACATAATGTGAGAAAGTCCTATTCCTGGCCACACCCCGTAGTTTCTGCTATGGTGTTACTGAATATATTACAATCTGATCCCTTCCAAGATTTTTTCATTAGATTAAATATTTATTAATTCCAAGTTATATTATAAACATTGAGAAAACCAGCATGGGCAAGCTTTGTAAGCACCTTATTCACAAAAAGCAGATTATCCCTTATTTCTGGGTTCTGGTGTATAAGGTTACGGACAGCACAATTTTGTTTGCCCTTTTTTTGGCCTAAAAAAATACTACAAAAAAACTGCCCATGGTGCTGTGTTTTTATTTTATTTCTAAAAATAGTTTGTATTAGTATAGGCATTTTTATGTGGCGTTTTTTCCCCACTGCATTCTTTCTCATTAAAAGTCATTTGATGCTTATATCATGCGATTCAAAGATTTCTACAAAAATTTTTCTAAAATATTGGGAAATAGAATTACATAACAAATGCCCACATACATGTATCCCTGTGTGTTTTTCTGGTATTTTTTAACCTATAGAGGTCAATGGAAAAAAAAATAAAGGCAACAATTTAAAAAAAATAAAATAAACTATTCAGAGCATGCAATAATTTAAGAAAAAAAAAAGCCACAACTAAAACCTGTCATTGACCCCCAAAAACGCCACTAAAGGGTGAAAAAGCACCAAAAAATAGAAAAAGCCATGTAGGATTTCCAACTTACATCTGCCTACAACATTTTTGACCCCCAAGAAAACTTAATCTGGAAAGAGAGGAGTTTTTTGGAAATTTTTTGACCAACAACGCTGTGTCTGTTTCCAGCCTAACTAAGAAAATATAATGGGGGAGATAATAAAAAATTGCTTATTTCTTATACAGAATAAGCTTAGGCCGCTAGACTAAGAATGAACCATATTTTTAACAATTGTTCAGGCTGCTTGAAAATCTGACACATTTTCTATTAGGTGACTTAGTTTGTAAGCAGAAATTTGCACCAAAAATTTTGGATTTTCCTAGTATATGATGGAAAATATAGATTTTATAAAGACAGGAGGCGAGTATCAATTGCATATTCTTTCTTTACTATGCCCAATAGCAGAAAAAACAAATGTAACATGAGTCTAAAATGGAAGAAAAAAGATGCAGGTCACTTAGCAACCTGACTGCACCCCTTCCAACATCTCCACCAATCCCCTCCGGGCTTGCTTCATAAAAGACAGTGTTGACTCCACCTCCTCCTCTTTCTTGATGCCGAAATCCACAGACTGTAACCAACACTCAAGAGCGAACCTGAGAACCGTAGTCGCCTCTGAACGGTGAAGAAACAACTGAACGTTATGCGAACCAACTTGACCGCGATCTCCAAACGAACGCCGGATAATTCAACCGAGCAAACTGATGATGATGACCCATATCTCGTAGGCTTGACGGACAATCTTCTCAGTATCCTAAAAAAGAATACACATACCATAACAGGGAGGGCACAAAACCCCGGGTGGGATGATACTCGCCTCCTGTCTTTATAAAATCTATATTTTCCGTCATATACTAGGAAAATCCTAAATTTTATGGCAGACAGGAGGCTCGTATCAATTGCAAGTTTAAAGTAAAACAACAGAATATTCACGGCAAAAACATTTACAATACTGACATAGTAACATGAGATTCAGGTCTAAAATAATAATTGCGGAAAGTCTCCTCCGAGGACCAATCCGCCGCTTTCAAAATATCATACAAAGAACCTCCTGCCTGAGCTACTTTAGTAGCCATGGCCCCTCTGGCAGAATGTGCCCGGAAGAGAGACACATCCACACCTGCCATATCCATCGTCTGTTTCACCCAACGCGCCAGAGTCGGGGAGGAAACCGGAAAATATGGTGAACAAAAAGGAAGCAACAATTGAGAGAACCGCGGAGAATGAAATGACTCCGTCCTGCTCTCATATTCCCTCAAACACCGAACTACACATAGTTTGGGATGAGAAGGAAACAATGGATAAAACACAGTGCGCAAATTCGTCTTCGTACGTCTAGCAATAGAAAAATTCACCCCATGAGGGGTAAATTGCCTCCTGGAGATGTCCAAAGCACATACATCTGAAACACGCTTAATAGACACCAGGCACAACAGCATAGTCATTTTATATGACAATAGCTTGAGTGACAACACATCGTTATCTTCCCAAGCAGAAAACATGCGAAGCACCATCGACACATCCCACGTGGCTAAATAACGTGGAGCCGGAGGACGTTTAAACCTAATTCCCTTCAGAAGGCGGCAAACCAGTGGATGCTGCCCCATCGGCACACCGTCCATCGGGATGTGCTGCGCTGAAATCGCAGACCTATAGACATTAATGCTACTACTCCTACAATTGTCACCATGAAATAATCACCAATAGTACAAAATTCATGAAAAAATTTGTATAAACTTTATTAGATAAACAATTACAAACTTATGGACAGACAACCCCACCCCTAAAAAACATATACCCCAGAATAGCACTAGTGACCTGGTCCTGATTGTCAAGATGGTAAATATAAGGAACACTGCACAAGTTAAGTTAATGAATCCCTCTAATTATCAGTACGGTAGTGTGTACCTCAATACAAAATCACCGCTAATACAAAAATGATAAATATCCATAAAACACTACCTGTAGTAGGCATGTTCCCACAGGCCATCCAGGGAAACAGTGCACCCAGATTATTAGATAAACAAATTTTATACTAATTTTTTCATGAATTTTGTACTATTGGTCATTATTTCATGGTGACAATTGTAGGAGTAGTACCATAGGTGGTTTTTGTTGCCATTTCTATTGGTTTAACATTTCAGAGGAAGAGTGTAGGTTATACTATAGACATTAATGGTAATGTAACACTCCGTACACAGGGGCTTGAACGGGATCCATTTGCCGTTGTGAGCACCAATGAACCCATAATCCCCAGGCCGATCGGTAAGCCGATCTGGTACCTGGAGCCCAAGCCTCGCACATGAGGTCTCTAGTTGACCGTGATAATCAACTCCTGGTGACCTGAAATCAACCAAGCCACTAAAGGCAACTGACCCGACAACACTAGCGGATGCAGGTCCCCTGTTGGATTGTGAAGAAGCTCGGGGAACAGAGGACAAACCCTCGGACAATCTATGGTCATCCCCAATATCTGAGGAAACCATGATTGGGTCGGCCACCATGGGGTGATCAACACCAACGTCGCCCTCTGCGCCCCCGCCTGCCATAATACTCTGGGTATCATAGCGAACGGCGGAAACGCATACAGAGTGTCCTGAGGCCAAACCTGCCTGAACGCATCCGTCGCCAGCGCCTCCGGATCCGGTCTCCAACTGAAGAACCTGGGAACTTTGCAATTGAGTCGGGACGCAAATAAATCCAGACTCAAAGTACCCCATAACTCCCGGACGGCATGTAAAACGGTGAGATGCCGTCCACCAAATGTCTGGAGTTCCAATCCGCCATAGAATTAAACACTCCTGGTAGGTACTCTGCCTGAAGAACTATATTCTTCCTCAGGCAAAACAGCCAGAGTTCCTTCGCAATGTCTGCCAACCTCTGGGATTTCGTGCCCCCTAAACGGTTGACGTACTGCACCGCTGTGATGCTGTCCATGCGTAACAATACGCAACAATCCGTCCTGTGAGACACAGCTCTTGAGAGCAAATGAACCAGCGGGCAGTTCCAAGCAGTTTATGTGCAACTGAGATTCTGCTGGAGACCACTTGCCCCCTGTAGCCGAGGACCCGCACCGGGCACCCCATCCGCTCATGCTGGCGTCCGACTCTAAGATAATGTCCGGTTTGGAGTTGAAGATCGTTCTTCCATTCCAGTCCTGGACATGTCGGAGCCACCACAACAGCTCCTCGCGAGCTTCCTGCGACAGTGGAACCTGATCTGCGTACGCCAGGCCTCCCGCCAAGTGACTGATCTTCAGCCTCTGCAGCGCCCTGTAATGCAGAGGCGCCGGAAATATCGCTTGAACTGAGGAGGACAGCAGTCCCACAATGCGGGCCACCGCCCGAAGAGACACCAATTGTTTGCAGAGCAACAATCTGATCTCCTTGCGCAACACCATGAGTTTCTTGTTCGGCAAGCTCAAAGTTGCCGATTGGGTGTCCACTTGAAACCCCAAAAACTCCATCACTTGCGCTGGTCTGAACACCAACTTCTTTTCTTTGACAAGGAACCCCAGTGCTGCAAGAAGAGTAATTGTCCACTCTACATGCAACAGGGCCTGATGCACTGACCCGGCCATAATCAATATATCGTCTAGATATATGATAAGTCGAACCCCTCGGCTTCTTAAAGCTGACACAACCGATCTCATGAGCTTGGTGAAGCACCAAGGGGCTGACGACAGTCCAAATTAAGGCAAGTAAACACCCATTTCTGACCTTCCCACAGAAACTGGAGAAAGTGTCGGGAAGAAGGGTGAACCGGTACCGTAAGGTACGCGTCTTTCAAATCTATCTTCGCCAGCCAATCGTTCGGGAACAACAGGTCCCTCAGGAGGTGAATACCCTCCATCTTGAAATGGCGATACAAAACGCACTTGTTTAAGCCCTTTAGGTAAGCCACCGGACAAATAACGTTTTTGGCATAGAGATCTGCTATCTCTGTCGGAGTTTGAGAATTGAATGCTTCTTGGCCAACGCCTTTGAAGCGGAGGTGTCATTAATTCTATTACATAACCCCTCACCGTTTGAAAAACCCACGGGTCTGACGTAATCAGGGACCAAGCGTGGGTAAAATATCCCAGTCTGCCCCCCACAGGAACATTCAGTAACGGAATGTCGATTCGGCCTACCTGTGGATCTTCCTCTGGGGAAACCTCGAGAACCTCCTCGAGCCCTCCAGGGCCGGCTTCTGGATGGAAAGAAGGGAGTAGTGGGAACTGTGGCGGCGACCGCTTGCATCTGTGGCCTCTCTTGTACGTAATGCACTGGACCCCTATTGTGGGGTCTGAAATAGGCTCCTCGGCCGGAAGGGCGACCCCTACCCCTTCCAGCCTTCCCGAAAACCTTGGTGGACTTCTTTAATGATGATTGTGCCTTGTCCAGGCTTGAAAAGAGGCCCACAAACTTGTTAAGTTTTTTGATGAGCGAATCTCCGAAGAGAAGGCCCTCCGCAGATGGGCCTGGTTCCTCTGTCGCAAGATGGGTCAACTGAGGATCCAATCTCATCAAGACAGAGCGGCGTCTCTCAGATGACATGGCTGTGTTGGCATTACCGAGAAGGCATGTGGCTCTGAGAGCCCAACCTCTCAACACCTCCGCGTCCACTTGCGTACCCGTGGCTACCGCCTGCTCCGCCATGTTTAGGATCTTTGTCAACGGACCTAATAAATCGAGCAGTTTATCTTGCACCGATTTAAACGACCTATCCATCCCCTTACTAGGGTTTTTGCCCGATTTAAGCAGGTATTTCACCAAGATCAGGTCGAGCTCCGGGGTCACCGCCACTTTATTGGTGGCCGATGAACGGGGACACTCAGACCTGAGCTTGTTCCTGTTACCCCTATCCAGGGGTTTTCTCAGCCATGCCTCGATGTATTTAGCGACCTGAGGGATCGGGGTCCATTCTCCTTACCGCGGATGCTTGATAGCCTCTGGGTCGAAGAAAGGGACTCCCTGAGAGTCCAAAACGGCATTGAAAGAAAAGTCCTCTGTGTGGGAAGAACCAGAGGGTTGAACCTCATCCTCGTCACAACCGTCATCCTCTTCGCTATCAAAAGCGGAATGATCAGAACCATCCGAAACCGCTTCGGACTTGGAGTCAGACCTATCCACATAGGAATCGGGCTTAATCCGCTTAGCGGATCGCTTAACCCAGCCAGTATCAACTTCCTCCCGGGCGGAGGGTCTTTTGCCTGTAAACGGGGTGCTGCCCTCAGGCAAGGGGTCAGCTGAAAGAGTTTGGCCACCTCCCAACGGGAGTGGCAATACAGCAGAGGTCGCTGCGTCAGTACAATGGTGACTCTTCCGGGCCGACTTCCCGGGTCTCAATGAGCAGGAAGGGTGAGCCTGCTCTGAGGGACCTGCCAGCACTAAAGTTGGAGGGACAGTTGCGTCTTGGCGCGATTGAGATATAGCCATAGACACAGATCGGGTTATGGTGTCATTCACTGTGGTCATAGCGGCTGCAAGGGCGGTATGTACCGACCTGTGGCCAGTTGCTGAATTTGATCAGCGGACATGCGATCCTGGTCATGTGAGCCGTTGGGGCCATCCCCCATGGTCAAATCTAGCTTTCCGTCTGCCATAGTAAGTAGCGAACACACAAGGGAAACTATAGCAAAACACGGGGCTGTGGAGACAAAATATATGAATACAATAAGTATAACCTTTAATACAGTATAAATAAACAAGAGAGCTCAGCATATATATATATATATAAGTATACGGACACACACATATATATATATATATATATAAATATGTATATATATATACCCCTATATGGCCAACAGTAGCAGCAGAGAGGGAATCTGGACAGTTCCCTAATCAGGAAAGAGGGGGGGGGGCACAGTAATCGAAACAGGCCACTGGGGGATACAAGAGTGGAACCCCACTGGTGGTACAGACCCAACAAGGATCCCCTACAAATGCACACTAAGAAGTCCCCTTTTTCTCTGCCAAATCCGGCACTGATATGCCGGGCAGCAGCAGAGGAAAAGGAGAACGGTACAGACAGGCCGACGCGACCGCCGGCCTCTAGGGGGCGTGGTCTCCTTCCGCCCGATATCTCGTGATACCAGCCGCGCTCCTGAGAGATGAGAGCGCCCGCTGGTAGCAGAGAAGAGGGGCAGGCACACCAGCCGGAGAAGACGGGTGACGTCACCGGTGATGGCGGCCGCTCGCCGGAGTCCAGGTAACTGCCAGGACAGCCGATCGCAGGGACGTGACCGTGGGGACAAGCAGTAGTGCGGGGCAGAGAGTACCCCAAACTAAACAGGGGAAAGGACAGGGGATGCGGGCGTATGCAGTATCTACGCCAGCACCCAGTGATAGATAAATATATATATAGAATAGAGAAAAACAATAGTATAAAGAAAAACAGGTAGAGAGGGAATAGGAGAGAGTGGGGGAAACCCACTAGAGATTCCCAAGATAGAAATATACAGAAAAATACGAATAATGAAAAACTAAATGCACAATTAGAAAATGGTACTTATCTGTCTATTGAGCAGAAAGAAAGAGGAGGAGGTGGAGTCAACACTGTCTTTTATGAAGCAAGCCCGGAGGAGATTGGTGGAGATGTTGGAAGGGGTGCGGTCAGGTTGCTAAGCGACCTGCATCTTTTTTCTTCCATTTTAGGTTTAGTTTTTTCTGCTATTGGGCATATTAAAGAAAGAATATGCAATTGATACGAGCCTCCTGTCTGCCATAAAATTGGCACTGTTTGAGCACATTTTAAGCCATGCCTCATTGGCCAAAGCCACACCCACCTCTAGTAAGCATTGTCACCTTGCCCAGTTTGTCACAAAAGTGTCCAAAACAAATTAAATATGCAAACCTAATAAGCCAGTATGTTGTTGCAAATTGCACCAAATTTTTGGCACAGGCAGTTTTGATGATCTCCACCACTGTTGTTGATAATTGGTGATCCAGTAGAAGTGATCACGTGTGGGATGAATCTTACATACATCAGATAAAAGGGTATTTTTAATAATTGATAAATGTATGATACATTTCCCAAAGTTTGCCAGATTGCTTTGGATAATATATGATCTTTTTCTGTAGCTGCATGAACCTGAGTCAGTCTGTGCAGATTTGCATGTTCAGCTCCAATGAAGGTCAAATGGCAAAATCATAGGTTTTAAGCAGGGAATCTGCAACAAGCATAAATATGTTGGACATTAGGAAATCTATAGAGCATTCATACATCCAGACAGAATCCTAAACGTGGCCTACAAATATGTGAGAATGTTTGACAAATGAACAGCTAGTTTAAAATTTAGATACAAATTCCCAGTTGGGTTGAGGTCTGTTTTTCCATCCCAGTTACTCCATTAACATTGCTCTTTGAATCCATTATGTAGTTTTTAATTTTGGGGGGAAAAAAATCTTCTCCCAGGTTGCTGTTCTCCTGCAGAATGCAGCTAATTTTTCTCTAGAACTTCACTGTATTTTCCAGTATTGATATAACCTTCCCGTTACAAGTCCTCAAGGCCACAGCAAGATGGTATTACACTAATTGTAGTGTGGATGGTAAATGTTCAGTGGCTTGTGTAGTTTGGTAGTTTGCCTTCCTTTCCAGTGTTGTTATATACGAAAATGATTGTAGAAAATTGCTTTTATATAATTTTTTTTTATTATTATAAATTTTCGTTGATCAGTGTTAAATAGCCATACTTTCCTTAACCCCCAACGTAATATGCCCACAGTGTTACACAAAATCTAAACTGGTTGTGCACATTAGAGATTAATAATAGTAAGTAGGAAAAAATGACACACATCCCGCACTCACCACTCGGTATTGAACTCAACGCTCTTACATGGAGACAACCGGAGGACCAGGCTTTAGAAGGTATGTGGGCGCTCTGAGCACCCACGTACCTTCTGAAGCTTGGTCCTCCGGTTGTCTCCATGTAGTAGCGTTGAGTTCAATACTGAGCGGTGAGTGCAGGATGCTTATCATTTTTTACTACTAACTAGTTATTGTAGCCTGTCCTTAATTACTTCCTAGCACCTCTGTAGAACTCTATGTTGTTGTCGACACCACATGTCCGATTAAAGAGTGTGCATCGGTCCCGGGCTGGTTTACTGAGAAGTGTAGTGGTGCCATCTTTTCGTTTCTTGTGGACACGCACATTAGAGTAATGTTGGCCAAATCTGCCAATATTGGTGGGACTGGACTATAATCTAATGTGGATGGGGGCCTCACGACTCTACCCAGACTGGAGAAGTTTAAGGAGAGAATTGTTTTTAGTGGATATAAGCTGTCATCAAAGGAGTCTGGCAGTGGCTTACTGTTTTTTTCTCATTCAGAAGGCCAAGTTGTTTTTTAGGTTGTAGAATGAGACCCTTCAAACAGTAGGAAACAGACTCAAACAGACAGGTGTCACAGTTCAGTAGTCTCAGGTTTATTGTAATAATTCACATACAGCAATAAGTTTCACTTTGCTATTCTTTGGTTATTGGTATTATACCACAGAAGCAGAATATTTTTAGGGATCATTCATAACATGATTGTGCCCAACACTTCACACATACATCAGAAACCTGTCAAAAAGCATGCACTGACATGGGTCTCTTTGACTTTAAAGTGTAATAGTCATTTTTCTAGTTGACATGTATTTCAAATTCGGGAATCTAAATCCCAGAACGGGTCGTGATCCCCCCCTGCCGCATACCATGATTCATATGAGATGGACCTTACCATTTTGTCTCTATAGCAGCTGTCTCCACTATAAGACCCATCCTGTGCTATTCTACAGTGATTGGTCTCATGCTGAAGACAGCTTCTTTAGAAACAAACGGAAAGTTGTCTCATAATGCAGGAAGAGAGAGCGGCATCCTGTTCCGGCATTTATGCACCAAATATGAAAAAAAAATTTGCACCATGATCTGAAGTTTTTATCAGTACCATTTTTGTTTTGATGGACTCTTTGATCGCTTTTTATACATTTTTTTATGGTATACAAAGTGACCAAAAATATGCAATTTTGGACTTTGGAATTTTTTTTTTTTACGAGTACGCCATTGACCATGCGGTTTAATCAACATTATATTTTTATATTTCAGACATTTACGCATGCGACAATACCACACATGTTTATATTTATTTTTGTTTACATTTTTTTTTTTTTATGGGAAAATGGGGGTGATTCAAACTTTTATTAGGGAAAGGGTTAAATCACATTTATTAACTTTTTTTTACACATTTATAGCTCCCATAGGGGGTTATAACATGCATCTTCTGATTGCATACACTGATCAGTGTTATCGGCACTCCATTGCTCCAGCCTGGATCTCAGGCATGGAGCAACGATCGAGCACCGAGGAGGAAGGTAGGGACGCTCCTTGTGTTTCCTCAGCTGATCAGGACACCACGGTTTTGCCGCAGTGATCCCAATCAGCCTGACTGAGCTGCCGGCAAGCATTTTTTACATTTTAGATGCGGCAATCACCGTGTCTAAAGAGTTAATGCAGATATTGGCCTGAACGGCGATATCCGGCACTAGCCACGGGTCCTGGCTGCTGATTGCATCCGGGACCGTGCGGGTATGACGCGAATCTAACAGGCTGTCCACCCGCACTAAACCCAATATACAGGGTTATAGCAGAGGTGAACAGCTTAAAAACAAAGGAGGGCATTTATCAATGTTTGCTTATGTATTCCTTTTTTTAGTAAAATTTTTTTTACAATTTTTTTGCTTATGTGCAACTTATTTATCAACTGGTTTTAGCCTGTTGATAATTTTCTTTCACGTAACCAAGTTTTCTTTTTTTACTTTGGTAGTGGCTTGTTCTGCTCCATGTGTGAGCTGGAGTAAATTTTGTAGCTTTTTTCATGTGATGCGACTTTTTTGCGACTTTCGCTCTTGATACATTTCTGACCACTGCAAGTCATTGTCTTTTTTCTACTAAAAAAAAGGAGGGAAAGAAAATTAGCTTTTTTCGCTGTCTGTAAAAAAAAAGTTGCACGAAAAATCGCACAGGCGCAACTGCGACAAACTTAGCAGAAAAAACATGACTAAAGACGTTGATAAATGCCCCCCAAAGTTGTTACTTATATCCGTGCAATATTTATGCCCATTCGTTCTTTTCTTCATTTTGCGCTGCCACGGACCGCCCCCATAATGAATATTTAAACATCTGCTTGGGGTGAGTGCTCTGCTGTCCGAGCAGAGCACTACACCGCTGCCTCCAGCAATGTCCACCTAATTATTACAGACAGGATTACAGTGACACCCGTGGATAAATAGTAATAGTATAGAGAACACAGGATCTACCATTTACTATAGCTGATGCTCAGAGCTCAGCTTCCCCCTCCCTTGCCTATGTTCGTGGGGCTTGCTGTAAAGCATATCTCTAAATTTTGGTAAGAATAGTTTAGAGCAAGATAGCCATACCCATAATAAAATTTTAATAAATAGATTTTAATAAAATAGAAACAATTAAAAACAACATTTTTGGAAGCTACTTTAGCTCTTATAGGTAAAATCTAGGTGATACATACATTTCAGTATACTAGTGACTACGACCAAATAATTTTCCACATATATCAGTTTATTAAGCTGGACTCAAAAGCATAGCACATCCCACTTTATTGTCCCGCAAAATAAATGTATACATGCAAGAAATGACCAAAAAATAGTCTCTATCTGCTTATGTTCGGGCCATTATAGTCAATGTATCCTGTGCCTGTAGGTGCACCTATACATTGCCATCCCATTTTGACAGGTTGTCGACTTGTAAGTAAAGTATAGGGCACAAAGGCGAAGTAAATAAGCCCTGAAAATAGTAATAGTACACAATTAGGGCCCGGGTGACAGTGTGCATCAGAGTATGTTCAGACATGCCTGTGGCTGAAGTTTTACTATTTCTTTTTGTTTTGTCTAGTTTGTTGGGATATGTCCAAGGTGAAAAGTGTATCTGTGCAGACTGAGGATGGTATAGATTCCAGATCTTTTTGATTGAAGCAGACCTATTTCATTATTTTTTGTATAATTTACTTTTTAATCACCCTCCTTCCTGTTCTCATCCATTCCTCATGACCTTTGCAGCTTATCTGAAGGTCTGAACTTGGTCAATTTATCTTTCTGTTTGCTGGCTATAGTTTGCTGTCTGTTGCATGTGCCAAAGTAATACATATTGCATCATAATTTGTGCTATTATTCACATTATACAGAACTATAACTGGGCATGATGTCAATATATTCTTGTTGAAAACTGCTTTCCCCCCAAAAAAATATAGCACTAAAGAGATGGCCTCTTCTGGGAAGACTTCTCACTAACAAAAATCAGTAGGTGATCGGACACTGATTTTGGGAGATCAAGTTTGATTTGATCTAATTTGCTCAATCGCACAAATCGTGGACAAGGACTCTATGCAGGTCAGCGGGGTTCTTGTATATCAAATCCCCATTTTTTGGACTTTGTGCACACACTGCATTCAGAAAGTCGTCAGACACACTTTTTCACATCTCTTGTGATAAAATAAAATAAAAATCAAGCTTTCTCCATTAAAGGGGTACTCCAGTGGAAAACATAATTTTTTTTTTTTTTAAATCAACTGGTGCCAGAAAGTTAAACAGATTTTCTTTTTTGTATTGTCCACAGTGCTCTCTGCTGACACCTGATGCCCGTATCAGGAAATGTCCAGAGCAGGAGAAAATCCCCATTGCAAACCTATGCTGCTCTGGACAGTTCCTGACACAGACAGAGGACACAAGACAAAAAAGAAATTCAAAAAGAAAATAATTTCCTCTGTAGCATACCGCTGCTAAAAAGTACTGGAAGGGTAAGTATTTTTTAATAGAAGTTATTTACAAATTTGTTTAACTTTCTGGCACCAGTTGATTTAAAAAAAAAATTCCCACCGGAGTACCCCTTTAAGTCAACTGAGTAAAGGGTCTGAATACTTATGTCAATGCAATATGTTACTTTTAATGTGTAATAAATTAGCAAAGATTTCTAACATTCTGCTTTCCTATTGTCATTATAGGATATTGGATGCAGAATAATGTTAAAGCGCAGCTGTCATGAGACTTTAGCCCCCCCAGACTACTACAATGTTGTTACAGATGTCCATAACATGAGTGTAACCATACCTTTTCCTCCTTCTTTTATAACTTATAAAGTACATTTATCCAGCGGTCAGGCACAGTCGGATAGACGTGGCTTGGGGTTGCAAAGCCCCAGCGCCGCCACGCCTATCCTCTCCTTTAAGAACTGGGATCGCTGTGTAATAAGACACAGCGCATGCGCCCCTCCTAACGTGCGTGCGCCACCCACTGCCTATGCACTCACTGAGCAGGTCCAGTACCATAGGAAGGGGGGGGGAGCATGCGCTGCATCTTGCTACACAGCGGTCCCAGCGCTGAAAGGAGAGGATAGGCGTGGCGGTGGTGGGTCTTTACGAACCCCAAGCCACGCCTATACGACTGCGCCTGACAGCTGGATAAATGTATTTTAAGTTATAAAAGGTAGAAAAGCGATAAAAGGTATGGTAGCACTCATGTTATGGACATCTGTAACAACATTGTAATAGTCTAGGGGGCTAAAAACTCATGACAGTTGCGCTTTAAAGTTTTTTTTTTACAAGGCCTCAGCATAACAAATTGTAAAAAAAAAGTGAGAATCTGAAGACTTTCCAAATGCATTGTACGGATCCCTCAACATACGATGGTAATTAGTTTCAAATGAACTATCGTTAGTTGAAACCATGGTATGTTGAGGGATCCGTTATACTTGCCTGTCACCGCTGCCCTGGATGTCACCCTCCATTGCTGTCGCCACGTCCCTGGGGGGTCCCCGCCGCTCTGGACCATCACTGCAGCCCGGGATCGTCGCTCTTCATCGCAGTCATCAAGTCGCTGCGCACGCCGCTCCTATTCAATGACGGGACGGCATGCGCTGCAACGTGATGAGGACGAAGGAGAGCGACGGCCATTGAGGAGATCCTGAAGAGGACAGTCCGGAGCGCCGTGGACAGGTGAGTGATCATCACCGCAACACATGGGGCACCTTAAACGGCTATCCAGTGGCAGCTGAAGCAGTCTTTGCTGCCGGATAGCCATTTATGCGATGGCCCCGAAGCAAAAGCATCGTATGTTGATGCTGCCTCTGAGAGGCCATCTTATGTTGACATTATCGTATGTCGGGGCCATCGTAGGTCGGGAGGTCACTGTATATATATTTATTTATCCAAAATGTTTATATAAATTTTCTAGCAGGTATACCAACATTTTACTAGTTTATGTTAGAATTAAGTCTACCAATATGTGGTTATTAATGTTATTTTAACACAAGTCTTCAGCTCTCCTTTATTTTCTTTCTAACTCAGGTGGTACCTTTTCTGTGCCTTCGTGCTTTTTATTTTTATTTTTTTTAAATCAACAGTAATAAAATTGTAGGTGCGAGGGCAGGTCTGCAATGGGCTTATGTTGCTCATGCTACGTTTAAGGTGAAATATACACTATGCTAGAATTCACAACATGCATTGATATACTTCTCAGAGTGTTTTCTGTAAAGTCAGTAGTTTATTTCAGGATTAGTTCATGAATTGAAACCCCCCCATACAACCTTTTAAAATGTCAAAGAAAGGCTTTTTTTTAGCCATCATCCATCAGCTGTTAGCATTCTGCCTTTAACACATAAGGGCCCTGATTCTCTATTGTAAACCCAACGGGGGAGATTCTTAAAGAATTTAGCACCCAAAAAAATCTATTTCTCGCCCAAATTTTGGCGCAAAAAGTATCTAGCAGATTTTCAAAGAGCTTTGTGCCGCGGTTTACACTGTTCACATCAGTTTTGTAAAAGTGGGCGTGTCCATGTATATTGTCTGCTTTACAGGATATTTTCAAAGGGGTGGGAGTCCAGTTTACATAAAAAATTTCACACCAGCTTTTTGGTAGTGTAGAAATCACAGAAATGGTTTTAGTTTTATAGTTTTTTTTTTTTTTTTTTTGGGGGGGGGGGGAGAAGGGTGTTATTTAAGTAATTATTAAAAAAAAAATTATTGTTGAAAAATGTTATTTACCCCTTAAGGACATAGCGTTTTCCGTTTTTGCACTTTCGTTTTTTCCTCCTTACATTTAAAAAATCATAACCCTTTCAATTTTGCACCTAAAAATCCATATGATGGCTTAGTTTTTGCACCACCAATTCTACTTTGTAAAGACATCAGTCATTTTACCCAAAAATCTATGGCGAAACGGAAAAAAAAATCATTGTACGACAAAATGGAAGAAAAAACGTCATTTTGTATATTTTGGGGGCTTCCGTTTCTACGCAGTATATTTTTTGGTAAAAATAACACATTCTCTTTATTCTGTAGGTCCATATGATTAAAATGATACCCTACTTATATAGGTTTGATTTTGTTGTACTTCTGAAAAACTTATAACTACATGTAGGAAAATGTATACATTTAAAATTGTCATCTTCTGACCCCTATAACTTTTTAATTTTTCCACGTATGGGGCGGTATGGGTACTCATTTTTTGCGCCGTGATCTGAAGTTTTTATCGCTATCATTTTTGTTTTGATCAGACTTTTTGATTGCTTTTTATTCAATTTTTTATGGTATAAAAAGTGACCAAAAAGACGCTATTTGGGACTTTGTTTTTTTTTTGCGTGTACACCATTGACTGTGCGGTTTAACTAACAATATTTTTTTATAGTTCGGACATTTAGTCATGCGGCGATACTACATATTTTTATTTACACAGTTATTTTTATTATGGGAAAAGGGGGGTGATTCAAACTTTTATTAGGGAAGGGGTTAAATCATCTTTATTAACTTTTTTTTTCCACTATTTTTTTTTGCAATGTTATAGCCTCCATAGGACACTATAACATGCAGTACATTTATTCAATACACTGAACAATGGCTTTGCATTGCAATTCATTGATCAGTGTTATCGGCGGTTGATTGCTCAAGCCTAGATTTCAGGTGTGGACTAATCAATCGCCGATCGGACACGCAGGAGGAAGGTAAGGTACCCTCCTGCTGCGTCCTAGCTGATTGGGACATCGCGATTTTACTGCGATGGTCCCGATCAGCCAGACTGAGCAGCTGGGAAGCTTTCACTTTCACTTTAGACCCGCCGATCAACTTTGATCGCCTTGTCTAAAGAGGTAATGCCGAACATGTGCCGGGATGGCCATGTCCGGCATTAGTCAAGGGTCCTGGCTGCTGGGACCATGTGGGTATGATGCGAGCTCAGCTCCTGAGCTCGCTTCATAACCCTCCCATGCCGCAGCGCCGTATAAACCCGGCGTTTTTCGGCAAGGGGTTAAAAAAAAATTTTTTTCTTGGTCACTGCACCTGCACTCACATTGAAGCTCAGAAATGTTTTATCTATACAGTGATCGCTTGTCTGGACACTAGTCACCATGGAATATTTCGTGAGATGTTTACGGCAGAATTTTCTGGTATGTAAAATTTTGCACAAAAATCTGCAATTTTTGCACAAAAATCTGCAATTTTTGCACAAAAATCTGCAATTTTTGCACAAACTCTGCAATTTTGGCGTGAAAAAATCCAATATAGAGCAGCACAAAAGACCTCTGAAAATGTGAGGAGAAAAAATATGTGTGAATAATATCGCTGGAACAGAAATTACAGTAGTTTTCGAGTATCTCCCCCAACCTGTTTTGTAGGGTTGCCAGAATTTGCATCAGAATTCAAAAAACCCAACTAACTCTCTATTTTACTTAGAAGACATGAAAAGGGGCGTGGCCTTAAAAAGGGGTGTTCCTGACATTTTAATGAATCCCAACATATTTACTTATGTTTCTACAGAAAATGTGGTGGATTTGAGCTGAGGAAAACTCCACAGATCAGAGCATGTGTAAAAAAGCAAAACATAGGAAAAAACTGCAAAACATAGGGAAACCTTATTAAATACCGTGGAAAAAATACCTGTTGGGAATAAAAACCCACAAAGAAAACTACACAACACTCTTAGTACATTAGAGCCAATATCTGTAAGAACGTCATCATTGTAAGAACAAAAAAAGTCTAGCACCACATATGTTATTTACTGTTAGGACCACCTAGGATAGATACCGTATATACTCGAGTATAAGCCGAGTTTTTCAGCACGATTTTTTGTGCTGAAAACACCCTCCTCGGCTTATACTCGAGTGAACTCTCCGCTCTCAGTGGTCTTCAACCTGCGGACCTCCAGAGGTTTCAAAACTACAACTCCCAGCAAGCCCGGGCAGCCATCGGCTGTCAGGGCTGCCTGGGAGTTGTAGTTTTGAAACCTCTGGAGGTCCGCAGGTTGAAGACCACTGCGGCCTTCGACATCATCCAGCCCCATCTCACCCCCTTTAGTTCTGTACTAACCTCCGCTCGGCGCTGGTCCGGTGCTGCAGGACTGTCCGGTGGGGAGGTCGTCCGGTGGGATAGTGGTTCCGGGCTGCTATCTTCACCGGGGGGGGGCCTCTTCTCCGCGCTTCGGGCCTAGCCCCAGAATAGTCACGTTGCCTTGACGACGACACAGAGTTACGTTCATTACCAACGTCCTTCTGCGTCATCGTCAAGGCAACGCCTCTATTCCGGGCCCGAAGCGTGGAGAAGAGGCGCCCCCGGTGAAGATAGCAGCCCGGAACTACTATCCCACCGGATGACCTCCCCACCGGACAGTCCTGCAGCACCGGACCAGCGCCGAGCAGAGGTGAGTACAGAACTAAAGGGGGTGAGAGGGGGCTGGATGATGTCGAAGGCCGCAGTGGTCTTCAACCTGCGGACCTCCAGAGGTTTCAAAACTACAACTCCCAGCAAGCCCGGACAGCCGATGGCTGCCCGGGCTTGCTGGGAGTTGTAGTTTTGAAACCTCTGGAGGTCCGCAGGTTGAAGACCACTGAGGGCGGAGAGTTCACAAGAGGATGATGACAAGAAGATGATGACAAGGGGATGATGAAGGGGGGTGGGGATGATAAGGGGATGATGACAAGGGGATGATGAAGGGGGAGTGTGGGATGATGACAAGGGGATGATGAAGGGGGGGTGTGGGATGATGACAAGGGGATGATGACAAGGGGATGATGAAGGGGGAGTGTGGGATGATGACAAGGGGATGATGAATGGGGGGTGTGGGATGATGACAGGCGGTGATGATGAAGGGGGGATGATGACAGGCGGTGATGATGGAGGATGATGACAGGGTGATGATGATGAGGGTCTGGATGATGACAGGGGGAATGATGTATTTCCCACCCTAGGCTTATACTCGAGTCAATAACTTTTCCTGGGATTTTGGGGTGAAATTAGGGGCCTCGGCTTATATTCGGGTCGGCTTATACTCGAGTATATAAGGTATTCTTAAATGGTTATTGTTATTTCAAACAACTAACATATTTGTAAAACACTTTATAAAAAATTACTCCCTACCCCCCCAAAAAATCTCCTAAGTCTTGGCCACTAGGTGTCTCACTTCCATGTAATTTGTATCCCCTTGTCTGTTATCAGTCTTAGTCTGTCTTTGGCAGAGACACTAGGAAGAAACATGGGAAGTTGCGGAAGGGTTTAAAAGGGTACTTCCCTATATGGGAGGGGTATGTTCTTGAACGCTGCAGCACCGGCCCAGAGATCCTGGGGGTTCCAAATCCCGTCCGGAACCAAAACCCTCCCCCCACGCACGATCATACATGTTATCCCCTATGTTTTGAATAGAGGATGACATCTCTAGGGGCGGAGTACCCCTATAACTACTGCAATGTGCAGAAAAGAGGGATCCCTAAGAGTCTAGGCTAAGTATTCAATCTGTGAGTCTTTCTGCCTCCTCTAGAGAGTCCACCCTGTGCCTGAGAGGTGTATCAAGGCTTCCCTCTTATCTCTGACCACTCATAAAATTCTTAGAAGCAGTTCCTTTTGTAAATAAAAGCTTTTCTACTACTGTCTTGCATAGTACAGCCTCCTGAGTGTAATCTTCCTCTAAAACTAAACCTTCCTTTAGTCTGCAGGCTTGTGTTGATGCTGTTTTTCTGCTGTTTCTTTCTGCTCACATTGCACCATACAAACCCAGTGCATTAAAGGGGTATTCCAGGAAAAAACTTACTTTTTATATCAACTGGCTCCAGAAAGTTAAACAGATTTGTAAATTACTACTATTAAGCAATCTTAATCCTTCCAATAATCAGCTGCTGAAGTTGAGTTGTTATTTTCTGTCTGGCAACAGTGCTCTCTGCTGACATCTTTGCTTGTCTCGGGAACTGCACAGAGTAGAAGAGGTTTGCTATGGGGATTTGCTTCTTCTCTGGACAGTTCCCGAGACAGGTGTCATCAGAGAGCACTTAGATAGAAAAGAACAACTCAACTTCAGCAGCTCATAAGTACTGAAAGGATTAAAAAAAAATTAATAGAATTAATTTACAAATCTGTTTAACTTTCTGGAGCCAGTTGATATATAAAAAAAAGTTTTTTCCTGGATAACCCCTTTAACCCCTTAAGGACGAAGGACGTACCGAAGGACGTACCGCCGCGCGATATTAACCCTTTAGCCGCGCGCTCAGAGCTGAGCCGCGCGGCTAAAAGTGAAAGTTCCCGGCTAGCTCAGTCGGGCTGTTCGGGATAGCCGCGGCTAATCGCGGCATCCCGAACAGCTGACAGGACAGCGGGAGGGCCCCTACCTGCCTCCTCGCTCTCCGATCGCCGAATGACTGCTCAGTGCCTGAGATCCAGGCATGAGCAGTCATGCGGCAGAATCGTTGATCACTGGTTTCTTATGAGAAACCAGTGATCAACATAGAAGATCAGTGTGTGCAGTGTTATAGGTCCCTGTGGGACCTATAACACTGCAAAAAAAAAAGTGAATAAAGATCATTTAACTCCTCCCCTATTAAAAGTTTGAATCACCCCCCTTTTCCAATAAAAAAAAAAACACAGTGTAAATAAAAATAAACATATATGGTATCACCGCGTGCAGAAATGTCCGAATTATAAAAATATATCATTAATTAAACCACTCGGTCAATGGCGTGCGCGCAAAAAAATTCCAAAGTCCAAAATAGTGCATTTTTGGTCACTTTTTATATCAAAAATGAATATTAAATATTATATTAAAAATAAATAAAAAGCGATCAATAAGTCCTATCAATGCAAAAATGGTACCGTTAAAAACTTCAGATCACGGCGCAAAAAATGAGCCCTCATACCGCCCCATATATGGAAAAATAAAAAAGTTATAGGGGTCAGAAGATGACAATTTTAAACGTATTAATTTTCCTGTTATGGTTATGATTTTTTAAAGGCAAGGAGCAAAAAACGAAAATGCAAAAACGGAAAACCTCCCGGTCCTTAAGGGGTTAATAACCTTCTTCTCCCCCCGAATTGCAAACTATAATGTACTGTGTAAATCATCTCCTCGCTCAGAGTCTGCTTGTTCAGTTTAGTGCACTTTCATCATCATTATGTCGTCATAGCAGAAAGAAGTAGGTGCTGTCCTGGGCCCATGATTTTTAATTCTCTGTTAGACTTCTGAAGAAATTGTACTATCCAATGAATTCCTGCCAATTATTTTCATGTGTTAAAGGGGTACTCCCGTGGAAAACTTTTTTATTTTTTTTTTTAAATCAACTGGTGCCAGAAAGTTAAACAGATTTGTAAATTACTTCTATTAAAAAATCTTAATCCTTCCAGTACTTATTAGCTGCTGAATACTACAGCTCCTGAATAATACAGGAAATGGTTTTCTTTTTGGAACACAGAGCTCTTTGCTGACATCATGACCACAGTGCTCTCTGCTGACATCTCTGTCCATTTTAAGAACTGTCCAGAGTAGGAGAAAATCCCCATAGCAAACATATGCTGCTCTGGACAGTTCCTAAAATGGACAGAGATGTCAGCAGAGAGCACCGTGGTCATGATGTCAGCAAAGAGCACCGTGTTCCAAAAGGAATTTCCTCTGTAGTATACGAACCCTAAAAGGTACAGGAAGGATTAAGATTTTTTAATAGAAGTACTTTACAAATCCGTTTAACTTTCTGGCACCAGTTGATTTAAAAAAAAAGTTTTACACAGGAGTACCCCTTTAAACGATATAGCATTACTGTTGCTTTTCAAAAACAAAAATAACATAACAAAATATTAAAGGGGTACTCCGACACTTAGACATCTTATCCCCTATCCAAAGGATAGGTGATAAGATGCCTGATCGCGGGAGTCCCGCCACTGGGGACCCCCGTGATCTTGCACGCCGCACCCCATTATAATCAGTCCCCGGAGCGTGTTCGCTCTGGGTCTGATTACTGTCGATCACAGGGACAGAGCGTTGTGACGTCACGGCTCCGTGACAGCTGCCACCCCCCCTCCCAAAGGTTTGTATTGAGGGGCGGAGCCGTGACTTCACACGGGGCAGAGCCGTGACGTCACAACGCTCCGTCCCCATGATCGACAGTAATCAGACCCGGAGTGAACACGCTCCGGGGACTGATAATAATGGGGTGTGGCGTGTAAGATCACGGGGGTCAACATCGGCGGGACCCCCGCTATCAGGCATCTTATCCCCTATCCTTTTGATAGGGGATAAGATGTCTAAGCGTAAGCGCCAGAGCACCCCTTTAACTTTGTGTTTCTGCTTTTATTGTGCAGTCAAACTAAGTGAATATACAATGTACAAGGCAGCAGTCAGAGTCTGTGATCTGTCCATAGCTGGCTGGTAAATTAAGCTGGCATATTAGACATGTCTTGGTAAAATCCAACAATTTTGGCTGTACTAACAAACCATCTAATGTGTATGATGGCCTTTCCTACTCATCTTTACCTACAGATGATGTTGGGAGAAAAGAATGATATGGCATATTACATTTCAACTGCCTAAGGCCTCTTTCACATTGCTGTCGGGCTCCACTGTGTGTAGCTTCATAGGCAATTCCATCAATTAAAAAAAAATACTGCATGCACAATTTTTTTCCCCTGGTAAACTACCGGATCTCCGATGGACCCCATTCAAGTCAATGGGATCCATCGTGACACAGTGGAGTCTGTTCTGCTTCAACTTGTTTTTTGGGGCTGATCAGCAAAAAATAAAGAAAAGAAAACTAATGGACCCTTAACAATGGCTATGGGAACTTAGCCTAAACATTTTTTTTTTTATAACAAAAAGACAAGTTTTTTTGGTTTTTTTTTTATGGCATGCAGTCTTTTTAATAGCATTCTGATCTCCTACTGAATAAATATACACTACTTGCAATGTTTTTGGTGAGAGCAGCTCCATATAAGCAGTTTGAAGAGTGCTTCTTGAAGTAACCTTCAAAATAGTTCTCAACTGCATTCCAAGAAAAACAAAATGCATGCAGAGCAGGAAGCTTAAAAAATGTAAGCTATGTATTGCTGCTCTATAAATACGCTGGTCCTAATCATATGTTTTCTCTGAATACATTACGTATTGACTACATTTTTATTATTGCCTTATGTTATCAATGTAGAACATTACAAACAAAAAAAAATCATTTTAGATAAATCCCAAAATTTTCTAAAAATGTTTAAAATAAAAAGTCTATTGTAAAAATTTTTTTTTATTTATTATAAGGAATAACCCTATATTGGACGCATTACTCCATATTTACTGCTCTATTAGGATTATGTCATTTGTAAGTCAATGCCCTGTAGCAGAAACCACAGCCTCCATACATTTCTGCTATCAAGATGATAGTCTGTGTAGTGTTATTTTAGGTTATACAACATACTGGCAATAAATAGATTCTTGCCTGTGGAGAGCCAGTGGTTGTTCTGGTACCTTTGTAGAGATTCTGCTGACTTCACAGACTTGTAAAGCAAAAGGATCATTTTGCTTTTCTTTGGAATCGAAAGTTCATGTGTTTGTGTTATGCCACCTGTTAAGCCAAAGACCTGCTTTAAACCATGGATTAGGAGAGGTAAACATGCCATTTATTCATATGTCAGTGGGTAAACCTGCTGCAGGAATTTTTGGCTGTGTGACATGTGACAACAATCTCCCCTATACTTCATATGCAGGGCTGGCCCTACTATGGGATCCGGTGGGACCATTGGTCCCAGGCGGCACTTTTCAGGGGCAGCACTTTCTTTTTTTTTTTTGCCTAGTAGGTTCATGGTAGGGCCAGCCCTGCTGCTGCGCCGCCACTGCTCACTGTTCTAAAGCGGCCATGGGGCATAATAACGCAGTGGGCACTTTAGGCAGTGAGTCTGCAGCAGGCCAACCCAGGTCTGACGAGGGACGTTGCGCAAGTGACGGACCTCCGTAGACCCGCGCAGGAGGAGGTGAGTGACATCACTTTTCAGGCCACTGCCGGAGAGGAGAAGTGCTGCGCAGGCCAGGTAAGTGTGTCTATGTGTGTGTCTGTGTGTGTGTCTGTCTTAGTGTTGGTGGGGGGGGAGGGTGTTACCTAATGTGGGGAAACTATGCTACCTAATGTGGGGAATCTAGGCAACCTAATGTGGGAAAACTATGCTACCTAATAGGGGGAACTGCTGACTACCTAGTGCTGCAGATTAATGTGAGTTGCAGTGCAATTTAATGGCATTGGGGTGGGGGTGGGGGGGTATGGGGTAGCCTGGCAAGACGGAAGCCTTCCTTCTCTTACAAAGACAAACATTCAAACCTGGCTAAAGTTTGCAAAAGGACATTGAAAAATGTGTTATGGTCTGATGAAACCAAGGTTGAACTTTTTTAGTTATAATCCCAAAAACAACACTACACATCACATAATGAACACCATACCCAAAGTGAAGCATTGTGGTTGCAGCATCATGCTTTGGGGCTGTTTTTCTTCAACTGGAATTAGAGCCTTAGCCAGGCTGGAGAGAATTCTGAACAGTCCCAAAGTTTGAACCAAAACCTTCAGGCATTTATTATGAAGCTGAAGATGAAGAGGAAGTTTCAGCACTACAATGACCCAAAGCACACATCCAAATCCGAAAAAGCATATTTTCACCAGAAGAAAATTAACATTTTGGGGTGGCCTGGCCAAAGCCCAGACTTTAGTCCAATTGAACATCTGTGGGGTGATCTAAAGAGGGCTGTGCACAGAAGGTGCCCTAGCAATCTGACATATTTGGAGTGCTTTTGCAAGAAATAGTAGGCAAATATTGACATGTCAAGATGTACCATGCTAATAGACTCCTATCCAAAAAGACTGATTGCTGTTATAAAAACAAAAAAAGCTTCAATAAAATATTATTATAACCAGGCTATTGTATAATCTTTCTTCCCCCTCAAAGTTTTTAGTTTGTTTTGCAACTGAATTGTTCATATTCTAGGTCACGTTAAAGGTGGAAACAGTTCTGACATGATTTATATTTGTCTCAATCTTTAACATCACAAGAAACATTTTAACAGGGGTGTTTAGACTTTTTATATTCACTGTATGTATATTACATTAAAATGTCAGTTCTTATTGTTGAGGTAAAGATCCGGTAGTATTAAGAAGGATTTTGTTCACATCTTGGCTAACAGGTTTTGGAGTCTGATTTAATGTATGTTGTCTATTATGAACACTGTGGATAAAATTTCCAAAGTTCTGGTGGTCTTGACAGATATTAGATATACACCTATTTTTTTTCCAATGGCCAACCCAACAGTATAGTCCAAAATCATTAAAAAGAGAAACAATGTGATGGACCATTGAAAAAATGAGCCATTGTGGTAGTTAGCTCTGTGGCTGCTGCTGGCCTCTGGCTAAACAGATTAATCGCATGATCTACTTTATTTGTTGTCAGCACAATGCCTGTCAGCTGGCTCTTGTCTGACAGTCTGGCTTACTAGGGTTGTCAGGCAACCTGTCAGTGACCACTATGTTTCAGTGACCACTATGTCTGAAAGTTTCATTCGAAAGCAAGAGATACAGTTCTCCCTTGGGCTGTGGACCTAGTCATATTTTTAATATGTCTGTAAGAAAAGATGCAGTATTACTTACAGTGGGGCATACAAGTATTTAGTCATCCACCAATTGTGCAAGTTCTCCCACTTAAAAAGATGAAAGAGGCCTGTAATTTTCATCATTAGTATACCTCAACTATGAGAGACATAATGAGAAAAAAAATCCATAAAATCACATTGTCTGATTTTTAAAGAATTTATTTGCAAATTATGGTGGAAAATAAGTATTTGGTCACCTACAAACAAGCAAGATTTCTGGCTCTCACAGACCTTTAACTTCTTCTTTAAGAGTCTTCTCTGTCATCCACTCGTTACCTGTATTAATGGCATCTGTTTGAACTTATCAGTATAAAAGACACCTGTCCACAACCTCAGTCACATTTCAAATTCCTCTATAGCCAAGACCAAAGAGCTGTTGAAGGACACCAGAAACAAAATTGTAGACCTGCACCAGGCTGGGAAGACTGAATCTGCAGTAGGCAAGCAGCTTGGTGTGAAAAAATCAACTGTGGGAGCAATTATTAGAAAATGGAATACATACAATAATAAGACTACTAATAATCTCCCTTGATCTGGGGCTCCAAGCAAGATCTCACCCCATGGTGTCAAAATTATCACAAGAACGGTGAGCAAAAATCCCAGAACCACATGGGAGGACCTAGTGGATGACCTGCAGAGAGCTGGGATCAAAGTAACAAAGGCTACCATCAGTAACATACTACACCGCCAGGGACTCATCATGCAGTGCCAGACGTGTCCCCCTGCTTAAGCCAGTACATGTCCAGGTCCGTCTGAAGTTTGCTAGAGAGCATTTGGATGATCCAGAAGAGTAATGGGAGAATGTCATATGGTCAGATGAAACCAAAGTAGAACTTTTTGGTAAAAACTCAATTCATGTTTGGAGGAGAAAGAATGCTGAATTGCATCCAAAGAACACCATACCTATGGTGAAGCTTGGGAGTAGAAACATCATGCTTTTGGGCTGTTTTTCAGCTAAGGGACCAGGACGACTGATCTGTGTAAAGGAAAGAATGAATGGGGCTATGTATCGTGAGATTTTGAGTGAAAACCTCCTTCCACCAGCAAGGGCATTGAAAATTAAATGTGGCTGGGTCTTTCAGCATGACAATGATCCCAAACACACTGCCCTGCAATGAAGGAGGGTTTTTGTAAGAAGCATTTAAAGGTCCTGGAGGGGCCTAGCCAGTCTCCAGATCTCAAACCCATTGAAAACCTTTGGAAGGAGTTGAAAGTCCATGTTGCCCAGTGACATCCCCAAAACATAACTGCTCTAGAGGAGATCTGCATGGAGGAATGGGCCAAAATACTAGCAACCGTGTGTGAAAACCTTGTTAAGACTTACAAAAAATGTTTGACCTCTGTTAATTGCCAACAAAGGGTATATAACAAAGTATTGAGATGAACTTTTGTTCTTTACCAAATACTTATTTTCCACCATAATTTGTAAATATATTCTTCAATGTGATTTCATGGATTTTTCCTCATTATAACTATAACTATATAAATAGCAAAAAGGTTAAAAATGTAAGTGTTGGCCCTTTAAAAAACAATAAAGAAGAAATTATAAACGGGGATCAGGAAAAATCAAATATATTAAATAAATTCTTCTCCACTGTATTCAACAAGGAAAATGAAATGCCAGGTGAAATACAGCGAAATAAAGTAAACACCCCAATGCAGGTCACCTTTCTAACTTAGGAAGAAGTACAGTGCCACCTACAAAAAATCTAAATAGACAAATCACCAGGTCCAGATGGCATTCACCCCCGTGTTCTTAAAGGAATTAAGTAATATAAGAGACAGACCCCTATTTGGTGCCAATATTTAAAAAAGGGTTCAAAAGATGACCCTGGGAATTGTAGGCCTGTTAGTTTAACCTCAGTTGTATGTAAATTGATTGAGGGTTTTCTAAGGGATGCTATTTTGGAGTATCTTGATAAAAATAAATGTATGACTCCATATCAGCATGGCTTTATGAGGGATTGGTCCTGTCAAACTAACCTGATCAGCTTTTATGAGGAGGTGAGCTCCAGACTGGACCAAGGGGAAATCGCTGGAGGTCATATATCTGTATTTTTACAAAGCATTTGATACAGTGCCACATAAAAGGTTGGTGCATAAAATGAGAATGCTTGGACTGGGGGAAAATGCACAAGTGGGTAAGTACCTGGCTCAGTGATAGGAAACAGAGGGTGGTTATTAATGATACTTATTCTGATTGAGTGACTGTTACTAGTGGGGTACCACAAGGGTCAGTCTTGGGTCCTGTTCTATTTAATATATTTATTAATGACCTTGTAGAGGGGTTGAATAGTAAAGTAGCTGTCACGATTCGGCTTAAAGGTAGTGGATCCTCTGTGTCAGCGAGGGATTGGCGTGGACCGTGCTGGTGGACCGGGTCTAAGAGGCTACTGGTGTTCACCAGAGCCCGCCGCAAAGCGGGATGGTCTTGCTGCGGCAGTAGCAACCAGGTCGTATCCACTAGCAACGGCTCAACCTCGCTGACTGCTGAGAAGGCGTGGGACAGAAGGACTAGGCAGAGGCAAGGTCAGACGTAGCAGAAGGTCGGGGCAGGCGGCAAGGTTCGTAGTCAAGATGGATAGCAGGAGTTCAGGTAACACAGGCTTTGGACAACACTAAACGCTTTCACTGGCACAAGGCAACAAGATCCGGCAAGGGAGTGCAGGGGAAGTGATGTGATATAGCCAGGGAGCAGGTGGAAGCCAATTAAGCTAATTGGGCCAGGCACCAATAATTGGTGCACTGGCCCTTTAAGTCTCAGAGAGCCGGCGCGCGCGCGCCCTAGAGAGCGGAGCCGCGCGCGCCAGCACATGACAGCAGGGGACCGGGACGGGTAAGTGACTTGGGACGCGATTCGCGAGCGGGTGCGTCCCGCTGTGCGAATCGCATCCCCGACGGCCATGTCAGTGCAGCGCTCCCGGTCAGCGGGACCGACCGGGGCGCTGCAGGGAGAGAGACGCCGTGAGCGCTCCGGGGAGGAGCAGGGACCCGGAGCGCTCGGCGTAACAGTACCCCCCCCTTAGGTCTCCCCCTTTTTTTGTCCGACAACTGCTTTACCTGGGACGAGGACACCGGGAGTGAATGGAGGGTTTCCTCAAAGGCAGGCAGTACAGCAGGAGTGGGAATGGGGAGGGAGGGCAGAGGGCGAAGCCTGGCACGGGGCAGTGTGTCACCAGGACGGGGGCCATGAGGAGGCACTGAGGCTTGCCTGACGGGACTGGGAGGGGGGGAGAGGCACTTCCTATGGCAAGCAGAGTCCCAGTTCTTGATCTCCCCGGTGGTCCAGTCAAGGGTGGGAGAATGAAGCCGGAGCCATGGCAGACCGAGGAGGACCTCAGAGGTACAGTTGGGAAGGACGAAGAACTCAATCACTTCGTGATGGGGTCCAATACACATCAAGAGGGGTTCTGTGCGGTAACGCACGGTGCAATCCAATCTGACTCCGTTGACCGCGGAAATGTAGAGCGGCTTGACGAGACGGGTCACCGGGATGCAGAATTTATTCACCAAAGACTCCAAAATGAAATTCCCAGAGGCACCAGAGTCCAAGCAGGCCACGGCTGAGAGGGAGGAGTTGGCTGAAGGAGAAATCCGCACGGGCACCGTGAGACGTGGAGAAGCAGACTTTGAACCAAGAGACGCCACACCCACGTGAGCTGGGTGCGTGCGTGCGTTTCCCAGACGTGGAGGACGAATAGGGCAATCCACCAAGAAATGCTCGGTACTGGCACAGTACAGACAAAGATTTTCTTCCCTACGGCGATTCCTCTCTTCCTGGGTCAGGCGAGACCGATCCACTTGCATGGCCTCCTCGGCGGGAGGCCCAGGCGTAGACTGCAAAGGATGCTGTGGGAGAGGTGCCCAGAGATCTAAGTCTTTTTCCTGGCGGAGCTCCTGATGTCTCTCAGAAAAACGCATGTCAATGCGGGTGGCCAAATGGATAAGTTCTTGCAGGTTGGCAGGAATCTCTCGTGCGGCCAGCACATCCTTGATGCTACTGGATAGGCCTTTTTTAAAGGTCGCGCAGAGAGCCTCGTTATTCCATGATAATTCGGAAGCAAGAGTACGAAATTGGATGGCGTACTCGCCTACTGAAGAATTACCCTGGACCAGGTTCAGCAGGGCAGTCTCGGCAGAAGAAGCTCAGGCTGGTTCCTCGAAGACACTACGGACTTCAGCGAAGAAGGACTGGACTGTGGCTGTGGCAGGATCATTGCGGTCCCAGAGCGGTGTGGCCCAAGACAAGGCCTTTCCTGAAAGAAGGCTCACTACGAACGCCACCTTAGACCGTTCTGTAGGAAACAAGTCCGACAACATCTCCATATGCAGGGAACATTGAGACAGAAATCCACGGCAGAGTCTAGAGTCCCCATCAAATTTGTCCGGCAGGGACAAGCGGAGGCTAGGAGCGGCCACTCGCTGCGGAGGAGGTGCAGGAGCTGGCGGAGGAGATGGTTGCTGCTGTAGCAGAGGCAGAAGTTGCTGTAACATGGCGGTCAACTGCGACAGCTGCTGTCCTTGTTGGGCAATCTGCTGCGATTGCTGAGCGACCACCGTGGTAAGGTCAGCGAGACTTGGCAGCGGCACCTCAGCGGGATCCATGGCCGGATCTACTGTCACGATTCGGCTTAAAGGTAGTGGATCCTCTGTGTCAGCGAGGGATTGGCGTGGACCGTGCTGGTGGACCGGGTCTAAGAGGCTACTGGTGTTCACCAGAGCCCGCCGCAAAGCGGGATGGTCTTGCTGCGGCAGTAGCAACCAGGTCGTATCCACTAGCAACGGCTCAACCTCGCTGACTGCTGAGAAGGCGTGGGACAGAAGGACTAGGCAGAGGCAAGGTCAGACGTAGCAGAAGGTCGGGGCAGGCGGCAAGGTTCGTAGTCAAGATGGATAGCAGGAGTTCAGGTAACACAGGCTTTGGACAACACTAAACGCTTTCACTGGCACAAGGCAACAAGATCCGGCAAGGGAGTGCAGGGGAAGTGATGTGATATAGCCAGGGAGCAGGTGGAAGCCAATTAAGCTAATTGGGCCAGGCACCAATAATTGGTGCACTGGCCCTTTAAGTCTCAGAGAGCCGGCGCGCGCGCGCCCTAGAGAGCGGAGCCGCGCGCGCCAGCACATGACAGCAGGGGACCGGGACGGGTAAGTGACTTGGGATGCGATTCGCGAGCGGGTGCGTCCCGCTGTGCGAATCGCATCCCCGACGGCCATGTCAGTGCAGCGCTCCCGGTCAGCGGGACCGACCGGGGCGCTGCAGGGAGAGAGACGCCGTGAGCGCTCCGGGGAGGAGCAGGGACCCGGAGCGCTCGGCGTAACAGTAGCAATCTTTGCAGATGATACTATACTCTTTAAAGCGGTAAACACTATAGAGGACAATGCACTGTTACAAATGGATCTGGATAAGTTGGAGGTTTGGGCTGGGAAGTGGTAGATGAAGTTTAACACTGATAAATGTAAGCTTATGCACATGGGGAAGAAAAATCCGGACTGAGATTATGTATTAAATGGAGTAAAACTTTGGATAACTGACTTGGAAAAGGACTTGGTAGTCTTAGTTAACAGTAAATGTAGCTGTAGTGACCAGTGTCGGGCAGCTGCTGCCAAGGCAAATAAAATCATGGGGTGCATCAATAGGGGCTTAGATGCTCATGACGAGAAAATAATTCTACCGCTGTACAAATAACTAGTCAGACCACACATAGAATACTGTGTACAGTACTGGGCACCAGTGTACAAGAAAGATATAGTGAAGCTGGAGACGGTTCAAAGACGGGCAACCAGGGTAATACGGGGAATGGGAGGACTACAGTATCCAGAAAGATTATCAGAATTAGGGTTATTTAGTTTAGAAAAATGAAGGCTTAGGGGAGACCTAATAGCTATGTATAAATATATCAGGGGACCGTACAGAGATCTCTCCCATGATCTATTTGTACCCAGGACCGTATCTATAACAAGGGGGCATCCTCTAAGTTTAGAGGAACAAAGGTTTCTACACCAGCACAGACGGGGGTTCTTTACTGTAACAGCAGTGAGACTATGGAACTGTCTGCCAGAGGAGGTGGTCATGGTTAACTCAGTAAAATAATTTAAAAGGGGTCTGGATGCATTTTTGGAGAATAATAACATTACAGGTTATGGATTCTAGATCTATTGGGACAGATGGTTGATCCAGGTCCATATTTGGAGTCGGGAAGGAATTTTTACCTCAAGAAGAGTTTTTTTTTTTGCCTTCCTCTGGATCAACTCAGTAGGGACTCATTAGGCTTATAGGTTGAACGTGATGGACTCTGGTCTTTTATCAACGTTATGAACTATGTTATGAACTATATTATGTCTCTCATAGTTGAGGTATACCTATAATGAAAATTACAGGCCTCTCTCATCTTTTTAAGTGGGAGAACTTGCACTTTTTTTGCCCCACTCTATATATTATTCATGAAAATATCTGCTCATTTTAAACATAGAAGTCCAGTGGGTGGTGCTAATGAGTGATTGACAGATATCACTGTATGGATTTTCTAACATGGAAGCCTGTCAGTCATTGATCAGACCACCCAGTGCCCAGAATGAGTAGAGCTGTCAGTCAATATGTTAGATGTTATACAGAGTCTTTTCTCACAAAACTATATATCAATCTGCTCAGTATCTCCTGCTCTGTAACAGGATGTGAAAAGACACCATGTTTAACAAGACATGTTCCTTTGAGTTGACCTCAGACATTTCAGATTGGCTTGTCAGTGCTCGACTTCAAATCAATGGCTTGTCCTGGAAACATTAGTGTTTCCTTAAAGGGGTTCAAGTATTTTTTTCTGGAGTGTGATTATTTCAAAAATTCCAGTGGGACCTTAATGGATCCTTTTATAACCCCATGAGGTCTGTCATGATATATTTACAGGGTAATTTGGTGGAAAACTATTTTTTTTCTCATCAACTGGTGGCAGAAGCTTAAACAGATTTGTAAATGACTTCTATGTAAAAATCTTAATCCTTCTAGTACTTATCAGCTGCTGTATACTACAGAGGAAGTTGTATAGTTATTTTCTGTCTGACCACAGTGCTCTCTGCTGACACCTTTGTCTGTTTTTGGAACTGTCCAGAGCAGGAGAGGTTTACTATGGGGATTTCCTCCTACTCTGGACAGTTCCTGACACAGACAGGTGTCAGCAGAGAGCCCTGTGGTAAGGCAGAAAAGAACTATACAACTTTCTCTGTAGCATACAGCAGCTAATAAGTACTGGAAGGATTAAGATTTTTAAATAGAAGCAATTTATAAATCTGTCTAACTTTATGGCACCAGTTGATTTAAAAAAAATTTTTTCTACTGGAGTACCCCTTTAAAGACAGATCTTTCATAGGGGTCTTGGCTCTGTTATGAACAAAAGCCATAGCCTCAATGGGAATAAAGCCTTAAACACCTGTTTTTATCAAATTTTAAATGCTTTTCAAGCTTCCAACTGCTTTTATTTTTGTTTGCATACCTCACTAGCTATGAGGTTTGTCTGGCAATTTATTTTTATGCTTAAATGTGCTGGAATAAAAAAAAAAAAAAAAAAAAAAAGAATGCCAAAGTCCTGCTGCAATCCCTCACCAATGTAGATGGATCCTCGCTGCTTACCACTTCTTGTTCTCTGTCTTGACACAAGGAAGTGCCTGCTCAGTCGATTACTGATTGAATTGTGTGACCACTGTCGCCAGTGATTGGCTAAGCTGGCACCTTCTTGTTTTGAGACCAGGCACTGTTGTTACAGTAGAGAGTATGGACTTCTGTTTTAGCCCAGTATGAACACTTTTGCAAAAACAAAAAAATAATAGACAAACCCTCTAATCCAATTACCTTTATTAGATACTACAGAAACATGTAAATTCACCCATGCAGAGGACGTATCATGTGCAAATATTATTCTCACCACATGTATTTCTCTTAACATGAGAGAATTTTAGTCTTACCACATGTTTCTCTTAACATGAGTGTTCTACATTCACCACTAATCAGTCAAAAGAAAGGTCAGTTATATACGGTACATTGCAAATCTCTTGCTCCTATTACTATTTTACTATATATAGTTATGGGGATTCTCTTTTTTTTTTAGTAGATAAGAGAACATCCAAGGGTTGGCAGCGATGTGTTTTCCTTGAAATGACGTCTCAAAACACTGAGTCCATACAGTTAGATTACATTCTGGGCAATTATAATCCCAAGGATACTTTTGATTTACAAGTTCTCAGCGGTGAAGAAAATGGAGTTGACAGTTCATGTGTTTGTGTTATTCCACCTGTTAAGCCAATGACCTGCTTTACACCATAGATCAGGAGCGGTAAATGTGTTGTTTATTCAGGTTAATCCTGAGCGGGGACCCCTTTCTGTTTATCTAGTATCCCAATGTGTTATTTAGAGAGACAATAAAAAATTTCAATCACTAAGTAATATCTAAGGTACAATTGTTATTATATAAGCTCTTATGTTTAAAGACATAACAGTATTAAGTATAGTTCTATACCACTAATCTGTAAGGACAGTTTAAGTAAATTGACAATCCCAGATACAGCAGCAAAGCCTCAAGGGGTCAATTAGCTTAACCCAGCTTAATGTAGATAAATGTAAACTAACACATTATGGCCGTATATACATTTAATTCCAAGCATCAGTGCCAGTGCAAAGTAAGCAATCTCCAGTCACACTAGCAGGCCACCCACCAGTAATCTCTGTCTCAGGCCTAATGGAGTGTGTCTGTAAGCAACACAGCCACTGCCATAAACTAATTGAGCTGTGGCTGTAAACAGAGATATAGGATTGCAAACAACTATGGAAAAGCCACTTGCCAAACATATACTGGATTTGCTCATATTTATTAAATTAATTTTCCTAATCATTTTTTTATTTACTGTGTTTCTGTAATTTTTTATTTAATTTTAGTTAGTTTTTTTTAAGTCCTTGGATTTGTTATGTAGAATAAGACTGTCTACATCTTTACTCTGTTTAGGATTACTCTGTGTACTCTGTTTAGGATTACTCTGTGTACTCTGTTTAGGATGCACAACATTACTTACTGCACAATACAAAATTATACCCCATTTACATAACTTTCTATAGAAAGACAACTTTTTTCTTGCAGAGCTCATTATATAGTAGAAGACATGTACATTATCATCTGTATGAAGCAATATTTTTATGCTTACTGTATAGTCCAAGAGTGCACACCATGTACATCATACTTATTCAAGTTCTCTGTAGTCAGGGCCAGTGCTGCCACTAGACAAACTAGGCAGCCGCCTAGAGCGCACTCCCACCCCAAACCAAGGGAATCCAATTAAGAAGCTTGTGCTGTGTGCATGCTTTTAAAATGCATATGAGTGCCGTTAATAACAGAGCTCATTTGCAGTTTTAAAGCATCCGCTTGCCGCGGCAAGTCCTGGCTGCCCTGACTCTCTTTGGGGCAGAGAAGCTGGCAGCCATACTGCATAGTGTCCCCCTGCTGAGCTTCTGTGCAGGTTGAGCACCCATCAAGACCTCAGCGAACAGCACATGAAGCCGTGCGTGATGATATAATCTCATCGCACACTGCTTGTGTGAAAAGTTCTGAGCTGGAGCACAGACCAGAAGAAGAGGGTGCAGAGGCATCAGCGTTGGAACAGAAAGAAGGTGAGTAGGATTTAATTTATTTTTTCCTTGGAGGCATCGATTGGGGGTATTTACCTATCAACCTACTTTGAGGGGGGGGGTCTGGGTTACATACAGGGAAATACTTACCGTTCTATCTATATACCCACAGGGTGATCACCTGTCTAACTACCTATCTACATAACTACAAGGGAATTGCCTGCCTACCTTCCTATCTATCTGTATACCTACAAGGGGTTTACCTGCCTAACTACATACCCACAGGGGGATTACCTGCCTAACTACCTATCTACTTATCTACATACCTACAGGGGGATTACCTACTCTACCTATCTATATACCTACAGGGGGGTTACCTCCCTAACCATCTACATACCTAAAGGGGAATTCCCTACCTACCTACATAACTACAGGGGATTACCTACCTATCTACATACCTACTGGGAACATCTAATTGGGTGGGTGGGAATTACCTACCTACTGGGGGCATCTACCTAACTGGGGGGGGGAATAACATACCTACTGGGGATCTACCTAATTGGGCGGGGGTTACCTACCTACTGGGGGCATCTACCAAATAGGGGGGGATTTCCTACCTATTTACGTATTAGCCAGAGACATCTACCCTAAACCGTATAATCTTTTGTAAGGAGCTAATAATATATCCTCCCTCCTATGGGTGCAACAAAATAAGTTTTGCCTAGGGTGCAAAATAGCCTAGCACCGGCACTGTCTGTAGTGAAACTGTCATGCAAAGATGTATGCACTCGATAAAATACTATCCTGTGAAACAATAGGGAAGATTTTTAAAAATGTATTAAATCTAACTTAAGCTAGGCTGTCTAAGATTACCCCAGATTTTTAATAGTGAAAATCTGGCACATCTTACTCTCTCTGTCTACTCAAAGTCTGCACCTCCTATTAGGTGGCTTAGTTAACGCCAAATCATTTTTTATGCAGATTATATTTAGGAGGGTGTGAATTTTAAGCCCTGTCCCTTTCCCCTTTTGCCTCTTTTATAACATTTGCAAACATGAGGTAAACAAGTTGAAAATCATTTTAAAATGTGCGATTTGAATTACACAAACAAATGTTTAAAATACTTTTAAAATCTCCCTCCCCAATATCTTTCTGTAGAGCTTACTTTATAGTCCAATATTGTAACTAGTGTACATCATACATCTGATAACAACAACTATTTTAGTGAATCTGTCTAAGTCCTCTCTGATGACACCTGTTTCGGGAAACGCCCAGTTGAGAAGCAAATCCCCATAACAAACCTCTTCTAAACTGGGCGTTTCCCGAGACAGGTGTCATCACAGAGCACTTAGACAGAAAAGAACAACCTTAACTTCAGAAGCTCATAAGTACTGAAAGGATTAACATTTTTTAATAGAAGTAATTTACAAATCTGTTTAACTTTCTGGAGCCAGTTGATATATATAAAAAAGTTTTTTCCTGGAATACCCCTTTAAATCCATCACAGACTAAAATGTGACTTTATATAGATGTTTTATACTTTGAAGGATTATATTTATATTAACAAGATATACTTTACTCATTGCAATTGTGTTGTGACACCTGCCTGTGAAGATTTTGGTGCTTATGAAGAAGAGAGCCGTGTACAGGTTGACAATAGGAAGTTGTGGTTTACAGTTCCTCTAGCTTTAAAAGTAATAACTTTTCTGATCCAGAAATGACTACAAAAGGGTCTTTTATTATAAAAGGAGTACTACAGCTTAGAACTTTTTTGTGCCATCATCCTTGGGCTACCAGCATATAAAACAACAAATGGACTTACCTGCCGCCACTCCCTCGGGGCCCTAGTATTGCAGCTCTATTCTTCTGGCACAGTCTTCTTCCTGGTTGCTTGTGGTCCAGATATCACACTGCTTATCAGCCAATCAGTGGTGCAGCGATGTCCCGCCTCAGCCGGCAATAAGATACAGTGTAATGCACCACTGCTTTGCCGGGGCTCAATCCATCACACTGCTGCTCAGCCTATCATTATGGGACATTGCTGTGCCCGGCGATAATCTGATCAGCAGTATAATGTGTTGACCACATGTAATCAGGAAGAAGACCAGAGGACTAGAGCTGCGATACCGCAGAACCCACCGAACACCAGCATGTAAGTCCAGTTTGTTGTTTTATATGCAGGCAGCCTGGGGATGATGGCACAAAAAAGTTTAAAGCTGGAGTACTCTTATAACCACCCTCATCTTCCTGGCTATTCATAGAATATTAGCAGTAACAAAGAGTCTAAGAGGGAAAAGGTAATTGAATGTCTTTTGTCCATTCTATGGTAATGTAAATGTAAAAAAGTAGAGCAAAACCAATACACACTTGGGAAATGTAAGCAGTCTAGGACTATAGCTTGTAACGGTGAGGTAAATATTTATTAAGGTGACCTTTTAAGTATGTTTAATGGTAAGTCTAGAAGAGCAAATATATTATTTACTCCCAAAAAGCCCTTTTAGATAACTTCAGTAGAAGACCAACACAATCATTATGTCAGTCATTTTTCCTAAGAGGCTTTGTTACTTGAGCATTATATGTTAAATGAATGCTTGCGACATTTCCTATGAATCATCTGTGATTTCCTATTACACGAGCCAACATCAAGCACTGAGGCTTTAGGCAGTAACTGTGATTAATTCCTGTAATATCCTGTGATTAAAACTACAATGGGTTTAGGACTACTGAGCAGTTGAAGGGCACGCTCTACATGCTCCGAATTTGTTGGTGTACGCAGTTAGGGAATAGGAGAATTCTCATAAGAGCAAATAGTCACTCGCTATAACACAAGGCCGGTGTCATTTTAGTCTTAGTTGGACTAGAAACATCACGCTTGAGCATAGCGTTCCAAGACAAATAGCTATTCCATGTCTGGTTCCCTCCTGTGATAAAACACTGAATGTTTTACAACATAAATATGGAAGAAATAAATAAATGTTCAGTTTTAACGGAAACAAACGTTTTCCCTGGGTTCAGCATTCTGACACCAGAAGAGTCACATAAGACCTGCTGACCAAATCTATCTTCATATTCCTCACTTTACGGAGCACACAATGTTCTTGTCTGTACAGATGTCCATGTCAAAGTGACCCTGCTGCAGTTTCTAAAATCTAGAGCAAGCCCCATCCTACTTACTTTGAGTTATTGTTCTAAGAGCTAACACTTTCTACAGGGCCAGACTATGGTTGGAAGGTATCCATGTGCAAGATTATTTACAGAGCTGTATATACGCAAACACAAAAGAAGGAAATCAATTTATCCCCTTAAGGACACTGCACATTTTGGCTTTGAGGACACAGCCAATATTCATATTTGCATTTTAATTTTTTTACTCTGTTTTTTCAATCCACAGAACCATATGAGGGTTTGTTTTTTGCAGAACCAATTGTCCTTCATTTTACCATAACCTGTATATTGAAACAAAAAATAAATATTTTTTTGGGGGTGGTGGTGGATGGAATTAGGGAAAAAACTAATTTTTAATCTTGTAATGTAATCTTTATTCTGTGGGCCAACACAATAACTTGGATACCCATGTTTGCATGCTTTTCTATTGTTGTACTACTTTTAAAAACAGTCACATTTTTTTCTCTTCAAAATAAATATGTTAAAAATTGGCCTATTCTGACTCCCTATAGATTTTATTTTCCGTATGCGAGGCTGTACGAGGGCTCATTTTAAAAAAATAGTTTTTATCAGTATAATTTTTTTTTTTATGGAACTATTATTATTATTATTATTTATCAATGATATAGAGGATGGTATTAACAGCTCTGTTTCTATCTTTGCAGTGACACCAAGCTTTGTAGCACAGTACAGTCTATAGAGGATGTGCATAAGTTACAAGATGACTTGGATAGACTAAGTGTCTGGGCATCCACTTGGCAAATGAGGTTCAATGTGGATAAATGTAAAGTTATGCATCTGGGTACTAATATCCTGCATGCGTCGTATGTCTTAGGGGGGATTAAACTGTCAGAGTCACTGGTAGAGAAGGATCTGGGTGTACTTGTAGATCACAGACTACAGAATAGCATGCAATGTCAGGCTGCTGCTTCCAAAGCCGGCAGGATTTTGTCATGTATCAAAAGAGGCATGGACTCAAGGGACAGGGACATAATACTCCCCCTTTATAAAGCATTGGTACGGCCTCACCTGGAATATGCTGTTCAGTTTTGGTCGCCTGTTCATAAAAGGGACACTGCGGAGTTGGAAAGGGTGCAGAGACGTGCGACTAAACTAATATGGGGCATGGAACATTTTAGCTATGAGGAGCGATTAAAGGAGTTACAATTATTTAGTCTTGAGAAGAGACGTTTAAGGGGGGATATGATAAACGTATATAAGTATCTTAATGGCCCATACAAAAAGTATGGAGAAAAACTGTTCCAGGTTAAACCCCCCCCAAAGGACGAGGGGGCACTCCCTCCGTCTGGAGAAGAAAAAGTTTAGTCTCAAGGGGCGACACGCCTTCTTTACCATGAGAACTGTGAATTTATGGAACGGTCTACCTCAGGAACTGATCACAGCAGGAAAAATTAACAGCTTTAAAACAGGATTAGATATATTCCTGGAACAAAATAACATTAATGCTTATGAAGAAATATAAAATCCCATCCCTTCCCGAATATCGCGCCACACCCCTACCCCTTAATTCCCTGGTTGAACTTGATGGACATATGTCTTTTTTCAACTGTACTAACTATGTAACTATTCGATTGCTATTTATACATTTTATCCTGACACATGATTTTACCAAAAAGCAATTCTGGTGTTCAGTATTTTTTTTATGTTCACACCGTTCACTGTGCGGGATCATAAACATATTTGAATAGTTCGGACATTTCTACATGTGGTGATACTTAATATGTTGTGGGTTTTCTTTTTTTTTTATGGGAAAAGGAGTGATTTATATATATTTTTTTATATTGATTGGGGCTTTTGTATATTTTAAAAAAATGTTTTTAACCCCTTAAGGACCAGGGTTTTTTTAGTTTTTGCTCGTTCATTTTTCCTCCTTACCTTTAAAAAATCATAACTCTATCAATATGGCGCCTAAAAATCCATATGATGGCTTATTTTTTGCGGCACCAATTCTACTTTGTAATGATATCAGTCATTTTACCCAAAAATCTACGATGAAACGGGAAAAAAATCATTTTGTGACAAAATTGAAGAAAAAACAAAATTTTGTAACTTTTGGGGGCTTCCGTTTCTACGCAGTAAATTTTTCGGTAAAAATGACATCTTATCTATATTCTATAGGTCCATAAGATTAAAATATTAACCTACTTATATAGGTTTGATTTTGTCGTACTTTTATTATTTTCACGTACGGGGCGGTATGAGGGCTCATTTTTTGCGCCATGATGTGAAGTTTTTAGCGGTACCATTTTTGTATTGATTTGACTTTTTGATCGCTTTTTATTCATTTTTTCATTATATAAAAAGTGACCAAAACTTTGGACTTTGGAATTTTTTTGCACGTAAGCCATTGACCGTGCGGTTTAATTACCACATATGTTTATTTTTACTTACACTGGGTTTTTTTTAAATGGGAAAAGGGGAGTGATTCAAACTTTTATTAGGGAAGGGGTTAAATGATCTTTATTAACTTTTTTTTTTTTTTTCACTTTTTTTGTTGTTACAATGTTACAGCTCCCATAGGGGGCTATAACACTGCAAACACTGATCTTTTACATTGATCAATGATTTCTCATAGGAAACCATTGATCAATGATTCTGCCGCTTGACTGCTCATGCCTGGATCTCAGGCACTGAGCAGTCATTCAGCGATTGGACAAAAGGAGGCAGGTAAGGGGACCCTCCTGCTGTCCTACAGCTGTTCAGGACACCGATTTCACCGCGGCGATCCCGAACAGCTCCCTGAGCTAACCGGAATTGGTTTACTTTCACTTTAGATGCAGTGTTCAACTTTGAAGGCCGCATCTAAAGGGTTAATAGCGTGCGGCACCGCGATCAGTGCCGCTCGCTATTAGCCACGGGTCCTGGCCGTTGTTAGAGGCCTGGCCCGACCCGCTATGATGGCCAGCGTTATAGAAAGGGAAAGGACCCAGGACATACCGGTACGTCCTTGGTCCTTAAGGGATTAATATTTATTTTAGACTTTTTAAGTCCCCATAGGGTACTATTAAGGCCAATCATTAGATAGCTATGTACTGTGTAGCACAATGTGATTTCATGGTACTGATCAGTACTATCTGTGATCTTTTTGTACAGCTTGGCTGTGCATGCTGCACAAGAATATCGGCCATCCTGCACGCCGGAGGAGGGTAGGAGACCTCCAGTGGCCATTTTTCGGTCCTGACGCTTTCTTTTTTTCTTTTTAATGTTAGCGAGTCAGTGAGTGACAGTCACTCACTGACCGCTTGGACCGTCACACTATACACTGATTTACTGACTGTATAGTCAGTCAGTCCCCACACTGCGCCGCTTGTACCTCTGAGGTGCGGGAGACCGCTATCTCTTTTAAACAGCACTGACGGGAGGTACACGTGCTACGCTATGCACGCCGATTCCAGCCTGACGTCACCTAGCGCTGGGGCGTCCGGTCGCAGCCTGGAGGAGCCGAGCACAGCAGAAAGAGGCAGTCTGTTGGCTGCAGAAGAGGAGAGCAGCATCACAAACGAAGAGCCTGGACAGAGGAGGACACTGGACATAGGTTACTGTTACAATGCAAAAATTAAAAAAATATGACTGGGGACCCGAGGCAGAAATTGCAGTGGCAGGCAGATGGGAGAGGTGCCTACACCACCTTTATGGGGGCAACTATTAACAGAGGGGCCCCATAGTTTGGGTAGGCCTCTCTGTTAATAGTTGCCCCCATATAGTTTGGGTAGGCCTCTTTGTTAATAGTTACCCGTATAGTTTGGGTATGCCGTCTGTCAATAGCTGCCCCTAATAACAGAAGGGCCTAACCAAACTATATAAAGCGATACCTGAGCAATAGCTGAGTATGCTTTATACCTGGTGGGTCTTGTCTGCTTTGAGCAGCCAGGACCCACTGCTAATGCCGTACATCACCGATCAAACAGATGTCTGGCATGAACCCTTTAGATGCTGTGATCAAAGTTGATCACAGCATCTAAATGTAGGAAATGGTAACAAATGTGAAAATGCCCCTTCCCTAATGAAAGTGCAAATCACCCCCCTTTTTAAAAAAAAATTTGTAAACAAAAATAAATATATGCATATGTGTTATCGACGTCTGCATAAATGATTAAACAATTTAAATATTACTTTAATTAAACCACGCGGTCAATGGTGTATTTTTGATCACCATAAAAAAATGTATAAAAGTAATACAAAAGAGGCCCATCAAAACAAAAATGGTACCAATAAAAACTAAAGATCACAGTGAAAAATTAGCCCTAATACATCCCTGTATACTGAAAAATAAAAAAGTTTTAAGTTTGTACAAAAAAGGTATGATTGGATTTAGTATACAGAATTGATCAGTAACAGTATGATGGTAATGTATGGTGATAATATCCCTCCTTGTATACTGGTAATATGAATGATGGCAATATTTCCCCCTTATATGCTGGTGCAATAACACTGCATGGCAGGCCCTGGGGAAGATTTGGGAGCGGGCCACTGAGGACCCAAGTCTTAAAGGAGATCTGTAGTGCAATATAACTTCTCCCCTAGGGGATAAGTTATAGATCGGGGGGGGGTCGGAGCGCTGGGGCCCCCCCAGGATCTCCTGGACAGGGCCGCAGCAGTATGCTGGAAAGGGGGCATTCCGTCCCAGCATGACGCGGCGGCCGACACGCCCCCTCCATGTACCCCATAGAGATACATGGAGGGGGCGTGTCTGCCGCGGATTTCTGCTGGGGACGAAACTTCACTTCCTGCAGACTGTCGCGGCCCCGTCCAGGAGATCCGGGAGGCCCCGGGGCTCAGACCACCCGCGATCTATAACTTATCCCCTATCCTTTGGATAGGGTATACATTATTTTGCACTGGAATACTCCTTTAAGCTGTGTAAGGGGCCTTACAATTTCTGATAGTAGCCCTGAATGAGCCTACCCAAACCCACCGGCTTTTCACTACGGTTGCTGTGAATGGCATTGATTATGGCATCTACATGTCTGTAAGGGGAAAAAAGGTTGTGTCCAACTTCACAACCATTTTTTTTTTACCACCCTCCTTTCCAAAATATAATCTTACTGTGCACTCTCTGTCTGGCACCCAGATCAAATATCCTCTTAAGATGGCTCTCCACCTAATGTGTTTGGAGGTATCCTGTACCACAACATGCCTGAATCTTTATCTGGCAAGTATCTGGCAGTGGCTTATTCCCCGCATCCTTTTGAGAATACATGCATACTCTACTTAGCCTAACATGTATGTTTAATGTGCAGTTGGGAGGAATAGCTGTCATACAAAAATTTTTGGTTAGCAGTTGACAGTGGTTTTTAAAGGTGTACTCTGCCAAAAAAAAACATCTTATCCCCTATCCAAAGGATAGGGGATAAGATGTCCAATTGCGCTGGGGACCCCCGCAAATTCTGGCACGGCACCTCAGTCATCTGTGCACGCCCCATACACATAAAGGGAGGGGGCATGGCGTCACGTCACGAACGTGAATGCTCAAAGCTTCCGTGTTTACGGTATTCCGGATGCCGCCGCAGCCAGCCCGGAGTTCGTAGGGGCCCCCAGCAGCGAGACCCCCGTGATCAGATTGGGGATAAGATGTTTTTCGTCAGAGTACCCTTTTAAGCATCATATTTACCTCCCTCCTTCCAGGTATCACTCCCCTCCCTCCTTCCAAGTATCACCCCTTTTAAGGTCTCACCTTGTCCCCTCTGCAGATATAATAAATCCTGCAGGAATCATCCTACTCCCCTCCCCAGGAATAATCTCTACTGCCTCTCCCCATCCCCTAGGTCCGCTTTTTTCAAACTCCCAACTCTCCTCCAGAAGATGATGTTGGTGGAGAGAAGGGTAAGGTGTGTTGGATTCTTACTGCCCGACCCTATTGTTTTGGGAGAGATAAGCCAGCATTAGAGCTTTATGGCTGTGGCATATCCCTCCTCTCCCCGTAGAAGAGCGAGGGGAGGGATATGCTACAGTTGTGTCAAACATTCATGTGCATGAGAGATAACTAGAGATGAGCGAATTTACAGTGAATTCGATTTGTCACAAACTTCTCGGCTCGGCAGTTGATGACTTATCCTGCATAAATTAGTTCAGCTTTCAGGTGCTCCCGTGGGCTGGAAAAGGTGGATACAGTCCTAGGAGACTCTTTCCTAGGACTGTATCCACCTTTTCCAGCCCACCGGAGCACCGGAAAGCTGAACAAATTTATGCAGGAAAAGTCAGCAACCGCCGAGCTGAGAAGTTCGTGACGAATCGAATTTACTGTAAATTCGCTCATCTCTAGAGATAACCATTGGCTGAATGAACATTCTGGTAAATATTATTGAAAGTGAATGGCCACCTTTATAGCTGTTTTGCAGTTGGCTGGTCCTAGATGTACCAAAACAGCGAATACATGTACGTATATAATGTATATGTATAAACATTAGTCCATTATTTCCACAAAACTTAAAAATTGTGTTATTGGGATTACAGTGCAGGCATGTAGATAAGATATCATAAAGCTCCTCTTCATGTTACAAAATTGTTCCCCTTAGAAATTGACCTGCAGCTTGAATTTGAAAATCCACAGTATGGGTACGTTCACACCTACTATATATGTTGGAGATATTCTGGTGCAGGATTTCTGCTGCAGGTTTTATAATTGATTTAACAGTAGAAAGTCTGCACCAGAAAAGCCGTAGCATAAATAGTGTGTGTGTGTGTGAACAAATACCAAGTCAGATTTTATGGTGGTTTTTCCTTGTAGATTTCGCCCCCTTTTATTGTAGTTGTATAGTGTTGAAATGTGAAACGAATGTATAATAAAATCCACATATGCTAATTCACCAGGGAGTTGCAATAGAAATCCATGTTGAATTTTCACCAAAAAAATCCACCACAGATGGCCCTCATTGTTGTTTTTTTTATTTTTTTTTGTATGTTAAACAGTTAAACATAACATTTAATAGAATGTTCAGATTAAAAGTAAGGTGTAAAAATAAAGGAAGGAATTCAAATGAAACACGTGCCATAGCAAGAATAAAAAAGAAGTGTGGATATTGGTGGTGGGTATAATGAAAGGTAACACCTAATCATGTTAAGGTGAAGTTCACACTGGTACTTTTTTTTATTTTCCATTAAACTTGATTCAGTAAGCAGATTCTTATGCATTGGTTACGCAATAAATCAAGGAAGGATGGATTCAGGCATGTAGTTACAAAGGCCCACCCATAGTATCCCTTGAAGTGATATTCCTGATATTCTTACATTGGCTGATTCAGTACTAAAGGAAGGTACTGTACTTAAATGGGTACCCCCACCCTAGACATCTTATCCCCTATCCAAAGGATAGGGGATAAGATGTCTGATCGTGGGGGACCCCCGCAATATTGCATGCATGTTTCTTGTCCGGAAGCACTGGAGGGTCTGGGTCGCGACCACGGGAACTGATGTCCGTGATGTCATGACTCCGCCCCCGTGTGACATCACGCCCCGTCCCCTCAATGCAAGTCTACGGGAGGGGGCGTGACGGTGTCACGCCCCCTCCCATAGACTTGCATTGAGGGGACGAGGCGTGACGTCACACGGGGGCGGACCCCCACGATCAGACATCTTATCCCCTATCCTTTAGATAGGGGATAAGATGTCTAGGGTGGGAGTACCCCTTTAAAAAAAAGTGTTTTTTTTCTGCAAATGATTGCACAATTATATGAATGTTAGTCTACATTAAAATAGCAACTGTATTATACTGGAAAAGTATATAAAAATATATTTTTTACCCCAAATCAGCCCTGAATTCATTAAAGGGGTTTTATCACAAAGATTAATTGGTCTAAACTGATACATTATGTTAAATTTAACATGTTTCCAGTGTACAAGCATTTCTAAAAATGTACTGTTTGAAAGATATATATGAGATGATCAGGCATGCTCAGTTCAATTGCATATTGCTCTCAGAGTTGTTTAGGTATATTTGTCAAAAAGAGAATATGTGGTCCTCACTAGGTGTCAAATATGTTAAAGGGAAACTCCAGAAAATGCTGTAATTGCAACAGATTATAATTTCTTGTAAGTCTTATAGACAGGGTGGACAGACATGGTCTATGAAATTATTTTGGTGCTGTCACTTACATTTCTAAGTATTCTTATATTTGTTTGCTTATATATTGCAGCATAGTATAAGAAAATATTGTAGAGTTTCTTGTATATGACTTTTTCTTACCTCCTTTTGCTGATGTAGCAGGCATGGGATAAGCTCCATCTTGGTTTACAAATGCTCAGTGTTGGGTTGTGTAGCCTACATTTCCCATGAATCCTCTGGCTTTGGGTGTGGTGTTTGATTATTGCAGCTGGTCATATCTTCCGGCTATTAGTGCTGGATATCACCCAGATGAACTCATTAGACTCATAATTGGGTTGGTGTTAGTACACACTGTGCAGTTCTGGTGCAATTTTATACTCAAAGTGCATTTTTTAGGTGTTTTATGAAGATCTAGAATGACCTGATTCAGAATATAGTAAAAAGGAGAAAACAGGTGGAGCACCTCATAGTGTGATAATGTAAAAAAAAAAAAAAAAGATAACCTTTGCGCAAATAGCAAAAGAGGTGCTCACCAGGGAGGGTTGTGTGGGGGCTACAACACCTATAAAGGCAAATCCATCCCACTCCAGGGAGAAAGGTGCCCAGAAACTAGTTGCAATGAGTGGGATGTATACACCCGTACTACAGGTGTCCATCCAGGAATGTAAAAAGCAGAAAATGCGTAACCTAAACTGCGCTATTGTTACAAAGGAACCAATGAGATTTGACATTTTAATTGTCCAAAGCATAAACCCGTTTTCTCATTCCTCAGATAGGTCATCACATGTCCTTCTATCTGAGGAATGAGACAGTTATCTCAGAAAATACTTTTATGCGTTGGACAGATTCAATTTCCCCATTATCATTTTCTGACCATCTCATCAGTTCCTTTGTAACATTAGCACAGTTTAAGTTACACATTTTTTATTTTCTGCTTTATACATATCCTGATCCCATAGAGATAGCAGATGGAGCTGGGAGGGGTGGGGAATACCCCTATGTCAGTCATTGCACGTCAAAGAGTAAAAATAAATCATTATGGCACTTGGAATGCAGTAAGGCACAAATCGCATCCCAGGTGCCAAAATTAGCTGCGTTCTTAAGGTATTAATGGTCCAGTATTGGAGGGGTACGTTCAGGGGTTGGACACATGACTTTGTTTCTCCCTAAGCTTTCCCTGCATTTTTTTCTGCTCAATATTAAATTGATTTAAAGTTCCAAGAAAATGTAGTTCCATTACAGGTGAGTACTGGTCTGTAGCGAACATCAGTGACAGATCCAAGTGGATTTATGAGCTGAAGTCTTTATAGTGATGTAGCATGACTAGCAATGGTCTGGAATGATGATTGCTAACACTTGTATAAACTGTTATACTAAGAATAGGTGCTTTATTTTGTGTAGGCTACCTCCATCATTTGGGGGTTTGTGGGGAGTATACATTTCAAAGACTTATATTTGATGGTAACTTAATAAAACAACTAGCCTGGCTGTTATGTTGAAATGTCAGGTTTTATGTAAGAAACAGGTGCATGAAGTATAAGAGAATGTGCATAGTAGAATGTAAACCCCTTTTAGGGCCACTATCAAAGGTTCTGTTAGTAACTTTATGAAATACCCAGTCATTTCTGTCCCCTCTTACCACCAGAAGGGAGGTAAAATGTAAAAAAAAGGCCACAAAACTTTAACTTGTGGCACATAAAGCTATACCTATCCTCATGCCTTACCGTAGCTTTTTAGGTAAAGGGTTTTTATGGAAATAGTGACCGGGCTGGGCTGAAAAAGTAAAAAAAAAGCAAGAAAAAAAAAGCAGTACTGCCCAACTGTTATGCTCGGTCATTGCCACTACCATGGTGCCCAGTCCCTGCTGTACTGCCCTACTCTGCTAATTACTGGCTGTAGTAGTGACCAGTGACCCTAGTGATTGCTTGAGCAGCCACTTCCATGTGATGAGATAGAAATCAGGAAGCGGTGAGCAGCAGGGATTGGGCACCATTGCTGTGACCACTATTAAAAATGAAAACAAAGATAAGTACAGAACAATGTTTAGTATTGTGCTAGAGACAAACCTCTTCGATTCTATGCAAGCATGACCTAAACACTCTTGTACCTGAAGGGCTTTATACATTTAGCTAGCCAATTGAGACAGAGTAAGTGCTGTCCGACTATCCAATACAAAGTCAATTGTTCTGTTGTATATCCTGGGAATGTTTGCCAAGTTTACATTCTGGAAAGGCATTTTACTCTTTGTGTTTATTCCTGTTGAGAAGAGAGAAGCTCTAGGGATTTCCTGCAGGCAAGCCAAAATAGCAGACATCATTACCTAGGGAAGAAAATGAGGAAGACATGATATGTTTCAAATGATATGTACAAGCATTGTTGTTATAGAGAACATATGGTCACCAGCATTGCAATTCTAAATGTTATTGAAGAGGCAGCCAAACATATAATAAAAATAATACAAATCTATCCAAAGGAAATATAATGGTGTATTTGCTCACTAGTCTTGAAATCTGATAACACTTGGAATATATTCTTGCTACCCAGGTTGGATATTTTGGTTAGTCATATTCACTAGACCAGTTACACTTAGTGTCTTAAAGGGATACTCCGCCCCTAGACATCTTATCCCCTATTCAAAGGATAGGGGATAAGAAGTCTGATTCCGGGGGTCCCTGGCGTTCGTTTAGAGCGTCAGGTGCAGCGCCGGAGGCTTGTGATGTCACGGCCACACCCCACTCATGATGTCCCAGCCACGCCCCCTCAATGCAAGTCTATGGAAGGGGGCATGACGGCCGTCATGCCCCCTCCCATAGACTTGCATTGAGGGGGCGTTGCCGTGAAATCATGAGCTTCCGACCTGCATTGCCAGTCATCTGGCACGGAGCAAAGTTTGCTCCGTGCACCGGATGTTTGTGGTGCTGCAGCCGAGTCCTGCAGCTGGGGACCCCCGCGATCAGACATTTTATCCCCTATCCAAAGGATAAAATGTCTAGGGGCGGAGTACCCTTTTAATGTTCAGTTGGGTTTGTCTCTAATACTTTGCATATACATACAGCCTGATGAATTTTTTTAGCCAGTACTATTTGGAAACTGAATGTTATATTTTTGCATTAAAATCTTAAACATGTGATTGAGAAAACTTAGCCCTACTTACTACAGTTACTGCCCTGATATGCAAAACACTCCTCAGCCTTTACCTGAAAAAACATGCCCCAAAAAATGCTGTGTCATTTTGCACTCCTAAGATGCAGTGATGCTTTTAGCAAAAGTGGAAATTTGGCCTAAAAACTTTATGGAGACTTCTTGGCAGTTCATCAGCTTGACTCTGCTCTCTCCTTCTCAGTGTGATGCAGACCTGACCCGTAATGTCATATATGGATTCAGAAATTATGTGCTGTTCTTTGTGAAACTTTATGCAAATTGAAAAAATATTGTTAAAAAAATGCATTTCATGCATTTTATTCTGCAGTAAAATTAGCAGGCACCAAATGTACATTGTTTTTTTTGTTTTGTTTTTCAAAAATGTATTTATTGAACATTTTACAAACATTATATCAGTCAAGGGTGGGGAAACAGGTGAAGGAAGGGTCTGGTCTGGTAGGACAATACAGCGGAGAGGGTAGAGGGATTACCAAAGCTGGTTATTGGAGGCAGAGTCTGGCCTCCATTACTGCTGTCACTCTAGACCCAAACGGGGAGGAAGAAAAAAAAAACATGCAATACAACTGTCTGTGGTGACCCATGGGTGTGTGGCGGGACCACGGGTGTAGCGGTGTAAGTGGTGGGATCAGATGGTATTAACCCCGGGGGCAAGATGTTGTTAACCCCTAGTGTTTGTGATGCCAGTGTGGTTTAACCCCTTAAGGACTCAGCCCATTTTGGCCTTAAGGACTCAGACAATTTAATTTTTACGTTTTCATTTTTTCCTCCTCGCCTTCTAAAAATCATAACTCTTTTATATTTTCATCCACAGACTAGTATGAGGGCTTGTTTTTTGCGCGACCAGTTGTCCTTTGTAATGACATAACTCATTATATCATAAAATGTATGGCGCAACCAAAAAACACTATTTTTGTGGGGAAATTAAAACGAAAAACGCAATTTTGCTAATTTTGGAATGTTTCGTTTTCACGCCGTACAATTTATGGTAAAAATGACGTGTTCTTTATTCTGAGGGTCAATACGATTAAAATGATACCCATTATTACATACTTTTATATTATTGTTGCGCTTAAAAAAAATCACAAACTTTTTAACCAAATTAGTACTTTTATAATCCCTTTATTTTGATGACCTATAACTTTTTTATTTTTCCGTATAAGCGGCGGTATGGGGGCTAATTTTTTGCGCCATGATCTGTACTTTTTTTTGATACCACATTTGCATATAAGAAACTTTGAATACATTTTTTATAATTTTTTTTTTAATCAAATGTATTAAAAAAGTAGGAATTTGGAACTTTTATAATTTTTTTTCGTTCACGCCGTTAACCGTACGGGATCATAACATTTTATTTTAATAGTTCGGACATTTACGCACGCGGCGATACCAAATATGTGTATAAAAAATTTTTGTTTACGCTTTTTGGGGGTAAAATAGGAAAAAACGGACGTTTTACTTTTTTATTGGGGGAGGGGATTTTTCACTTTTTTTTTACTTTTACTTTTACATTTTTTTACATTTTTTTTTACACTTGAATAGTCCCCATAGGGGACTATTCATAGCAATACCATGATTGCTAATACTGATCTGTTCTATGTATAGGACATAGAACAGATCAGTGTTTTCGGTCATCTCCTGCTCTGGTCTGCTCGATCACAGACCAGAGCAGGAGATGCCGGGAGCCGCACGGAGGAAGGAGAGGGGACCTCCGTGCGGCGTTATGAATGATCGGATCCCCGCAGCAGCGCTGGGGGCGATCCGATCATTCATTCAAATCGCGCACTGCCGCAGATGCCGGGATCTATATTGATCCTGGCACCTGAGGGGTTAATGGCGGACGCCCGCGAGATCGCGGGCGTCGGCCATTGCCGGCGGTTCCCTGGCTGCGATCAGCAGCCGGGATCAGCCGCGCATGACACGGGCATCGCTCCGATGCCCGCGGTTATGCTTAGGACGTAAATGTACGTCCTGGTGCGTTAAGTACCACCGCACCAGGACGTACATTTACGTCCTGCGTCCTTAAGGGGTTAAGGGTTCCAGAACACCACACGCCCAGTTCCTCCGCTATCCCAGTTGCTTGTAGTGAAATAAGAGTCCACAACCAGTTAAGGTCATACGGAGGCTTTACTGAGTATAAGACTGATGGAATTATCTTCGCAGCTAAGGCCAGATTTCCCAGAGAGGTGGCCAAGACCCAGAAGGACCTTGCAGCTTGCTGGACCAATACTAGTAATTAACTTGACTTGAGATTGGACTTGACTATGTGCAGGACTTGACTAGTTTCAGTGACAGCAGACATAGACCTGAGACTTACTGGAATGACTGTAGCTTTTGTGGTCTTCCAGATGCTGATCACTTGCACTGAGATCTCTGGTGTTTTCTGTGCTCAGTAAGGTAGCATAAGAGCTAAGAGAAGAGAGTGGATCGTAATGGCCACCCCTTTATATAGTGGGGGGCTGGACTAAAGCCCATTGGTCAAGCTGCGGTCATAGGTTAAGCTGGTGCTCTCTGGGAGAACATGTGACAACAAATCATGTGACTGCATAACATGTGACAGACTTACACAGATCCTTTGTACTACCTATACATAAGGATACTGTCTAGGCATTAAAGTGATATACACAACATTCTGGAAACAACAGGGGGAGAGCTTGCAGGGGAGCCCCCCAGGTGACTGAGGGTGTCAACTGCACAGAGCCTAAGAGTAGTACAGGACCATGTACTGTACTGGGACATCACAAACCCCCCTACTTAACAAGTCGTCCTGCCAGATGCAGTCCTGAGGCATTTAGTACACAAACGTCCATTTCAGGCTGGTGAAATAATGGATAACATTAGAGTTTTTGTATAAATTTTCCATACACGCTCTGATTTGTGGTTGAACAGGATTAGAGATGACTTTCAACTTGTGCATATAAGTTTACTTTACTTGGAAGAAACTTTCACTATGCTTTTACTGACTTGCATAACTTTTACTAGACATGACATTTTGACTTTGTATATGATATACTGTACATGACTTGACTATATACTAGACATTGTATTTACGACTAGACTTATGACTATGAATTACACATTGTCGGATTGGGTTGCCTGAGGCTCTCTGCCCAATGCCTTGGCTACCAGGGTCCCTTGGCATTTAAAACACATCTCCCCAGAACACTATTTTCAGTTTATTCTAGACTTATTTATGCTAGACAACTGTTACAGATAACATTTGACATTTCTGTCACCTTGTATGTGCATGACATTGACTATGTGCATGAGTTTAGTCTCAGGAGTACTTTCTGGCCAGGAAAGTATCCTGCGCACGAACGTAATGATATATGACATTAGATACATTTGACATACGACAACATGTAGGCTGTGAAATGTTGAGTGCTACAGTACTACTGTATGTGACTGAGTTATACAATACTTATGTGTACTTTATGTAGACTGGTTATGTGTACTTTAGTCTTTGTATCTAGCCGGTATCTGCCCTTGCGTGGACCATTGGGACCTACGCAGCACCATCTCTTGGGACTCAGGAACAGCAACCTCTTCAGGAGCTCTTGACTCAGCCGAAATAGGTCTTAACTCTGGACTGACAGGACTTGAACTTGGAGGTTCGACCATGGGTGAGGCAGGTGATCTGGAGACTAGTGACTGGTGATCAGAAGTGATCAACCAATAGCAGATCGGGGAGGGGGGGGAGGGATAAAGTTCGGTTCCCCCCCGCTCTGCCCAACCACTGTAGTCAGGGCAGAGCTGGGTAACCATCGGTGACCGACACCGGAGGATGCTTACCATCAGCAGCGGGTGGCGATGAAAGGCAGCTCTCTGATGCGGCAATGACGTGAAGACTACGGAAGCCGGTGAGTTGCCTAGCAACATCTGGAGGGCTACAGCTCTAAACTGTAGCCCTCCAGATGTTGCAAAAGTACAACTCCCAGCATACCCAGACAGCTGTTTGCTGTTTGGGCATGCTCGGATTTGTAGTTTTGCAACAGCTGGAGAGCTACAGTTTGGAGATCACTGTGCAGTGGTCTCTAAACTGTGGCCCTCCAGTTCTTGCAAAACTACAACTCCCAGCATGCACACAGAGCAGTTTGCTGTCTGGGCATGCTGGGATTTGTAGTTTTGCAGCATCTGGAGGGCCACAGTTTGGAGATCACTGAGCAGTGGTTTCTAAACTGTGACCCTTCAGATATAGCAAAACTACAACTCCCAGCATGCCCAAACAGCAAACAGCTGTCTTGGCATGCTGGGAGTTGTAGTTACTTACCTCCAACTGTTGCATAACTACATTTCCCAGCATACCCTTTGGCGATCAGTACATGCTGGGAGTTGTAGTTTTGCAACAGCTGGAGGAACACAGGTTCTGTTACCTTACTCTGTATTTTCCAACCAGTGTTCCTCCAGCTGTTGCAAAACTACAACTCCCAGCATGTACGGTCTGTCAGTGCATGCTGGGAGTTGTAATTTTGGTACAGCTGGAGGTTTGCCCCCCATGTGAATGTACAGAGTACATTCACACGGGCGGGTTTACAGTAAGTTTCCTGCGGCAAATTTTCCACCGCAGTGCAAATTCCTAGCGGGAAACTCACCGTAAACCCCCGCCAGTGCGAATGTACCCTAAAAACACTACGCCACACTACACTAACACATAATAAAGGGTAAAACACTACATATACACCCCCTTACACTGCCCCCCCCCCAATAAAAATGAAAACGAATCGTACAGCAGTGTTTCCAAAATGGAGCCTTCAGCTGTTGCAAAACAACAACTACCAGCATTTCCGGACAGCCACTGGCTTTCCAGGCATGCTGGGAGTTTAGCAACAGCAGGAGGCACCCTGTTTGGGAATCAGTGGCATAGAATACCCCTATGTCCACCCCTATGCAATCCCTAATTTAGTCCTCAAATGCGCATGGCGCTCTCTCATTTTGGAGCCCTGTCATATTTCAAGGAAACAGTTTAGGGCCACATATGGGGTATTTCCGTACTCGGGAGAAATTTCACTACAGATTTTGGGGGGCTTTTTCTCCTTTTACCCCTTATGAAAAGGAAAAGTTGGGGGCTACACCAGCCTGTTAGTGTAATTTTTTTTATTTTTTACACTAACATTCTGGTGTGGCCCCATACTTTTTATTTTCACAAGAGGTAAAAAGAAGAAAAGACCCCCAAAATTTGTAACGCAATTTCTCCTGAGTAGGGAAATACCCCATATGTGGGCGTAAAATGCTCTGCGGACGCACAACAAGGCTCAGGAGTGAGAGCGCACTATGTACATGTGAGGCCTAAATTGGTGATTTGCACAGGGTTGGACGATTTTATAGCGGTTCTGATATAACGGCAAAAAAATAAATACCCACGTGTGACACCATTTTGGAAACTACACCCCTCACGGAATGTAACAAGGGGTATGTGAGCCTTAACACCCCACAGGTGTTTGACGAATTTTCGTTAAAGTTGGATGGGAAAATGAAGAAAAACTTATTTTTTCACTAAAATGCTGGTGTTACCCTAAATTTTTCATTTTCACAAGGGAAAATAGGAAAAAAGCCTCCCAAAATTTATAACCCCATTTCTTCTGAGTAAGAACATACCCAATATGTGGATGTAAAGTGCTCTGCGGGTGCACTTCAATACTCAGAAGAGAAAGAGCGCCATTGGTATTTTGAAGAGAAAATTTGTCCAGAATTGAAGGCCACGTGTGTTTACAAAGCCCCCATAGTGCCAGAACAATGCCCCCCCCCCCCATGTGACCCCATTTTGGAAACTACACCCCTCACGGAATGTAATAAGGGGTGCAGTGAGCATTTACGCCCCACAGGTGTCTGACAGATTTTTGGAACAGTGGTCTGTGAAAATGAAACATGTAATTTTTCATTTGCACAGCCCACTGTTCCAAAGATCTGTCAAATGCCAGGGGGAAGTAAATGCACACTGCACCCCTTATTAAATTCTGTGAGGGGTCATATGTGGGGGCGGGGTCCACTGTTCTGGCACCACGGAGGCCTTTGTAAACGCACATGGCCCCTAACTTCCATTCCAAATTCTCTCTCCAAAAGCGCAAAGGCGCTCCTCCTCTTCTGAGCATTGTAGTGTGCCAGCAGAGCACTTGAAGTCCACACATGGGGTATTTCCATACTCAGAAGAAATGGGGTTACAAATTTTGGGGGGCATTTTCTCCTATTACCCCTTGTAAAAATGTTAAATTTGGGTAAAAACCAGCATTTTAGTGAAAAAAAATGTTTTTTTCATTAACACATCCGACATCCGAGGAGTGTAGTTTCCAAAATAGTAGGCCATGTGTTTTTTTTTTTTTATGGTGTTCTGGCACCATATGGGCTTCCTAAATGTGACATGCCCCCCAAAAACCATTTCAGCAAAATTTGCTTTCTAAAAGCCAAATGTTACTCCTTCTCTTCTGAGCATTTTAGTTCGCCCACAGTGCATTTTACGTCCTAACATGGGGTATTTCCATATTCAGAAGAGATGGGGTTACAAATTTTGGGGGGCATTTTCTCCCATTACCCTTTGTAAAAATGGTAAATTTTGGAAAGAAACTAATAATAATGTTTTCATTTACACATCAGACTTTAACGAAAAGTCGTCAAACACCTGTGGGGTGTTAAGGCTCACTGTACCCCTTGTTACGTGCCTTGAGGGGTGTAGTTTACAAAATAGTATGCCTTGTGCTTTTTTTTTTTTTTTTTTTTTTTTTGCTATTCTGGCACCATAGGGGCTTCCTAAATGTGACATGCCCCTCAAAAACCATTTCAGAAAAACTCACTCTACAAAATCCCATTGTGGCTCCTTCCCTTCTGAGCCCTCTACTGCGCTCGCCGAGCACTTCACATACACATATGAGGTATTTCCTTACTCGAGAGAAATTGGGTTACAAATTTTGGGGTGCTTTTTCTCCTATTACCCCTTGTAAAAATTCAAAAACTGGGTTTACAAGAACATGCGAGTGTAAAAAAATAAAGATTTTGAATTTTCTCCTTCACTTTGCTACTATTCCTGTGAAACACCTAAAGGGTTAATAAACTTTCTGAATGTCATTTTGAATACTTTGAGGGGTGTAGTTTTTATAATGGGGTCGTTTATGGGGTATTTCTAATATGAAGGCCATTCAAATCCACTTCAAACCTGAACTGGTCCCTGAAAAATTCCGATTGTGAAAATTTTGTGAAAATTAGAAAATTGCTACTGAACTTTGAAGCCCTCTGATGTCTTCCAAAAGTAAAAACATGTCAACTTTATGATTCAAATATAAAGTAGACATATTGTGTATGTGAATCAATATATAATTTATTTGGAATGTCTATTTTCCTTACAAGCAGAGAGCTTCAAAGTTAGAAAAATGCTAAATTTTCAATTTTTTCATAAAATTTTTGAATTTTTCACCAAGAAATGATGCAAGTATCGACATAAAGTAGAATATGTCACGAAAAAACTATCTCGGAATCAAATTTATAAGTAAAAGCTTCCCAGAGTTATTAATGCATAAAGTAATAGAGGTCAGATTTGAAAGAAATGCTCCCGTCCTTAGGGTCATAATGGATTCCGTCCCTAAGGGGTTAATGTATATGGTTTTTGTAATTTTAACTACTTAAAAAAAAAAAAGATTATTATTTTACATCACCATTTTTTGACCTCTGTGACATTTTATTTTTTTCATCTACAAAGCTGTGTGCAGTTTTTGTGGGGTGAACAGTAATTTTTATTGACACAATTCTGGGTAAATGAGACTTACAGGGGTTCTCCACCCCTAGACATCTTTTCCCTTATCCAAAGGATAGAGAAAAAGATGTCTGATTGCTGGGGGTCCAGCCACTGGGGACCCCCCAAGATCTCTCCTGCAACACCGCCTGTTGTCTGGTGCACAGAGCGAACTTTGCTCCGTGCCTGACGACTGGCGATGAAGGCTCGTGACGAAGTTTGCTCTGTGCACCAGATGACAGGGGGCTGCAGGAGAGATTGCGGGGGTCCCCAGTGGCGGGACCCCTGCGATCAGACATCTTATCCCCTATCCTTTGGATAGGGGAAATTATGTCTAGGGGTGAAGTACCCCTTTAAGTTTTGTAAGGTTGTGCAAAGATTAGATTATAATCCTGTGACTCTGGATGTACAACCTTTACTTGCTGGGAATCATACATCAGGAGTTGCTATGAAGCCAGGGCTTGGGGAAATGCTTTTATTTAAAAAATAAAAATTTACCATTTTGACTGGCAAAGTGTACAGTGCAGTCTTAGCCTACTGGCAGTGTGACTATTATAAAATAACGTAATATGTACCTAACTTTGGTTACCAATAATATATACTAAACCCGTAAACAAGTTTATTACATTACAGTTCATGAATAGCAAGACAAATAACGTCATATTTCCTTTGCAGCATACCACAGGAAAGCAACTGAAATGCTACCTTGTAATGCAAAGGTTCCTCCTATCAAATTATTTAAGAAAATAAACATTTGAGCGGATAAATGTTTATACATAGTATTTTATTCCTTCCAAAAATTTTGTTTTTACTGGCGGAGTTTACATATCAGAAAATGTCAAAGGCAAAGGCCTGGTTACTCCTTTATCTTGACTTTGCCAGGTGGCAAATGTAGAGCATAGATTTGACATGCTGAGAGTTATTTATGAGCAGATAGGGAAAAAATCAGAAGACAAGGAATGAAACAGATGGCAGGGTGAAATGCTACATTTACTTGTCTTGCAGCACCATTGAATGTTGGGAAGAGTCCTGTCATGTCTGCCTTTCTGTCCTGTCTTCTATATTTATGTGTTAGTCAGGCTCATTTACTGACAAAAATAGCAATGAGAAATAAGGCACTTGTGTTCATTCCTACCTTGTATAAGGAAACTTAAAAAAATACCTCATGACAGTATATTATTTGGGTACGTTCAGACGTACAGGATCTGGTGCACCTTTTCTGCTGCTGATTTTGCTACCCATTGACTATAATAAGTAGCAAAAGCAGATGATGAAAATAGGCAACAAAATATGACAACAATATATGAAGATGGGATGTGAAGTCAAAAGCTTCCTCCTTTGTTGTTTTTCCTTCCCAATCTTGTCCTCCTATCCCGACCTCATATCCCCTCCTTATGAGGATGAATGCCATCTGGATCTGGCGATTTGTCTATTTAGATTTTTTGTAGGCGGCACTGTACTTCTTCCTGGGTTAGACAGGTGACCTGTACTGGGGAGTTTACCTTATCTTGCTGTATTTCACCTGGCATTTCATTGTCCTCGGTGAATGCAGTCAAGAAGAATTTGTTTAACATACTTTACTTTTTCCTGATCCCTGTTTATAATTTCTTCTTTATCGTTTTTAACTTTTTTGCTATTTATATAGTTAAAGAACATTTTGGGGTTAGTTTTACTCTCTTTGGCAATGAGTCTTTCTGCCTTTACTTTTGCAGCTTTTATCCTTTTTTTTACATATTGTACATTTTTCTCTGTAGCTTTTTAATGCTCATTCACTGCCATCCTGTTTTAGTAGTATAAATGCTTTATTTTTGTCATTTATTGCCCCCTTACCGTTCGTATTCATCCATATTGGTTTTCTTTTATTTCTGACCCTTTTATTCCCATAAGGTACCGTATTTATCGACGTATAACACGCACTTTTTAGGCTAAAATTTTTAGCCTAAAGTCTGTGTGCGTGTTATACGCCGATACACCCCCAGGAAAGGCAGGGGGAGAGAGGCCGTCGCTGCCCGCTTCTCTCCCCCTGCCTTTCCTGGGGTCTAGAGCGCTGCTGTCGGCCCTTTTCACCCCCTGGTTATCGGCTCCGCTGCCCGTTCTGTCCCCCTGACTATCGGTGCCGGCGCCGATAGCCAGGGAGAGAGAAGCGGCGCCGACAGCCAGGGGGAGAGAAGGGGCAGCGGCACCCATTGCCGGCGCCGCTGCCCCGTTGCCTCCCCCCATCCCCGGTGGCATAATTACCTGAGTCGGGTCCGCGCTGCTCCAGGCCTCCGTTGTGCGTCCCCAGCGTCGTTGCTATGCACGGCGCGGCGCTCTGACGTCATGCGCCGCGCCGTTCAGCGCATAGCAATGACGCCGGGGACGCACGACGGAGGCCTGGAGCAGCGCGGACCCGACTCAGGTAATTATGCCACCGGTGATGGGGGGGAGGCAACGGGGCAGCGGCGCCGGCAATGGGTGCCGCTGCCCCTTCTCTCCCCCTGGCTGTCGGCGATAACCAGGGGGTGAAAAGGGCCGACAGCAGCGCTCTAGACCCCAGGAAAGGCAGGGGGAGAGAAGCGGGCAGCGACGGCCTCTCTCCCCCTGCCTTTCCTGGGGGTATATCGGGGTATACACGCGCACACACGCACCCTCATTTTATCATGGATATTTGGGTAAAAAATTTTTTTTACATAAATATCCTTGGTAAAATGAGGGTGCGTGTTATAGGCCGGTGCGTGGTATACCCCGATAAATACGGTATATACATCTTACAGTGAGAATTTAAGATATTTTTTAAAGTCTCCTATTTAGTGTCAGTATTCTTGTTTTTGAGGACATTATCCCAATTTATTTTGTTAAGGTCTTCTCTGAGTTGATCAAACTTTGCCCTCCTAAAGTTCATTGTTTTTGTGTCCCCTAAAGAGATTCCCTTATTGAAGAACAAGTTATAATGTATTATATTATGATCACTATTTCCTAGGTGTCCTTCTACCTGCACATTAGTTACTTTGTCAGGTCTGTTGGTTAATATTAAGTCGAGAATGGTGCCGTCTCTGGTTGGGCCCTGCACCGTTTGGGACAGATAATTGTCTTTAGCTATAGTCAGAAACCTGTGTCCTTTATGAGATTCACAGGTCTCAGTCCCCCAGTTTATATCAGGATAAAGTCCCCCATTATTATCACCTCATTCTGATTTGCTGCCTTGTTTATTTGCCTCAGTAATTGATCTTCTGGCTCTTCCATTATGTTTGGTGGCTTTTAGCAAACCACTATCAGAATTTTTTTATTTTTTACTCCATATATTTCTACCCATAATGACTCCACATTATCGTTTCCCTACCGTATATCCTCCCGCAGTGCAGCCTTCAGACTCGATTTCACATAAAGACAAACTACTCCCCCTTTCCGTTTTGGCCGATCCTTCCTGAATAGACTATAACCCTGTATGTTGACCGCCCAGTCACAGCTATCATCCAACCAAGTCTCTGTTATACCTGCTTTGTCATAATTTTCCTCAGACATCAACCACTCCAGTTCCTTTGTTTTATTGGACAGACTTCTGGCATTAGTCAACATGCAATTCAAAGGTGTATGTTTTTTCTTCGTACGAAGCCTATCCCTATTAACTATTCTATACCCCTCTATAACTATACCTCTCCCTCCGCTCCACCCCCAGGTACATTAATAAGTCCCCCCTCTCTATCTACACTATCTTCCCCCTCTACATTGTAGGTTCCCTTCCCCCCAGTCCCTAGTTTAAACACTCCTCCACCCTTCTAACCATCTTTTCCCCAAGCACAGCTGCACCCTACCCATTGAGGTGCATTCCGTCCCTATGGTAGAGCCGGTATCCGACAGCGAGGTCAGCCCAGTTCTTCATGAACCCAAACCCCTCCTTCCCACACCAGCTTCTGAGACACTTGTTTACCTCCCTAATCTCCCGCTGCCTCTCTGGTGTGGCTCGTGGTACAGAAAATATTACCTTGGAGGTCCTTGCCTTAAGCTTGCGGCCTAAGTTCCTGAAATAATTTTTAAGGAGACTCCATATTGGTGCCAATATGTACAACGACTGCTGGGTCCTCTCCAGCCCCACCCAGCAACCTGTCAACCCGATCCTCGATGTGCCGAACTCAAGCGCCAGGAAGACAACACACTGTTCGGCGATCTGTCTGTCCCCCTAATAATTGAGTTCCCCACTACCAGTACCTGTCTGGCCTGCCCTGTACTCCTCCCTCCCTCCTTATTGGAGCAGACACCACCCTGGCGGTCAGAGGTAGAGTCCTGCTGCAGTACTGCTAGCTCTGAAATGGCATCCCCCTCATCTGCCAACCGGGCAAACTTGTTGGGGTGTGCCAGATCAGGACTATCCTCCCTGAACTTTTCCCTCTACCCCATTTTTTAACTGTGACCCAGCTAGCTGCCTGACTGTCCTGCACCTCCGTCCCACTATCCTCCTCCACCTCTACCCCAGAGAGTACTTGCTCAGTGAGCAGGAGACTCCTCTCCAAGTTGTCAATGCGTCTCAGTGTTGCCAGTTGCTCCTCTAGATCCAGGATCTGGGCTTCCAAATGAACAACTTGCACACATCTCGCACAACAATATGCACCCTCAAACTGCTGTTCAAGGATTGCATACATTGTGCAAGATGCATACTGACTGCCTTTTCCAACATATGCAGCAGATTTTGCCACCATTGACTACAATGGATCAGCAGAAAATTTGCAATAGAGGTAGATTTGCAGATTTTCCTTTTGAAGTCAATGGTAGAAAAATCAACTGCGGATTTTCCACAGCAACTACGCAGGTAATCCGCCCATGTGAACATACCCTTACTCTTTATAAAGTACTAAAAAACAGGTCCTTAGCAAATCCAAATTCTTTATTAGAGATACAATAAACCACAGGTAGATGGTACTTACCATAGTTAAAGATCAGACTGCATATATGTTCTTAGAAGTAGTGGACCCATTTGAGCCACCCTGCCATAGCATTCCTGGACATCTTCATAACAACCAGTGAATCATGTCACATTTATGCAGTTTTTATTTTTCGGTGAAAGTAAGCTTTATTCTCTTTTGCTGCTATATATGCACCATGTCTGTTTTTAACTGTAAAAAAGTAGTAAAGAAATGCACTGAATCATTCCATAGCTATGGTTTTTACCTTGACCAAGGCAGGGAACATAGACCATTCTGAAATAATAAGCAATTGCTTAAACAAATGTGATTCCTCTTTTCCGGAAAGCTGGCTATACGTATTGGATAAATGTCGACCAAACCCACTGATTTTCTTTGGACTACAGCCAGTTATCTAATGTGTCTTGGGGCCTCTCTACTGTCCCTTGGTGTTAGGGCAGATAACGGTTGTACAGTTGGATTTTATCTTCCTGATGCTTTTGTTGTTGGTAAGAAAAATGGCCACTGAGAAGTCTGACAGAACTCCCTCCTCTAAACACAGATAGTAAATGTGTATGAGGAATCGGGAGAGAGCGGGCTGCTTCGGCTTTTTAACGTGGATGGCCAGCTTAACTTTTTAAGTCATATAGGAACCCCGAGGTCTAGCGAGATTCGGGGACTCCCTGATACAGAAATACCTTGTGATAGAATATGTTTAAATGATCAACTAAAAGATTTTTATGTTTTTTAGAAAAAAAATGACCTCTGGTATAACATTCCAGGTATAGAACGTCTTTTATTTCTGCATTCTGTCAGAATACGCATTGGAATTCAGTGTACTGGGAATATTACAAAGCCATTTTTTAACATTCCTCCTTAACATCACAAAGTAAACTAATGTGAGTGCCTGCAGGAAAGGTGCTGACAGGTTATAAAGCAGTATGATTTCTCTGCACCCCACTAGGTGAGGATAGTGTTCTGCTCAGCCACTTCACAGAGATGCTCTTAGCAGATGTCTTTGATTTGTTCATCTGCTGAACAGAGTATTTGTGATTTGTGTGTTTACACCGCCACCTTATTCACAACCTGAAGGTTTGGAGATGCTCCTTGTGAGAATCGGGGAAAAAATACTCATCTTAATGCCTAAACTGGATTAAGTCAGTGTGTGCTTTAATTCTCCTGAGATAAATGATGTCAGATCAGTTCATCATTCAGGGTGTGTTTCTTTATGCTGTTAGACGTGATTTGTACTATAGATGCTTCTGAAGATTCATAGGTACTCACATGTATGCACAACACATTTGGACTAAATATTTAAAGAAGAGGTTTTCACAGATCGAATCCCAATGAACTATGATTGTGAATGGCTGAATAAAAGCTCATGATCACCATATGGTTATTTACATGCCACCTCCTTTTTTGTGTTTTATCAGTAAAAGTTATAAGAAGGAAGGGGGATAAGTGGGGCCACTATTTGAGCATTATACATGTTAGGACTTTTAGGGGCCTAGGGATTTACCTGATACTTTGCAGTCATGCTACAGAAAAATTTCCCTTTTTTTCCAGTTGTAGTTGTAGCTGTTATTTTAAACTAGTTTATCTAAATACAGCTGCAGCTTTAGAGCTTTTTTCTGTAAATGGCCTAAATAAAGCACAAGCGACTTACTTTTACTTCTGTAAAAATTATGGCCATAAAATAGTGTTAACAAACACCCTATCGACTATTGAGATCAATAGAAATCAACAGGAAAAAGGGCAATTTTATTACCCATTTTTGAGCTGTAAAACATGTTTTTTTGTGCTAAAAATGGGCAAAAACCTGTGTGTGAACATAGCCTTACAGAGCTCACCAATCTCTCTCTTCCTTCATGTGCCCTCTGATCGTTGAACAGATGCAGAATTCATGGGGAGTGTGTATATTAGAGCCAAACCCCCAACTCATTGCTCCCACTGGGGCACCATTTCATCCTAATACAGCACACTGGTATTAATAATTTGGTAGCCCAGGCAGTTTTTCATGCACAGTCTACACTTGTTAAAGGGGGTACTCCACTGGAAAAAAATTTTTTTTAATTAACTGGTGCCAGAATGTTAAACATATTTGTAAATTACTTCTATTAAAAAAATCTTAATCCTTTCTCTACTTGTCAACTGTTGTATGCTACATAGAAAGTTATTTTCTTTTCGAATTTCCTTTCTGTCTGTCCAGAGCAGAATAGGTTTTCTATGGGGATTTGCTCCTACTCTGGACAGTTCCTAACATGGACAGAGGTTTCAGCAGAGAGCACTGTGGTCAGACAGAAAGGAAATTAAAAAAGAAAATAACTTCCTGTGGAGCATACTGCCGCTGATAATTACTGGAAAGATTGCTTTTTTAATAGAAGTAATTTACAAATCTGTTTAACTTTCTGGCACCAATTGATTAAAAAAATAAATATTTTCCAGTGGAGTACCCCTTTAAGCTGCTGTACTGAGCCCTGGTATCTCTGGTTGGGCTGAATATTCACCAAATGCTTTAATTGAATTTACACCTTGTGGTTTTTGTCAAACCATATAAAAACTAGATACAGCAATTATAAACAGTAACTAAAATAAGGAAAAGAAGCAAATTTTCCATGTCAAACATTACTTCTTTAGCAGTTGTTAAATATATGATTCTGTTCCTTCCACGGCTCAGAAAGATTAGGTTGAAAAAAATGTGGCATGCTTTGATACTCCGCAGATAGATACTTGAACTGTCTCGATGTCACATGTTTACAATATATTCTGAGAACTACTCCGAATGTCAACAGGGCTCATGATAATATTTATCATGCATCTTTTTTACCAAATCCTTACTGGAGCCTAATATATTTGTGAAAAGACATTACTGATCTTGATTTACATTAGCTTGGGAAAAAGTGTCTTTGTGAATTTGTTCCAATGCTGTCTTGCAAATAAAAATATGTCTTGGAATGTTACTACCTAACAGAATGTTACTACCCAACAGAATTAACAAATACACAACAGAGTGCTGTAGTATAAAAAATCTGAGATCTGAGACTTGTGCCCATAATAGGACGTGGGGCCTCTTCTGTACCTCCACATGTCTCCAATTTTATATGGAGACAAATGGATGTTTTTGCACACAAAAAAAGTGCCATAAGCTATTAGGCTCAGTATGTACAGAGGTATTCACCCCTAGAAGCATATGTTCATTTTTCGGGAGAATTTGCATGATATTTTCAGGGTACAATATTTTTTTTTTTTTTGCTTTGAGTTTAACACAAATGAAAAGTATATGGCAAGCAGACCAAACATACACTAGTAGACCTTTTGTCCATTAAAGTCAAAGGGCTTGCTGTGGATATGATGTGATATATGCCAGAATATTTTTGGCCAACATATACCTATAAAGTAAGGGGTACTCCGGCCCTAATACATCTTATCATGATGCCTCTCCCCCTTGTGATGTCACACCACGCCCCTTCAATGAAAGTTTATGGGAGGGCGCATGACGGCTGTCACGCCCCCTCCCATAGACTTGCATTGAGGGGGCAGGGCTTGATTTCACACGGGCGCTGAGTTATGACGTCCAACCCTGTGGTCGTCATGATGCACACTCGGAGCCTCCAGTGCTGCAGAGAGCTCGAAAAGGTGGGTGCTGAATAACAGATTGCGAGGGTCCCCAGCGGTGGGACTCCCTCAATCAGACATCTTATCCCCCTAGCCTTTGGATAGGGGCAGGGTTGTGGAAATTTTATAATTTAGCAAATTTGGTGGTTTTCTTTTCTACGCCATTTACCTTGTGGTTGAACTAATGTTATTTTGATACTTTAGGTCGCTTGATTACAGCGATACCAGATTTGTATAGTTTCCGTCATGTTTTACTAGTTTAAAAAGAATTCAGAACTTTTTCAAATTTTTTTAATTGCCATTTTTTTACCCCTGTAGTCTTAAAAAAAAAAAGAAAATTCACATACCAGGCTGTATGAGGGCAAATATTTTGCACCATAATCTGTTTTTTGTATCGGTACCATTGTGGTATTGATTTGACTTTTTAATCACTTTTTAACTTTTTTTTCCTGGGATATTATAAAAATTGCAATTCTGTGGTTTACGTCATTTACCATATGGGATACAAAATGTTATATTTTAATGGTTCATACAATTACGCACGCAGCGATACTAAATATATTTATTTTTACTATGTTTATTATATAGGAAAAGGGGGTGATTTCAACTTTTAACATGGAAGGGGTTAATGTGTGTCTTAAACTTTTATAAAAAAATTTTTTTTTACACTTTATTAGACTTTTAGGAGGAATCACTAGATTCCTCATACAGATCAATAGAGTTCTATTCAACTCCATTGATCTATGTGCTCTGCGATCCATTGATAGAGCCTAGTCCAGCCGGGCTCTATCAACGACAGAGCCACAGACACCAGGGAAGCAGAGGTAAGCCCTCCGGCTACCTCTATAGTGGATCTCCCCCCTGTGATCACGCTGCGGGGGGGCAATCCACCCCACTAGCCCACCAGGGAGCATTCACATGTCGGCTTTGACAGCAGCGATCTAAAGGGTTAATAGCCAGCCATGGCGTCACTGTGCATGCTGGCTATTAGTGGTGGCCCCCAGCTACTGAGGACAGCCGGGGGGCTGCAGAGTATGGAGAGGCAGGAGTCTGGAGCCCGCTTCATACAGACTGCTGAGCGCCGCCGCGCTAGTCAGGTCCGGCCCTGCTTGCCCAAAGTAGGGCTAAGGGCTGGAAGAATTCACCTGCCCGGCGCCAAGAAATGCGTGTCCAGGGCATAGGGCGATAGGAATTCCACATCCCTGAAAGATGTGTTAGGGCCGAAGTACCCCTTTAAAACATTATGTAAATTGGGCCTTGCCTGCTCATCTGGCGCATTTAAATCAGCTAAATTTTAGAATGAATATTTAACTTTGTAAATACTAATATAGTAAATACTTTTATTCCCCATTAAATAACAATTCTGTCACATCTTTTCTTAGAACTTTATATTGTTATGTACCTCTGTTGCCAACTAGGTGTTCCTGTCCCCCTGTCAATAGACTGTGTTCCCACAGCGTTGGGTCACCAGAGTGCACACATTTATTATCTATCCTGTAGGTAGGTAAGAAAAATAATTGGTGAGAAAACCACTTAAAACCTGTTATGATAAAATGCAGGATCATTTGTAGGCATCAGGATATAGAACAGGAAGAGCCAAGTAGACTGATAACATTTTGGGGCACAATTTTCAGTACAACTCCAGTACATTTATTCATGTAATATTTTGCTCATTCTCGGCGTAGTAATTAAATGAGCAGCCTTACTGAGTGACTGCCAGCTCTCTCTATATACACATTTATACAAAGATAAGTCAGTCACTGAGTATGGCCGCCAACTTGACTACTAAGCATAGAAAAAGCAGAGAATTACATCAATAAATGACACGTCACCCTGAAACTTTTTCCACAAAACCTATATAGCAGTCTGCTTAGCTCCTCCAGTTCTATAGCACGATGGCTGTAGACTGGCCAGCACATTCAGTATGGCAGGTTCCCTTTTAATGCTTTCTCCTTTTTTTAATATTTAGATGACATTAAAGGGGTACTCCGGTGCTTAGACATCGTATCCCCTATCCAAAGGATAGGGGATAAGATGCCTGATCGTGGGAGTCCCGCCGCTGGGGACCCCTGTGATCTTGCACGCGGCACCCCGCTCATAATCAGTCCCCGGAGCGTGTTCGCTCCGGGTCTGATTACCGGCGACCACAGGGCCGACGGCATGTGAGGTCACACCTCCGCCCCGTGTGATGCTCCGCCCCTCAATGCAAGCCTATGGGAGGGGGCGCGACAGCTATCACACGGGTGCGGAGGCGTGATGTCACATGCCGTCGGCCCTGTGGTCGCTGGTAATCAGCGAACACGCTCCGGGTACTGATTACAAACGGGGTGCCGCGAGCAAGATCACGGGGATAGAGGATAAGGGGATAGGATAGGGGATAAGATGTCTAAGCACCGGAGTACCCCTTTAAATTTAATGAATAGAAGCTAGTATTTTTAAGTGGCAACAGAACAAAACTACTTTAAACTGTTATTGTCATTTCTTAAAACTTTTAACGTCATGTCAAAAGTTTAGATAGGACTAGGTCTCCATTCTGAGACCCACTGCGACCACGTGTTACATGCCGGTGAAGTGCATGGTGGGTTGTGCTTGACTCCTCAGCTGATAATCAAATCCAAAGTCAGAATCAGAACCAGCCGGGAAGTGAGGAGTGCACTGGCTTATAACTCGGGTTTGCGGTGGGTCTCAGGACTGAAATCTGGTACCATCTACATTTTTTACATGTCTGGACAACATGTCAAAAGTTTTTCAAATGACAGTAAGGTTGTAAAAAAAAAGTTTTATTTACTTTCCTTGATTGATACCAGAAGACAAATAAAATATAGAGTTAAGAGAACAATAGTATGTGGGAAGACTTGCATTTCATTAATTCACAGTTTTCTTAGAATTGAAAAAGAATGTGACTAGTATGTAGTTTCAGCTATATTAAAATTATCATCTACAAATTATCATCCAAAACAGCTTTCTGGAGTCTAAGTATTATTGCCGAGATTACTCCGATAAACTATTTACAGCATGTCTGCTGTTGACAATCTATTTGTCTGGCTTCATCGCTTTATGGAAAACTGTGGTTTCAAACATTAATGCACTTGTAAATCAGTTAAGTCGTAAAATGTAGCTTTTTACCTTAAATGGCTTCTGGGATCTTACACTAATATATCATTATCATATGTTTTAGCCAGGCCCTTGTTTTAGGGCACTTTTCTTGTCCTTATCCTTAATTTGTACGAACCATATTATAGTTATTAAATCTTTCATTTATAGCATTTTCCAATAAATTATTAGGAACGTATGCAGAATATTAATTTGCAATAAAGTAATTAATTTGTAATAAAGTATGTATGCTGGAGCTATGTGGACAGAGCGTGCATGATGACACATTGAGCCCCCACAGCTCTGTACTATGCATGGCACTGCATGATGCCATCTTGTAGCACTATAAAACAGGTAGTAGCAATGCATCTAGGGGAGAAAACCTCTGTAATCAGGCATAAGATGGAACCATATTAACCCCTTAAGTACAACAGACATAAATGTACATCCTGATGTGCTGGGACTTAGCGCACCATCGGAACGTTGCTCGCATCATGCACAGTAGGTCCCGGCTGCTATCAGCAACCAGGGATCTGCCGGTAATAGCGGACATCAGCGATCATGCTGATGCCTGCCATTAACCACTCTCAGATGCCATGATCAATACAGATCACAGCATCGGTGGCAATGGGGCACTGTGAATGAATGATCAGATCGCCCTCGGCACTGCTGTGGGGATCCGATCATTAAACATAGCAGCCAGAGGTCCCTTCACCTGCTCTGGCCCTCATCCCAAGGTCTACACGGGGTAAAAATGAATAAATAAATACATATATATATATATATATATATATGTGTGTGAAAAATCCCCTCCCCCACTAAAAATGTAAATTGCTCCTTGTTCCCATTTTAACCCCAAAAAGCGTAAAAATTAATTATTAATAAACATGTTTGGTATTGCCACGTGCGTAAATGTCTGAACTATCAAAATATAATGTACATGATTATGTATGATGAACGGCGTAAACGTAAAAAAAAAATGAATGTCCAAAATTGCTGCGTTTTGGTCATATCACATTTAAAAAAATTTAATAAAATAAAATTCTCAGATATAAGCAAAAATGGGACAAAAAAAACTAGAGATCACGGCGCAAAAAATGAGCCCTCATACAGCGCCGTATATGGAAAAATTTGGAAATTATAGATGGTCAAAATATACTTGTGTGAAAAAAGTTAGTATTTTTAAAAGCATTACAATAATAGAAAAGTCTGTAATCATGGGAATCATTTAATTCCTATTGACCCACAGAATAAAGAAAACAGGTAATTTTTACCGTAAAGTGTACAGCGTAAAAACAAAACCCTCCAAAATGTGCAAAATGTCAGTTTTCTTTTCAATTTCAAGTGAGTGATGTCATTACAAAGTAAAAAAAACAAGCTCTCACATGGGTCAGTGGATGAACATAAAAGTTATGATTTTTAGAAGCCGAGGAGGAAAAAATAAAAACGCAAAAATAAAATTGGCCCGATCGTTAAAACGTACCTGTCAGATCCCACAAAAAAATGTAACTGTATATGTTACTCAGTACCATATACTTGAACGCCGCGTCTAAAGTCAAAGTAAACCAATGCCAGTTAGCTAAGGGAGCTGTTCGGGATTGCCGCAGTGAAATCGCGGCATCCCGAACAGCTGTAGGACAGCAGGAGAGTCCCCTTACCTGCCTCCTGTTGTCCGATCGCCAAATGACTGCTCAGTGCCTGAGATCCAGGCATGAGCAGTCAAGCGGCAGAATCATTTTCCTATTTAACAAAAAAAACTGTTTAAATAAAATAAACATATGTGGTATCGCCGCGTGTGGAAATGTTATTGTTAATTAAACCGCACGGTCAATGGCATATGTGCAAAAAAATTCAAAAGTCCAAAATAGTGTATTTTTGGTCACTTTTTATATCATGAAAAAATGAATAAAAAGTGATCAAAAAGTCCAATCAATACAAAAATGGTACCGCTAAAAACTTCAGATCACGGCAAAAAAATTGAGCCCTCATACCGCCCCGTATGCGAAAAAATAAAAAAGTTATAGGGGTCAGAAAATGACAATTTTAAATGTATAAATTTTTCTGCATGTAGTTATGATTTTTTCCAGAAGTACGACAAAATCAAACCTATATAAGTAGGGTATCATTTTAATTCTATGGACCTATGGAATAAAGATAAGGTGTCATCTTTACTAAAAAAATTTACTGTGTAGAAACGGAAGCCCACAAAAGTTACAAAATGGGTTTTTTTCTTCAATTTTGTTGCACAATGATTTTTTTTTTTCCCATTTCGTCGTAGATTTTTGGGTAAAATGATCATCTTCCTAAATTAGTGCAAAGGTATAGTGCTAAAAGTACAGTCAGGGATGTGGAAATCCTATTGCCCGATGCCCGGGACATGCAGTTCCTGGCATAGGGCAGGTAAATATTTCAGGCCTTTAGCCCTGCTTAGGGCAAGCAGGGCTGGACCTGAAATCCCCCGACAAGTACGGCAGCACTCAGGCTGTATGGAGCAGGCTCCTGACTCGAGCCCGCTCCATACCTGATGTCCCCCAGCTGATTTCAGTTGCTGGGGGCCGCCTCTAATAGCTGACAATGGCATCTAAAGAGACATGTAAATGCTCCCTGTGGTCTAGTGGGGTGGATTGTCCCCCAGCAGCGCAATCGCATGGGGGGGGGGTGTATGCAATCCACTGTAGAGGTAGCTGGAGGGCTTACCTCTGCTTCCCTAGGGACCATGGTTCTGTTATTGGTAGAACCTGGCTGGACCAGCCATTATCAATGGAGCACAAATCACACAGATTAATGAAGTTCAAAAGAACTGCATTGATCTGTAATGAGGAATCTAATGATTCCTCCTAAAAGTCCCCTAAGGGACTAATAAAGTAAAAAACTAAAAACAGTTTAATAAAAGTTTAACAGACACACGTACTTTTCCCTTATGAAAAAAAACATGTAAACATAATAAAAATAAACATATTTTGTATCGCTGTGTGTGTACTTGTCCAAACTATTAAAATATACCATTATATATCCTGTACTGTAAATGACATAAATGTTAAAAAATAGCAAACCCTAGAATTGTTTATAGCATCATATCTCAGAAAAAAGAAACTAATAAGCAATTAAAAAGTCAAATCAATACCAAAATGATACCAATACTAGCAACAGATTACGATGAAAAAAATAAGCCATCATGCAGCCTCGTACACGAAAAAAATAAAAAAAAGTTGCAGGGGTCAAAAAATGGCAATTAAATAAAAAATTCTAAAAAGTTTAGATTTTTTTATTCATTAGTAAAACGTGAAGTAAACTATTTTCTTCCGTACTATCTCCCGTTACAAAATAACGTTTGTTATCAATAACGGGCTATAATGGATTAAAACGGATATTAGAAAAATCCCATAGACTATAATGGGATTTTCTAACGGATGTATAGGATTTGGTTACTGCCGGTGACAGCTGATTTTAGGACGGATCTTGCTAAATGGAGTAATTTGCTAGTGGGAAACAAGCCTTAGTTTGGTCCCCTACCAGCCTGGCAGGTGACCAAACTCAGGATTGAAGCTGGTGCAGGTGCAGCAGAGAAAATAAGATGTCCGGACAGTTAAAATAACAAACATTTATTAGACATAAATAGTGCATGGACTACGCGTTTCGAGGGGCGGGACCCCCTCTTCATCAGGTCCAAATTCAGGAAGTGCTTGCCGTGCATGGTGAGGCATAGCTGTTGCTGGCTTCAGTGATGTCGTGCCTGCTGGGGAATGCCCACTTTCTCCTGCCAGGAGCTCACACAGTGGGAACAAGGAGAAAGGTATGGAGGGGTGTAAGGAGGAGTTAGGAAATATAATCAGAGTTTGTTAAGAAAATATGGTTTGATGACAGGTACTCTAACATTTACTGAATTACTAAAAGTCTTCAACTACAGTTTCTAGAATAGAAAACCAGGGATCAGCAGAAAATAAAGATATCCTGAGATCTCTAAACGTCCCTTTTGTAACGTATTTATTTTAACCCCTTCTTTTTATTCTATCTTTGATTTACAATCCCTGCACCATAGTTCCTAGATCCCAATAGTTTTGCGTTTGTTCTCTGAACCCCTTTGGCATATACATTTTGAATAACAAAACAACAACTTTGACCAGATTTAGCTCCATCCTGCATCGGAGTGACCCCAAGTGTTCAAAGAGCTACAGGTTCATTTATGTGTTTATTTTTTTTAATGATTTTCCTGATCCATGTATAAGTTATTGTTCTATTTTCTATTCTAACTGTAAAAAGACGTGTGAATCTGACCTTCCCCGGCTGGTACTTTATCCTTTTAAAACATATACTGCATTTTTCAGACTATAAATGTATCGAGATAATTACATATACTTTGGCTATTGTTTTCTTTGTAAGTAGCAATCGCTAATATATTGCCTTGTCCTTTTACTAAAGAAATGTCCATGAAGTGCAATCCAGGAATGATATATTTGCTATGTACTAGTTACTGCCCCAAGCCATTCACATGTGAATATGTGCAGATGTGCCTGCCTTTAGCAGTAATTCAGAAACCTCTGAACCAGAGGCAGGCCACCCAGGAGGGGATCCTGACAGGTCAGAGTTATTGGGAAGTAACTGAGATGATGACTCCAAAAGCTTAGCCCCATTTCTACACATAATCTTCATGTTATCTTTCCAGTTCCACTCTTGGAGAAACTCCTCAGTTTACTGACAGTAGCTGTCACAAAGATCATAAAGCAGCTGGCACCATGATTTACCTTTTCACTGACGGTTTGACAAGAGGAGCACTGTTAGGGATTGCTCAAGATTTGTTTAACATTTGAGTTTATTTTCTTGTTTTACTGTTTTACAGTACGGTAGATGAATATGTACTAAAGACGTCAGTTACAGTCTATTGACGGCATATGCGGATTTACTATACATTTATAGCTTGTTGTTATTTTAGTCTCCCCTATTCAGAGAAGATTCATAATTCTGATTTATATCCACATATAGTGGAAGAAATGTTACATTGTAAAATCGATGTACCGACCAGGCACCAACTAGGTAACATACTAACATATTTTTGAGTAGGGGCCATGCCATAATTTAAGGCCTATGTTAATATCGAAGTGGTAATTATAATTACAGGATGTCAGAATCATAATTCTGTTTTTATTTTCACATCATCTATTTGTCTAATACACTTGAGACTGAAGTATACGTTTGCCATTTCAGATTAAATGTTTAATATACTTTGTTCTCTTTTTCTTTCAGATTCTGACCTGAGCATGCGGACGCTCAGCACTCCAAGTCCTGCACTAATATGCCCTCAGAATCTGCATAGCTTCCAAAATGGGAGAGGATCATCTACTTCATCATCATCCATTACAGGAGAGACTGTTGCTATAGTCCATTCACCACCTCCTACACGTCTCACTCATCCACTCATACGCCTTGCATCAAAGCATCAAAAAGAACAGGCAAACACTGACCGATTGCCGGATCAATGTATAATCCAGATTTTCTCATATCTACCCACAAACCAACTTTGTCGATGTGCTCGAGTCTGCCGGCGCTGGTATAACCTAGCCTGGGACCCTCGATTATGGAGGACTATTCGACTGACTGGTGAAACATTAAGTGTGGACAGAGCTTTAAAAGTGTTGACACGTAGACTTTGTCAGGATACCCCCAACGTCTGTCTCATGTTGGAGACAGTAATTGTTAGTGGCTGCAGGCGGCTCACCGATAGAGGGCTTTACACTATTGCTCAGTGCTGTCCAGAACTTAGGAGACTTGAAGTTTCCAATTGTTATAACATCTCTAATGAGGCCGTTTTTGACGTGGTATCATTATGCCCAAACCTGGAGCATCTGGATGTGTCAGGTACTGTTCTTACAAATACAAGAATTGTGAATTATAAAACTAACCACACTCTTGGCGCTATGGATTAAAAGAATGTCCCGCAGCAGCTATATATGCCAACCTAATGGGTCCCTGTTTGACCATTAAAAGTAATAGAAAAGACAAAATGTGTGGGAACGCAGATAGTACGTGCGCACCCTTTCCAATGTAACACAAATCACTATATATGTCCCACGGAGCATGTATTAAGATAAAACAGGAAGGTATTATCTTTCAGAAATATGTATTCATATTCTGGTCCTGTTCCTCCGATATGCGTGGTTCCTTGTGGGTAATACGGGTGTATGCAAATGTCTGTGCATTCGCAGGGAGATCTGCCCTGGCCGGCAGCGTCTCTACCTTCGTGCTGCAAAGTGAAAGGAGTTTGAGTCCCGTAGCTGGGAGCGACGTCACTACGGAGAGCTGGTAGGGCCAGAAAGGTTACTCCAACGGCGTTTCAGAAAATAGCATTTTCCTTCCTCAGGGATCTCTGAGGGCTGACAACAGTGCTCTCTGCTGACACCTCTGTCAAGAGCAGGAGCAAATCCCCAAACCTATCGTGCTCTTGACTGCTGAAAAGTACCGGAAGGATTAAGATTTTAAAATAGAAGAATTTTATAAATCTGTTTGATTTATTGGTACCAGGTGATTTAAAAAAAAAAGTTATTTTTCACCAGAGTACCCCTTTAACCCAACAGGTGCCAGACAGTTATACAGCTTTCTAACTTACTTCTATTTAAAAATGTTAAAGAGTACCTGTCATCAAACCATATTTTCTAAACTAACTCAGATTATATTCCTTAACTACTTCTAACACCCCTCCTGCCCTTAATTTTTTTTTCCAAGCTTTAAAAAGCTCTGTTTCATACCTTTCCCTTGCTCACATTGTGTAAGCTCCTGGCAGGAGAAAGTGGGCGTTCCCCAGCTGACACAATGTCACTGGAGCCGGCAAGAGCTGTGCCTCGCCATGCCCCGCACTTACTGAGTTTAGTCCCCTGCCAGGCCCAAAGGAGACCAGACTAACTGTTTGACTTGTGCATGGGACAGAACAGAACAACCTAGTGGGCATTTTTTTCAATTACATTAAAAACATATAAGGGTTAGTTCACATGATCGGATTTATTTGCGGGTTTCCCGCTGCGTATTTGAAAGGGGGCTGAACCTCCGTGGCTGTCCGCAGCAGATTTTACGCTGTGTAAAATCTGCCGCAGACCCTACTGACTTCAATGGGGCTTGCGGCAGATTTTCCGCTGTGGAAAATCTGCTGCGGACAGCCATGGAGAGCCCGCCCCCTTTCAAATACGCAGCGGGAAACCTGTAAATAAATCCGCTTATGTGAACGAGCCCTAAAGGTTGAGAATTTAAACAGCAAGTAAATAGCAAAGTGTCTTATAACTAAATAAGGACCAATATAATAACAGTTTAGTTTGGTGACAAGTACTCTTTAAGCCTTCAAGTACCTAGCTGCTGTATGCTCCAGAGAAAGTTATGTAGTTCTTTTCAGTCTGACCACAATGCTCTCTACTGACACCTCTGTCCGTGTCAGGAACTGTCACGAGCATGAGCAGATCTTCATAGCGAACCTCTCCATCTCCGGACAATTCCTGACTCGGACAGAGGTGTCAGCAGAGAGCATTGTGGTCAGATTGGAAAGAACTACACAACTTTCTCTGTAGTATACAGCAGCTGATAAGTACTAGAAGGCTTACAATATTCAAATAGAAGTAATTTACTAATCTGTATAATTTTCTGGCACCAGTTAATTTGAAAAAAAAAAAATATTTCTCCAGAGTACCCATATAAACGCTTCTACACCTGACTTGATATTTTTGGATAAATACTTTTAACAAGTGTTGGTTGGCCAGGGGCCTTGTGCTGAGACACCACCGATTGTTAGCTATAAAGATAATCTTTACTACCTGACTTACCAATGGATCTGAATCATTGCAGTAGACAGGCCATAGATTTACAAATGAGCCTGTATCCTGCAACAAGTCACATAAAGCAACTGCTAAGTGCTTCTCCCGGCTATACCTAGCAAAAGTGACCGTAAGGCTTCAAAGAAGTTTTCCACCCAAAATGTAAAAGGGCCAGTCAGTATGTAAAGCAAAAGTGACAGTGGAAGTGCCCGAATTTTGATTGCCAACCTTGAATTATTTTTTGATAAAACTGATAGTAAATAGTCATTCTAGCAGAATGGATCATCAGTAATAATCCAAAAATATTACCTTCAGTTGCCGAGAAGCCAATTCAAACACAAATATATCTGCATTTTATATTCTGTTGTCGCTTATGCAAAAAAGGAAAAATGTATATCTATTTAAGTAATTAAAACAGAATGAACATTTGGCATCTGCACTCACTGCTGATTTACTAATATATAGGCTTTTTTTGTGGTAATCCTCTTTTAATGCTACTGGGCCTATTATGTAAGAGAATGTTGAAACCAGAGTAACAAGTATAATTACTCTCATTAAATAAGATTATAGCTAATACAGACTTTAATAAATCAAAAGCTTATTTAATGAAAAGTATAGCAGATACACAGGGTTCTTAAAGAGATTGTCCAGCATCAGAATAATGGTCTGCTTTTTTCCAGAAACAGTGCCAAGTGCAATGCATTTGGAAAGTTAATAGAGCCTTTCACTTTTCACATTTTGTTATTTTGCAGCCTTGTACTAAAAGAATGAAAAGAAACAGGTTCCCCCTATTATTCCACACACAATACAACATAATGAGAAAGCAAAAACAGAATTTTAGAAATTTCTGCAAATTTATTAAAAAGGAATGGGACCTCCCAATTCTCTTCATCACCGCTGAGATGTTTCTACACTTTGAGTGAAGTCACCTGTGGTAAATTTAGATGAGAGGATAAATTTGAAAATATACACCCCTGTCTATGTAAGGTCTAACAGCTAACAATACATATAAAGAAAAAAACGTGCTAAGAGGTAGAAAGAACTGCCTGTAGAGCTCAGAGGCAAAATTGTGTGCAGGCACAGATCTGGAGAAGAGTATAAAAAAAAATTCTGCACTGAAAGTTCCCCAGAGCACAATTGCTTCCTTAATTTTAAATGGAATATTTGAAACAACCAGGACACTTCTTGGAGTTTCAAACAGCGGGCATACCTCCGGGAAAAGTGCAGGATAAATGTGCGCTGAGACTGGGTGAGTTACTAATGTCATTTATTTTCCAACAATGCAACGTGTTTCATGGGTGGGGCAGCTTCCTCAGTTGCCTGAGGGAGCGGTCCCTCCTGTGAAACGCGTTGCATTTTGGGAAAATTTTCATTAGTAACCAGTCTCAGCGCCCGTTTATCTTGGGTTTTTCCTGGAGGTATATCCCCTGTTTGATGCTGCTTACCTAGCGCAGAGTGGATGCAGAGGCATTGTCTTCCTTCACACGTTACCCCATGGTTGTACTTGGATTGGAGTACAACCACTCGTGGTAAGCGCAATCCACACTGAGCGTTACCATATACTGAGGGTAATACACCATGGAGTGCATCCTGTTCTTTTGGTTTTAAACTTCTTAGAGCTGGCCCTCTAACCAAACTAATCAGGGGAGAAGGGCCTTGGTAAGAGAGGTGACCAAGAACCCAATGGTTAGTCTGTCTGAGCTCTAAATATCTTGTGTGCAGATAGGGGAAACTTTCAGAAGGTCAACCATCACTGCAACACTCCACCAATCTGGGCGTTATGGCAGAGTAGTCAGAGAGAAGCTCCTGCTCGGGAAAATACAGATGAAAGTCTGCCTAGAGTTTGCAAAAAAAAAGCACCTAAAGGACTCAAGACCCAAGATTCTCTGGTCTGATGAAACCAAAATTTAATTTTCAGCCACAGTTTAATGCATCATGTCTGGAGGAAACCAGGACTGCTCATCACCTGCCTAATACCATCCCTACAGTTAAGCATGGCGGTGTCAGCGTCATGCTGTGGGATTTTTTTTCATCAGCTGGGGCAGGATAACTTGTCAGGGTTGAGGGAAAGTTGAATGAAGCAAAATACAGAAAGATTCTTAATGAAAACCTAATTTAGAGTGTTTGGGACCTCAGACGTTCCCACAAAACAATGACCCTAAGCACACACCCAGGCAACACAGGAGTGACTTAGGGACAACTCTGTGTTTTTGAATGGCCCAGCCAGAGCCTTGAACATCTCTGAAGTGACCTGAAAGGAGCTGTCCCCAGATGTTTCCCATCACACCTGACAGGGTTTGAAAGGATTAAGAAGAATGGCAGTAAATCCCCAAATCCAGATGTACCAACCTTGTGCTTCCATCCCCAAGAAGGCTGTAATCACTGCTGAAGGTGCTTCAACTAAGTACTAAGTAAAGGGTCTGAATACTTTTGTCAATACAATATTTTAGTTTTTTCTATTTTAATACATTTTCCAAAATTTCCAAAATTCTGTTTTCACTTAGTCATTCTGTTTACTTTTTGATGGGAGAAAACTTGATTATTATTTTTTTATTTAAGCACAATGTTGTAAAAGAACAAAATGTGAAAAATTGAAAGGGTCTGAAAACTTCCTAAATGCATTGTACATCAAATGTTTAGTAACTTTGCAAACATATTGATTTACTCATTTGTAGGGAACGCCTTTGGACGTTCTTATTCGCTGCTGTATTCACAAATCTAGAGTTTTTTTTTTTCCATTTAAATATTTACAATCCCAGCAGGACACAATGCACATTAGGATGGAGGAACTGCTTTTTCTTAGGGACTAGAAATGTAGGTCTAGGTTATAATTCAGGCTGTTGCTAAAGACCAATATAAGATAACTAATGTATTTACAATGTTAAGCTACTTGCCGTGTGCACTAGGAAAACTGTCAAACATATCCCTAGGCTCTCACCTGCATGATCGAATGTCCTTTTGGCTTCTTACAGGCCAGCATACACCAAGGATACAATGGGTTGGTTTTTTTTTCCAGTTTTTAATTTTTGCTGTATGGAAAAGTTTAGCAGTCTGTGTTATTCCATACAGAGGCATCTAGTAAAACAAACCTGTATATCATGATGTATATGTTTTCTTAACCTAGGGGTTATATACATATGTATTGCATTGATCTGTGCATCACACACTATATCCAATTGTTTCTCATTGTATATTGAATTATAAAGCACTGATGAATAGTGAGATATATTAAAACTTCACTTTTATTTCGTTCAGGTAAAAAACATATTAGTAAAAATATCAAAAATGATGTGCAAAACTATTCGGCCGCCACCTTATTGCTGATAATAGAGTTCATAAAATAACGGCTGTCAACACTTTCATTCGTTTGGCTGAGCAAACCCATAATGTACTGCTGTTATATGTCTCTGTGCTCACCAGCCTTTAGTGTTCAGCGGATTATTTTAACTTTTTCCTGAATCGCTGCTTAGCATGTGCATTCTTGACATGTCATGCATAGGTTATAACTTTACAGATAGCAGTAATTCATATGCACAAAAGTCCGTACACATATATAGTGCACATGGACTATAATATCATCTGTGAGCCTTAAAGGGGTATTCCAGATTTTTTTTTTATTTGACTATGCTATAGGGGGTGTAAAGTTAGTGTAGTTCATAATATAGTGTCTGTACCTGTGTGTGATGGTTTTCTCACAATTCTTATGTGATTTTCACCCCACTATTTATTTTTAACAGCATACAAAATGACTGCTGTCTCGGATTTTTCCCAGCTTGCAATGTGATCGAGACCTGACTCACTAGTCTATTTAATTCCAATAGATACCCATTTGGGAATAAAAAAAAAAACTAATTTCCCATATACCCATTTATATTAAAACTCCCATAAACTTCATTGAATACTACACACTTTTTAAAATCGAATAGTGAGTTTCCTCTATTTGCTATTTTGATAAGATGATTTCCTTGTGCAGAATTCTCTGCTGCTTAAATACTGCTTTGTTTATGATGAAACAACCATGTATGCCTGCAGGTCACACACGGTTAAGTGCAAAGAGCAGCAGCGCTATAGCAATTTAAAATATCCACTCTGCCCCCCTCAACATGTTTCACTACGACGTAGCGTTATCAAGCTCACTAGTCAGCTGATGACTGGGAGCCTGTCTGCTTCAATGGGTGGAGAGAGCAATCTGAAACTAATGCAACAGCTGGAGGCACGCTGATTGAAAACCACAGGTCTGCAGCTCATTTATGTTTCAATAGGTGGGGTAGCTGATGTGTGGGAAGGAGGAAAATGGAATCATGGGATTTGTAGACAAACAAGAAAACTGAAAACAGGAAATACAAGTTCACAAAAAGCTAGCCACAGTGTTCTGGTAATCTCATAGCATAGCCATTTAGCCCAAGACAAGCGCAGATCCTTCCTAAGCATGTCCATTACTGTCTTCCAGGTACGTACTAAAATCACCTTATGGTGGATAACCCCTTTAACAACTGCAGCACTATATATGTGTACACACTTTTGTGCATATGAATTACTGCTGTCTGCAAAGTTATAACCTATGCATGAAACGTCAAGAATGCACAAGCTAAGCAGCGATTCAGGAAAAAGTTAAAAGAATCTGCTGAACACTAAAGGCTGGTGTGCACAGAGACATATAACAGCAGTGCATTTATGGGTTTGCTCAGCCAAACGAATGAAAGTGTTCACAGTCAAAGTGTTGGCGGACAAACATTTTTGCACATCATTTTTTATATTTTCACTAATATGTTTTTTACCTGAACGAAATAAAAGGGAGTTTTAATATATCTCACTATTCATCAGTGCTTTATAATGTTGTATACATATGTATGCTCAGATTGTTCATATATTTTTATTGAGGATATGGGAATAAGCCACTGCCAGACACCTCTCTTGGAAGTTTACCACACATGAGAACAATGGACTGGGCATGTTAAAAATGTAAATGCCCCATCTTTACCTTACATCAGCCTTTGGGTAAATGGGGACACCTACAAACACATAAGACATCCATCCCATTTGTATGGGAACATTTGGTATCTGCTGTTGTAACCATTGATTTATTTAAGTAAGTTCTTCTTGAGTATTAGGGCACGTGCAGGATGAACTATTAAAAAAGTGAAATATCTAAATGAAAATGGATTTTATTGTAGTAGTTATCTGGCTAAAAAGACTTTGTAATGGTCAGAAACTGTGAGCTAAATTTGAGACATTTAGCTACAATACTCCATAATCCCATCCTTAGTAACATGGTCACAGCTATACAGAACTGCCTGGATCTGCTCTACAGCAATCTGTCATTTGTATACTGAGTGTTACAAGGGAGCTGAGGTTTTGGTACATTTTTCTTTTTGCTATTTTAGGAATACTTGCTGCCACAGAATCTGTTTTCACAGCTCTCCCAGAATGTTCAGTAATTAGTATTTAAAGTGGATACTGTACTTGAAAGTTAAGTTATTCTAAAAACATGTAGATATGTTCCTTAGAAATACTTAGACTTCAGTATACTTATAAATGTTGTTTCTGTTAAATTCAACTTATATCAGTGGCAGTTTCTGCCTTGTATTTGAGCATTTGCATATTATGGTTTGGTGTGACTTTTTAATTTTGTGTGACTGAACACTTAAGAGCCCCCTCCATGTTGCACTGCTATTTCTCATTTCTCTGGAGAAGGTAGACATGCTCACAGATTGCGAGTACATAGCCCAGGCTTGCTTTCTTTCTCTCACTCACTCTAAACTGTCTCTTTCATGTGTCTCTCTTATCTGTCTCTCCATTATCTTTGTTTCTTTTCCGGTGTCCCATCTTGGTGTCTCTGTTACTAGAGATCGACTGAGCCTAACAACAGGCAGTGGACAGCAAGGAAGTGAAACACCTAGTGGCCAATACTTTAGAGTATCTTACTGGGGTAAAGACTGATTTTTGGTAAATGAAGTAAACACTGCTCAAAAAAATTTTAATAAAGGGAACAACAACACAATGTAACTCCAGGTCAATCACACTTTTGTGAAATCACACTGTCCACTCAGGAAGCAACACTAATTGACATGCTGTTGTGCAAATGGAACAGACAACAGGGTGAAATTATAGGCAATTAGCAATATACCCCCAATAAAGGAGTGATTCTGCAGGGGGTGACCAGAGACCACTTCTCAATTCTATGCTTCCTGTTTTGGTCACTTTGAATGCTGGCAATGCTTACACTCTAGTGGTAGCATGAGACTGAGTCTAAAACCCACACAAGTGGCCCAGGTAGTGCAGCTCATCCAGGATAGCACATCAATGCGAGCTGTGGCAAGAAGGTTTGCTGTGCCTGTCAGCGTAGTGTCCAGAGCATGGACACAAATTTGATTTCCATTGATAATTTTTATCAACCCATGAATGTCTGGATATGGAGTCACACTCAAAATCAAAGTGGAAAACCACTCTACAAGCTGATCCAACAAAAAGCTCCATTTTGGCTTACTCAAGTTAATTTTAGCAAACTGTAGTCTTGCTTTTTTATGTCAGCAGTGGGGTCAGCAGTGGGGTCCTGCTGGGTCTCCTGCCATAGCGTTTCATTTCATTTAAATGTCGATGGATAGTTTGTGTTGACACTAATGATCCCTGAGCCTGCAGGACAACTTGACTATCTTTGGAACTTGTTTGGGGCTTCTTATACACCATCCGGACTATCCTGCGTTGACACCTTTCATCAATTTTTCTCTTCCGTCCATGCCCAGGGAGACTTGCTACAGTGCCATAGGTTGCAAACTTCTTGATAAGGCATGGAGCATGGAGGCGCTACCAGGAGACAGGCCAGTACATCAGGAGATGTGGAGAAGCCGTAGGAGGACAACAACCCAGCGGCAGGACCGCTATCTCTGCCTTTGTGCAAGGAAGATCAGGAGGAACACTTCTAGAGCCCTGCTAAATGAACTCCAGCAGGCCACAAATGTGCATGTGTCCACTCAAACGGTCAGAAACAGACACCATGAGGGTGGTATGAGGGCCCGACATGCACAGGTGGGGGTTGTGCTTACAGCCCAACACCGTGCAGGACGTTTGGCATTTGCCAGAGAACAACAATATTGGCAAATTCACCACTGGTGCCCTGTGCTCTTCATAGATGAAAGCAGGTTTACACTGAGCACAAGTGACAGATGTGACGCCGTGGAGAACGTTCCGGAGATGCCGTGGAGAACGTTCTGCTGCCTGCAACATGCGTCAGCATGCCCGGTTTGGCGGTGGGTAAGTAATGGTGTGTGTGGCATTTCTTTGGGGGGCTGCACAGCCCTCCACGTGCTTGCCAGAAGTAATCTGACTGCCATTAGGTATCGAGATGAGATCCTCAGACGCCTTGTGAGACCATATGCTGGTGCGGTTGGCCCTGGGGTCCTCCTAATGCAAGACAATGCTAGAACTCATGTGGCTGGAGTGTGTCAGCAGTTCCTGCAAGAGGAAGGCATTGATGCTATGGACTGGCCCGCCCGTTCCCCAGACCTGAATCCAATTGAGCATATCTGGGACCACAGACTGCCCAGGAGTTGTGCGGATGCTTTAGTCCAGGTCTGGGAGGACATCCCTCAGAAGACCATCAATGGGAGCATGCCTAGGCGTTGTAGGGAGGTCATACGGGCACGTGGAGGCCCCACACCCTACTAAGCCTCATTTTGACTTGTTTTAAGGACATTACATTAAAGTTGGATCAACCTGTAGTGTGGTTTTCCACTTTGATTTTGAGTGTGACTCCATATCCAGACCTCCATGGGTTGATAAATTTGATTTCCATTGATAACTTTTGTGTGATTTTTGTTGTCAGCACATTCAACTATGTAAAGACGAAAGTATTTCATATGATTACCGTATATACTCGAGTATTAGCCGACCCGAATATAAGCCGAGGCCCCTAATTTCACCCCAAAAACCCAGGAAAACCTAATGACTCGAGTATAAGCCTAGGGTGGGAAATACATCATCCCCCCCCATGTCATCATCCCGCCTCCTCTGTCATCATCCCGACTCCCACTGTCATCATCCAGAGCCCCCCTCATCCCTCCTGTCATCATCCAGACCCCCCTCATCAGCCATCATACAGATCCCCCTTGCCACCCCTATCATTATCCAGACCCCCATCATACCCCCCTGTCATCATCCAGACCCCCTCATTCCTCCTGTCATCATCCATACCCCCCTATCCCCCCATCATACAGATCCCCCTTGCCCCCCTTATCATTATCCAGACCCCCCTCATACCCCCCCTGTCATCATGGAGATCCCCCTCTCTTGTTCTCTACTCACCTCCCCAGTTGCAGCTCTGTCGGTCCTTCCCTAGCAGCCATCCAACGTCGCTGCAGGGACCGTCCGACTTCCAGTGGGGAGGGTGAGCCGGTCCGGGCCGTCCATCTTGACCGAGAGGCCCTCTTTTCCACTGTGGGCTGGCCCCGGACTAGGGACGCTGCATTGACACCGCTGCGTAGGGACGCCCCTGACATCACGGACATCTGCTGCGCACAGACATCCCTGCATGGCGGCGTCAATGCAGCGTCACTAGTCCAGGGCCGGCACAGAGCTGAGAAGAGGGCCTCTCGGTCAAGATGGATGGCCCGAACCGGCTCACCCTCCCCACTGGAAGTTGGAAGGTCCCTGCAGCATAGTTGGGCGACAATGGACGGCCTAGCCCATCCCCGCGCCACCCCCACCAGTATGCCTGCGATTTTTTTTTTCCCAATCACTCGAGTATAAGCCGAGGGGGACGTTTTCGGCACCAAAAATGGTGTTGAAAAACTCAGCTTGTACTCGAGTATATACTGTAGTTCATTCATTCAGATGAAGAATGTGTTATCTTAGTGTTCCCTTTATTTTTTTGAGCAGTGTATAAAAAATTTCATAAATCACATAAGTTATTAGATGAAGCTAAGGTGTTAAGGAGGACCTATTTAAAATGTAGTTAGTTATATAGTTTATAGCCTTTGATGCCCATTGTATACTGCTCAAAAAAATAAAGGGAGCACTAAGATAACACATGCTCGATGAGACCTCCTATCCCGACCTCCTATCCTGACCTCCTATCCCGTCCTCCTATCCCGACCTCCTATCCCGTCCTCATATCCCGACCTCATATCCCTTCCTCCTAACCTGTCCTCCTATTTTGACCTCCTATCCCGACCTCCTATCCTGACCTCCTATCCCGATCTCCTATCCCGACCTCCTATCCCGACCTCCTATCCCGACCTCCTATCCCATCCTTCTATCCCAACCTCCTATCCCGACCTCCTATCCCGACCCGTAATATGTGTACCAGGTATTGAATATATGTCCAGCCATACGGAAGTAATATAGGAACATACATTTCCCATTGATTTGCATGGAACTTTAAACAAAAACCCTGACCCACACAAATGGGGCAGTTAAGGGTTAAATTAAATATCCTATATTTTAAGTGGACATATAAGTAACATGTGACCAAGTATTATCGAAATATCTCCAGCCCTTTGGAAGTTATGCAGTAACATATATTTCCTATAGACTTGTATGGGACTTTAAACAAAAACCCCGACCCAGGCAAATGGGGAGTGAGTAAGGGTTAATTTACCTACCCTATGTTTGTTGTTGACATATAAGCAACATGTGTGCCAAATTTCATGTTCATATCTGTAGCGGTTTGGACGTGATGCTGGAACATACACACACACACATCGAGTTTTATATATATAGATATAGCGCAGTGGGGGGCAAGACTTATAGCAGCGCTGCGGGGAGGGTAAGACATAGCCCCCCCCCCCCAGTGCATTTATATATCTTGCCCCTGCTGCACTTCTATATAGATATGGCCCCTGCAGCGCTATTTGACTTTAAAAACCCAGCTAGGAGCCCTGAATGGCCAATTGGTGCTGGCCATTCAGGGCTCCCAGCGGGGTATTTAAAAATGAAAGAAAAGTATACTCTAGACATCGTAGGGGAGCAGAGCATGCTGCCCGCTACCCTGCTTAGTAACCTCTGATCGCATTGAGTCTCAGAAGTGAGACCCCATGTGATCAATCCCTCAGCCCCTTTACTACAACCCCCATCATGGAACAGACTCTGTTCCATGATGGGGGTAGTAGTACAAGCACTAATGTAGTCTCCCCAGCAGCCCGCAGACTCCAGCAGCCAGGAACTACTCCCATCATGGAAACAAGTTTGTTCCACGATGGTAGTAGTAGTAGTCGCAGCTGTGGGAGTCTGTAGGTGGCTGAATTTTTATACTAACGGATAAAAAAAACTGATGCAAAATGATGCCACAGAATGGCATCCTTTTGCATCAGTTTGCACCCATTAGTAGTATGGTCCGTTTAGGAGGCAGTGACAATGACCGTGTGAACGTAGTAAGTAAATCCAGGATTTCCCCAGGGGTGACGAGAAACTCTGTTAAGTTATGGTCAAGCTTAGCTATTTTAATGTGTAGCCATTCTAATAGAAACCTCTGACATGTCCTACGGAGTGCATTCAGACCACCATCAGTAAAAACGAGCGGGTGGGGGGGTGGCGTTTGGGAGATCTATGTTGCTACAGGTTTCTCCGCTTGCTCTGTGTCTATATCAGTCTGTTCAGGTCACGTGACACGAAGCCAGGAGAGAACCTGCTAAGCATTCACTTCTCCCGCTCGATCTACTGATTGGAGGTCAGAACACTCAGATCCTGACCGATGAAAACTCTGATATGACTTTACCATGACTATGACTATACAACTTTCACTATAAATGTGTCAGGCAAAATCTTTGTGTCAGGCTTTACCCCCTAAGGCAATGCACAACTAGCATCAGTTTGCCTCAAATATTCATTTAGACTATTAACATCATTAATACAGTACACATCCCAGAAGTCCAAATGTAAAGATAATGTCAAGATATCTTTTTGTCCATCATTTTTAAGATTTAAAGGGGGACTCCACAGGCCAGCGTTCGGAAGTAAATGTTCCGAATGCTGTTTTTGCCACTCCCCTTGTGACATCACGGCCATGCTCCCATCCCATTGACTTGCATTGAGGGGGCGTGACCATGATGTCACAAGGGCGTTGCCAACCCCTGCAGCGTTTGGAACATTTACTTCCGAACACTGGCCAGTGGAGTCCACCTTTTAAATGTGAAAGTACAATTATGTGTCCAGGTTTGGGTCAGCACTGACACACTCTGAGAACATCAAAACTCCATTAGAATATGTAGACAGATTACAACAAATTTACTGTAAAACATTATGCATGAATGACTTTTCTATGGATTATGTCAAATCTGTTTTGTTAGGATATATGGCAGAAAAAAAACCAAGATATTAAATAGCTTTGACTATATGGATGAATTTTGAGTGGTACATATTCGTCTTTTTGCCTCTTGTATTGGTTTGGTGATCTCAAATTTTTATGTGAAAAATACTGTATAATATAAAAGATAATATATATGTTTTTTTTTTTTTTTTGCAGGGTGCTCTAAAGTGACTTGTATCAGCTTGACTCGAGAAGCTTCTATAAAACTCTCTCCAATGCATGGCAAACAGATATCCATTCGTTTTTTGGACATGACAGACTGTTTTGTGCTTGAAGACGAGGGACTCCATACAATTGCAGCTCACTGCACTCAGCTTACCCACCTGTACCTGCGCCGCTGCATCCGCATCACTGATGAAGGCCTGCGATATATTATGATATACTGTACATCCATCAAAGAATTAAGTGTTAGCGACTGCCGCTTTGTGAGTGACTTTGGCATGCGAGAGATTGCCAAACTGGAGTCTCGTCTGCGGTACCTAAGCATAGCCCACTGTGGGAGGATAACCGATGTAGGCATCCGTTACATTGCCAAGTACTGCAGTAAGCTCCGCTACCTCAACGCTCGAGGTTGTGAAGGGATCACAGATCATGGAGTGGAGTATTTAGCAAAGAATTGCACAAAACTGAAATCTTTGGATATTGGGAAATGCCCTTTAGTTTCAGACATTGGTCTGGAGTTTTTAGCCCTGAACTGCTTTAACCTAAAGCGCCTGAGCCTGAAGTCTTGTGAGAGCATCACAGGTCAAGGGCTACAGATAGTTGCTGCCAATTGCTTTGACCTGCAGATGTTAAATGTTCAGGACTGTGAAGTGTCAGTAGATGCTCTACGCTTTGTCAAACGCCACTGTAAAAGATGCATTATTGAACACACGAACCCTGCATTCTTCTGAGAAACCAGCTAATGCATACAACATCTTATTTCCAGTATTAAAACCACGTATCAAAAGAAGAAAAACTTGCACATTCCTCAAATTATCTATTCAAGATTCTGCTCGTTTTGTTGTACTAAGAGATTATTTTTGTAATGTCTGTAATTCATATGATCATGCATTAGGAGATGAATGCATAATATGTGTACATGTCTGCTTTATACCATTGTAGTTAAGGGGATCAAGTATATTCTATTCAGTGTCATTGTATGACAAGGGAAACCTTCCTGAGCATTATGGCAAGAAGCAATGTGATATGTCAAGAAATAAGACAAGTTATAGCCTGGATGATCATGTATAAGTGGAAGACATCATTTACCCACCACATCTACGATCTAATGTTGTATAGGTAGGAGCTTCCTCCTTATTTCTTCATAAATTCTATGGATAACGCTGAAACAAATCACACAGTATAGAGTGAAATTGCTAAAAATGTTTATCTTGTTAGGGATTTGTTATAGAGAAGGGAAGTTTTCATTGCACATCATATGCCTAAGAAAGAAGCCACATTCAATTCCTCAAGTGTAACGCATCTTATGTTGGTGATGGTAAAGAATCTTGGTAAAGAATCTTATCTTGGTGTTGGTAAAGAATTGCAAGGTCAACAGAAACTTTTGGGTAAACATTGGGTCTATATGTTGAGAGAATTTTCCGATGTACACGACTAATATACCAATAGAGATTTATAAGCCAGAATATGCCAAACAAGTATCCCGTCGTCATGTCTTTGGCCAGTAAACAAGGCTACACCATTTCTCCAACTAGTAAACAGTGCAGTCAGCTAATATATATTATATATATACAGTGACCCCCCGACCTACGATGGCCCCGACATACGATCATTTCAACATGCGATGGCCTCTCAGAGGCAGCATCAACATACGATGCTTTTGTATGTCGGGGCCATCGCATAAATGGCTATCTGGCAGCGCAGACTGCTTCAGCTGCCACCGGAAAGCCGTTTACGGTGCCCCGTGTGCTCCGCTGATGATCACTTACCTGTCCTCGGGGCTCTGGCGCTTCCTCTTCAGGATCCCCTGCATCGTCTGTGCTCTCCATCATCGTCATCACGCCGCTGCGCACGCCGTCCCGTCATCCAATAGGAGCGGCGTGCGTAACGACGTGATGGCGGCAACGGAGAGCGAGGATGCCGGGGAAGCAGAGACCTTGCCGGAGCATTGGGGACACCTCGGGGACGCGGCGACAGCGATGGAGGGCGACATCCAGGGCAGTGGTGACGGTCCGAAGCGGCGGGGACAGGTGAGTACAACCTCCAATACAGTGGTCTTCAACCTGCGGACCTCCAGATGTTGCAAAACTACAACTCCCAGCATGCCCGGACAGCCGTTGGCTGTCCGGGCATGCTGGGTGTTGTAGTTTTGCAACATCTGGAGGTCCGCAGGTTGTAGACCACTGTCCTATACTTTACATTGCACGGATCCCTCAAAATACGATGGTTTCAACAAACAATGGTTCATTTGGAACGGATTACCATCGTATGTTGAGGGACCACTGTGTGTGTATATATATATATATATATATATATATATATATATATATATATATATTCATTTTTTTTCAAGGGACTGAATGACAGACATTACAACTATACATGCCTACAGTTACATATAGGTATAAATCATATATATGAATCATATGTTCAGCTAACCTATTCCCCACATGTGGTGTACACTTAGCCCAATCTAGAATCTTACTAAAAGGAAACGTGTAATGAACAGTCCCATACATTAGTAATGGTTTACTGCTTACAAATAGCAGGTGAAAGGATGCTATTCTGCGCTGATCTTTTCCTGCTTGTGTAGCTGCAGTCTGTTACATTGTATAGTCTTGTTGACACTATTCTTGGCATCAAAGATACAGGAAAATCCAAAGGGAGCCAATAACTCCAGTATTAGAAGATCAAGCAAGGATACGAATAGGAGAGAGATTCTTCAGCTCCTGTTTTCAGCTGATCATTGTTAGCAAGACCAGGTCAGGACTATTTTTTCAGCTTATATATGTTCTATAAATATAAGTTCCATTCTGTGACCGCAAGCAGAGATCTTAAAAAAGACAATGAAATATAAAGTTTAGGAGAACTTTTTTATACAGTGCTAAAATGTAATTTACATTACACCAGAAAACCCCTTTAAATTCTAGATCTGTCTTATAGATTAAATTCTAGATCTGTTTTATAGACTAAATTCTAGATGTGTTTTATAGATTAAATTCTAGATGTGTCCTGTAATCCAAGGCTTTAATCAGCTACATGCCAGTTTCACCTTTTAGGCTCTGTTCACATTCTGTTTGTGAATTAGATTTAGCTCTCAGTGTACAAACTTACTGTGTCCATTGGGTAAGATTAGCCAGACAGAAGTGTGTTCTTTTGTATACATCAGTTTACTTTAAAAAAAATGTTTGGAATGGCGTAGACAACACTACCCCATACAACAGTATACAGGTGAAACTCGAAAAATTAGAATATCGTGCAAAGTTCATTTCTTTCAGTAATGCAACTTAAAAGGTAAAACTAATATATATGAGAGAGACTCATTATATGCAAAGCAAGATAGTTCAAGCCGTGATTTGTCATACCGTATTTTTCGCCGTATAAGACGCACTTTTTCTTCCCCAAAACTGGGGGGGGGGGGAAGTTGGTGCGTCTTATACGGCAAATACACATTAAAACCCTGTCCTATCGCAGCGGTCCCTGCGGCCATTAATGTCCGGGACCCTGTATTAACCCTTCTTTAACCTGTATTAACCCTTCAGACGCGGCGATCAAAGCTGATGGCCACGTCTGAAGCGAAAGTGACACTAACCCGGCTGCTCAGTCGGGCTGTTCGGGACTGCCGCTGTGAAATCGCGGCGTCCCGAACAGCTTACAGGACATCGGGAGGGACCTTACCTGTCTCGTTGGTGTCTGCTCCGTGCCGGGATCCCCTGCATGTCCGCGCTCTCCTTTATCGTCATCACGTCGTTGCGCACACAGTCACATCATCCAATAGGAGCGGCATGCGTAGCGACGTGATGGCGGGCAGCAGAGACGTTCCAGAGCGACGGGGACGCGGCAATAGCGATGGAGGGCGACATCCAGGGCAGCGGTAACGGGTCCGGAGCGGCGGGGACACGTCGGTATTACCTCCTCCAGTGGTCTTCAACCTGCGGACCTCCAGATGTTGCAAAACTACAACTCACAGCATGCCCGGACAGCCAACGGCTGTCCGGGCATGCTGGGAGTTGTAGTTTTGCAACATCTGGAGGTCCGCAGGTTGAAGATCACTGTCCTATACTTTACATTGTATTTGGTTTAGAATCTTTTTTTTCTAGATTTTCATCCATTAAAATTGGGTGCGTCTTATATGCCGGAACGTCTTTTATGGCAAAAAATACGGTAATTGTGATGATTATGGCTTACAGCTCATGAAAACCCCAAATCGCAATATATTATATAATTTGGGGAGCCATGTCATCTGCTGGTGTTGGTCCACTGTGCTTCATTAAGTCCAGGGTCAACGCATCCGTCTACAAGGAGATTTTGGAGAACTTTATGCTTCTTTTCATTTTAAGATGCATTAATGAAATACAATGGACTTTTGCACAATATTCTAATGTTTCGAGTTTCACCTGTCCAGTAAAAACGTATTCCTTCAATGTTTACTTTTTCACTTAGTTAACTACAATTTTAATACTGTGAAATAAAGTGAGGTATGACAATTTAAACTGGCCAAGCATATACCAAGAGGACAATTTGGCTAATGATAGTATGTCTGCAAATCCAGATAGAAGTCAGGAAGTCCACCTTACATATCAAGTACACATCACGGGTATCATGCCAACACAACACAGCCGTATAAGCCAAGTTTGTTGACAGACAGAACAAGTTCACCGTGTTCCCAGCTTTGTAGATTTTGTATCTTCTGACCTACTATTGATCTTCTTGCTGTCCATTACGTTTCCCAAAATTCAAATATACAATAGATAGTATTTCATTTTATATACAGTGGAGGAGATTTATTTGTAGTTTTGCAGGATGCATTTACTCACCAGTCGGTGAAAAATATATAAAATGCCCCAAATGTACCAAAATGGTGCATATGGTATCTGAAGACCCCAACCGAGGACACCTGTAAAATGGAAAGAACTAGATATGTAAAAAAAGTGTCTTAAAGGGGTACTCCCACCCTAGACATCTTATCCCCTATCCACAGGATAAGGGATAAGATGTCTGATCGTGGGGGTCCCGCCGCTGGGGACCCCCGCAATATTGCATGCGGCACCCACCTGTTTCTTGTCCGGAAGCGCTGGAGGGTCTGGGTCACAACCACAGGAACGGAAGTCCGTGATGTCAGGACTCCGCCCCTGTGTGACGTCACGCCCCTCAATGCAAGTCTATGGGAGGGGGCATGTCATGTCTAGAAGTATACAACCAGCATTATGCCTATGAGGTCCATCACCTCTGTGTATGATCCAGCTCTGTGCCAAACGTAAAGTGCCTTAAGTAGATTCAATGAATCCTGTAATCATCCCCATGTATCCTCATGCATGTAAGGATGGAAAGAAATATGTTTTACAGTACTACTGTATTGTCATCAAACACAGAGTTAATTCTATTATTACTGTTCATATGAGATTACCTTTTATGAACTCCATGTCAAATAACTTACTATTGTCTATATTGTGTGTAAGTCCTATTAGAGAAAATAAATTACATTGTTTGTAACTAGAATAATTGCATTGAATGAAGTTGAAGTGGGATTCCCATTTGAGACATTTATGGTTTATCCTTAGAATATGCCATTATTGTGGGGCATAAGGGTGGGACCTGCACTTATAAAACATTTATGTCCTGTGGATATGCCCTAAATGTCTGAGATGGGAATCGCCCTTTAACAATTGGTATAAAACAACACCTTGTTACAGTAATGTTATTTGTTGTCTGTATTTTTTTTATGGAGAAGATGACCATATCCTGACACCTTCATACATTGGAAAAAATATATTTATTACATAGTTTATTCAGGAAAACCTGAAAGATAATTTTAGTTGAGCAATGCGTATTACTTTCTCTAAAACTCCAATCAAACATTTGATGCTGTTATACTTGTAGTGATATAGTCTAAAGGGACCATATCAGTTAGTAAGACATTCTGAAAACTAGCATTGTAAATGTTTTATAGAAGTGGGTTTGCCATTGACAAAGAGCAGATATTATGATGGCTGCAAAGTTTACAAGGTTGACCATTCATGTTATGTTATATTACATTTCCTATTTCCAGCTATTGCTGTAAGTGTTATTAATGACAATCCACTCCATCCAATTTATAAAATAGTGAGGTCAGAGGAGTGAGGAAGAGACTGCTCACTGTATTCCGTCTGCAATTCGGTGCTTGCGGGGGAGCTGTAGTACCAAGGAAGGCACAGATGACGGTCAGGTAAAACCAATAGGTTTATTTCCAAGGCATAGATAAAACAAGTAGGCAGACAACGCGTTTCGCGTTGTCTGCCTACTTGTTTTATCTATGTCTTGGAAATAAACCTATTGGTTTTACCTGGCTGTCATCCGTGCCTTCCTTGGTACTACAGCTCCCCCGCAAGCACCTAATTACAGTCGAATTATAGAGAGTAGTCTCTTCCTCACTCCTCTGACCTCATTAATTGCACCGCCATCGTTGATGACCGGGAACCGATGCAAGGCTGCCACGGGGATATCACTGAGTATTGACTCATATGCGCTTAACAGTGTTGTGCCTGCAGCGCAACACTGATAGGTGAGTGTACCGTCTCACTATTTTTTCCTCCATTGTTGAAACCGATAGATCCTAAACAGAGCATCTATTTTATTGGTTTAACGGCACTTAGATAGTGCCTATATCTCTGTTCTCTCTCTCTGCATACTATAAATTGATAAAATAAGCACATTGGCCCCAACCAGTGGCCCCAGATGTGTCATGCAATAGGATCTCTCAGTTAATGATTGACAGCATGCAATAACATTATTAAATAAGGAATTCATTATGATTAATGAAGGCACCAGCTGCCATTCAATCCCACATCCCCGATGCCATGTGTGGGACATCATCTAGTAATGTCCATCTGAGGGATACCATAGGAGAATTTCCCAATTTATACATCTATTGTATGCCTGTGACAGATTAGGCTTTGTGGCTTTCATTATACATAGGCTTCAATAGTAGGAATAAAAAAGTATATACCATGTTTTCTTTTTACTATACACTGATTCATGGAATAACACAGCAGACTGTACTAGTCAATAGAGAAAATAAACATACACCTCAATAAACCACCAGCTGTTAGGGTATAAAAGCGCACTGGCCCAGATTTATTAAGGCTGCCCCAGGCGCACCTTGCCAAGTCTGCACTCTGCTCACCAAGCGTGGCAATGCACCAATTGACTTCATACAGGCATAAATTGTAGTGAAAATCTATGGCAGTTTGGATCTGATGTAGATTTCTGAGGCTATTGCTTGGGATTTACACGCTCCAGGAAAGGTACAGTCTACTTTATACTTTACAGTTTACTATATAACCTAATAACTATCCAACAATGTCTGCAACTCTTACCAGCAAATACAGCCAACATATTGGTGGGAATTTAACATTAAGACTGTGGTGCATGAGTGCCACAGTCATCTTTGCTGTATGTGCGGCCATGCACCAAACTTATCAAAAGTTGGCGGCCGCTAATAACCTTGGCACAACCCCTCATGGCTTGCACAAACTCATGTACCACAGTCAAGATTGTAGTGAGAGCAAAGTGGCTCTGGTAAAGTTCTGTGCAGTCTGGAGCTCACTTCAATACGCAGTGGGCTCTCTTCTCTTGCGACCGCTCCACCAGGATGCTGATTGGCTGGGTGGCGCAATGCTGGGTTGCTGAATTCACCAGTCTCCTCACTATATCATGCTAAGCCTGCCCTTTAATTAAATATTCATAGGTTTACTCTCACTTCCTAATGACGTGAGAGCTGGTGGGTCACGTGAGCGCTCTGCTATTGTGGCGAGGAGAGCGCTTACGTGACTGCTTCACACCATTTGTGAACCTGTGCCCAGTCATTTTTGTAAGTACGGCCCCTGTCTGCCGTTGATTTTTGTCCAAAAAACGTACATGCGACTTTTGTCTGAAAAAGTTGCTATGATAAATCTCTGACCACTGCATCCATGCATTCTGATTTCACTGAATCACTTAGTTAGCTGTGAGGTAAAAAGTCGCAGAGAAGTCACACATTCGCCTTTTGTGAGCTTTGGGTTGCTTGATTTTTCATCTCTTAAAGGGGTATTCCAGGATCTTTTTTTATTTGACTATGCTACAGGGGCTGTAAAGTTAGTGTAGTTCATAATACAGTGTCTGTACCTGTGTGTTATGGTTTTCTCACAATTCTTCTGTGAATATTGCCCCAATATTTATTTTTGACAGCATACAAAATTACTCATGTCTCGGGATTTCCCAGGTTGCAGTGCTTTGAGACCTGACATCACTAGTCAGGTGATCAGAGGGAGCCTGTCCTGCTTCAGTTTTGCAACAGCTATAGGCCCTCTGGTTAGAAAACACTGTGTTTCAATGGGTGTGGTGGCTGATGTGTGGGAGGAAGGAAAGTGATCTCAAACTTTCGAGCATGGAACTGTGGGATGTGTAGTTTAGAGAACAAAATCCAACAGGAAATACCCAGTTCTGGCAGGTAAGTACTAAAATCGCCTTATGGTGGATAACCCCCTTTAATAAATCAGACAGTGCAGTAACTGGCTGAGAGCTGTACTTTGGAAATCTATGCATAATATACAGCATATTTCATGCGTTAAATGTGTCTTCAGAGATTTCTCAATATGTTATTCAGTTGTGTTAGCACTGTCGTCTATTTGTTCATATCCCTCTTACTGAATAAAACAATAGAAAAAATTTGAAAATATGAGCCCCATTTTTCCAGACTTCCTAATAGAAAACCTGTTCACGTTGCCCTTAGCCACCACTCAGAGCTCCGCTTGAAAAATAAAACCTGATCTCTGATAAGTTGCTCTGGGAAAGAAAATCATTAATAAACAACCTAAATAAGACCCATATGTGACCCAGTCTTAGCCATGTAGCCTTTCAGTGCCAGATAACCAAGATGTCCTAGGAATGTTTAAGTAAAAGGGAAAGCTGTAATATGGTGTATTATTGTGTACATGTAAAAAGGCAGTTTGAAAAATTGGCAAATCTAAAATGCACAAATGTCATTTACTAACAATCCTCTCCTTAGCATGACTTCAGCAATGAAATGGTTCTATTTGGTGGGCAAAACTGACACAAAATGGTAAATCACGTCGATCGATTATATAAAGATGTACATAGAGGAAACCTGATTATTTCACAATGCATATAGGAAATCTAAATGTAAAAAGTATTTAATTTTTCATCTTTTAGTTATGTTAATGAATCAATATCCTGTCTTGACTATACAACATGTTTAACTGTTACGCTGTGTTAATGACATGTGATGTTCTTACGAAACTGCACAAATACATTTTAAATGCTTCATTTCAGATTTTATGGTTTGTTTTTCTTATTGTGGTTTTATGAATTTCATGTATTGTTGGAAGCATAATATGTTAGTTCCCGAAAAGAAGAAAATCCAGGCTATATATATTTACATAGGCATGGTCCGCTCACTTAGATAAATGCGTACAGAAACAGCCATTTATTCCATCAGATGTATTTGGAAATGCAATGTGGCATAGTAAAAATAAAAAAGTGACCGTTTCAGATTACTTATGGTTTTACCTAACAGATCTCTACACATTGCCCTATTATACATGTAACATTATTTCTGGACTCGATCCTTCTGTAGTCAAAAGTACTATTTTGTTATCTGCCCTTGCTATAGGTGGCAAATGATCGGATACAATTGAAAAGCACTCATGTAAATGTTTAAATTCCAGGTGCCATTTTTTTAGACTCTTCTCAAATTCCTAGGATACCATGTGAAGACTTGCAAAACTCTTCTCTTAAAAATGCTTATATGTATTGTATATAGAAATAGCCATGTTTCAATGGCAAATAAGGTAGCTGGCTAACATGCTGCATTGACTTCACTGGTGTCAGTGGCTACATGGCTTACATGCAGGAAGACATCCCTGGGACCAGTGACTGACTGCAGTGTCACATGATCAAAGCAGGTTAAATCAATGTAGCACTTTCCCAGTACACCAGAGTGGTATATTCAGGCTCAATCTAGTACATTTTTTCTCTTTCTACTATGGTTCCAGCATCTAGTAACTTTTTAAAACTATTAGAAAAATCCTAGCATTCAAACCCCTTCCAGGCAAGCTGATCCTGGTCTCTGACACTGTAGTTATCACCTGTCCTGTTAACCCCTTAAGGACCAAGACCATTTTAACCTTAAGGACCAGGCCAATTTTATTTTTGAGTTTTTGTTATTTCCTCATCGGTTTCTAAAATCCATAACTCTTTTATACTTTCATCAACAGACCCATGTTAGGGCTTGTTTTTTGCATGACCAATTGTACTTTGTAATGAAACCTCTCATTTTACCATAAAATGTACTGCGAACCCCAAAAATTATTTTTTTTTAGTGAGGAAATTTAAATGAAAACAATAATTTTGCAAATTTTGGAGGGTTTTGTTTTTAGGCTGTACATTTTATAGTAAAAATTACATGTTTTCTTTATTCTGTGGGTCGAGCAGATTAAAATGATACCCATGGCTAGATACGTTTCTATTATTGTAATGCTTTAAAAAAAATCTCAAACTTTTTAACCAAATTAGTACGTTTAAAATCCCTCTATTTTGACAACCTATAATTTTTTCATTTTTCTGTATAAGCGGCGGTATGAGGGCTCATTTTTTGCACCGTGATTGTACTTTTTATTGATACCACATTTGCGTATATAAAACTTTTAATAAATGTTTTAAAACATTTTTTGGGAATATGATGTGCCAAAAAAAGCAGCAATTTTGGACTTTTTACGCCGTTCACCGCACGGGATCATTAACATTAGCACCCTGCAGATCATCTCCCCCAGACATAAAGTGCACACAGCATCCTGCAGATCATCTCACCAGACATAACGTGCACTTAGCATCCTGCAGATCATCTCTTCAGGCATAAGGTTCACCTAGCATCCTGCAGATCAGCCTGCAGACATTTGGGTCTCAGCCTCTTGTTCTGGGGGAACCCTGCTCCTGCTGGGCTCTGTGGTAGCTGGCCTGCTGGACCTGGCAGCGGCATAGGAGAACACACAGCAGAACACTAGAGGCCCTGGTGTACTGGTGGTGCTATTCGTGATTGGTCACTGAACGATCATGTGACCTTCCTCCCTTCGATCATGTGACCTGCCTCCCCTTCTCTGTGAGTAACATGTTGTGGCTCTTTGCAGTAGCTTCTGAATTAAACTTCCCGGCTCTGCAGTGTTTGCTTGTAGGGCCAAAAAGTTTAATTCAGAAGCAGGACATGTGGGGGCCGTTCCCGGACAGCGGGACATGACCCCACAACCGGGAATGTCCCACCAGATCCACGATGGTTGGAAGGTATGTAACATGCCATATCATGAAGGTATTGCCTCTTAGAAGCATTGCTTCTGTCAGAGACTGCAGTGTCTTTCAGAGGTACCATGTACTGTTTTGATAAGCTGCCATATGTGTTGCACTAATTCTGGCCATTATGGAGGAGATTTATCAAGACCTTCAAAGAGAGAAAAGTTGCTGAGGTGCCCATAGCAACCAAACTCACTTTTTTTATTTTGAGGACTTTTAAAAAAAAGAAGCTATCTGATTGGTTGCTCTGGACACCTGACAACGCCCCCTCAATATAGCCCTATGGGAAAGCTGTTCAGCCATCTTAGGCTCTCCCATAGAGGTATATGGAGGGGGGTGGCGCCCCCCGCTTCGGGCGGGAGTCATGACGCGCCGCTGTGCAGGAGAGCAGGGGCTCCGTAGAGGAGATGGCGGAGGGCCTCAGAGCTCAGAAACTTTGATCTATACTCGTTTTTTTCCACGACACTTCTATGTTAACTTTTCCTCTGCACAGGTTTTGATAAATCTCCACCTACATAACTTGTATATGGGATTTTCATCAGTCCTGTCAGGAATCGGCAGACTGAAGGTGGATCCTCTGTGTCAGAGAGGGATTGGCGTGGACCGTGCCGGCGGACCAGTTCTAAGTTGCTACTGGTTTTCACTAGAGCCCACCGCAAAGCGGGATGGTATTGCAGCGGCGGTAGCAACCAGGTCGTATCCACCGGCAACGGCTCAACCTCTCTGATTGCTGAGATAAGCGCGGTACAAGGGATTAGGCAAGAGCAAGGTCGGACGTAGCAGAAGGTCAGGGCAGGCAGCGAGGATCGTAGTCAGGGGCAACAGCAAGAGGTCTGGAACACTGGCTTGGGATACACAAGGAACGCTTTCACTGGCACAATGGCAACAAGATCCGGCAAGGAAGTGAAGGGGAAGTGAGGTAATATAGGGAAGTGCACAGGTGAACACACTAATTAAAACCATGCGCCAATCAGTGGCGCACTGGCCCTTTAAATCGCATAGAGCCGGCGCGTGCGCGCCCTAGGGAGCGGGGCCGTGTGCGCCGGGACAGCACAGACGGGGAACGAGTCTGGTAAGCAGGTCGGGATGCGCACCGCGAGCGGGCGCGTCCCGCATCGCGAATCGCATCCCGGCTAGGGACATTATCGCAGCGCTCCCAGTCAGCGGGTCTGACCGGGGCGCTGCAAACAGGAGAACGCTGCGAGCGCTCCAGGGAGGAGCGGGGACCGAGAGCGCTCGGCGTAACAGTACCCTTCCCTTGGGTCTCCCCCTCTTTTTTGAACCTGAAAATTTGAGAATAAGGTCCTTGTCGAGAATGTTATCCTCGGTTCCCATGACCTCTCCTCAGGGCCGCAATTCTCCCAATGTACAAGAATTTTTTTTTTTACCTCTGACCGTCTTGGATGCGAGAATTTCTTTAACTGAGAAGACATCTGAGGACCCGGAGACAGGAGTAGGAGCAACAACCTTAAGAGAGAAGCGGTTAAGGATAAGCGGTTTAAGGAGAGAGAGATGAAAAGCATTGGGAATACGGAGAGAAGGGGGAAGAAGGAGTTTGTAGGAGACAGGATTGATTTGGCACCTGATTTTAAAGGGTCCAAGATAACTTGGTCCCAGTTTATAACTGGAACAAAGTACGGTATGAAGAAACAGGAAAAAACCCTTTTCGTCGGCGCTGCTCGGATGGTGCAAAAAATGTGGATGGTACCCAGAGTATTATGTAACAATATTTTATTGAAACACATACAATAGGGGGTACAGACAGGACAAGACGCGTTTCGGGAGTGAGCCCTCCCTTTCTCAATTGTGGACATATGCAGTCTGATGTGACAGGGGATATGGTACATATAAATACATTTACAATCTGGCGCCAAAAACATTCCGGCACAGGTCAAAGGTTGAACATAAGAAAAAAGTGATGCTGCATAATCATTTCTAATAAAAATGGTTATATTTAGAAAACAATATAGAGAATATTGTGTTTGGTACTTGTAAATTATTGGAATTTACTTAAAACATTGCAAATCCACTTTACATAGTCTAACAGTTACGTACTAGTCATAGTAGCCACGGACTCAGAATGAGGCTTGGGTTGGCTAGTGTTGATAGTGAGGCATGGTCACAATGGCCGTGGTTAAGGCTTGCCGCTGTTTGTCTATGTGCAAAGGGCGGCCAATTGGAGTATAGATACGCGATGACGTACTATATCGTCCTTACGGGTAAGTCGGGATTTGTACGTGCCGTTTATTTCAATGTAGAGTCGGCAACCAATCAGATTGTGAGATTGGGGTGACGTATTGTGTTGATGTTGAGAGCGCTTCTCTTTGTTTATATAGTCACGTGGTGTGCATTTCCAACCAATGGGAGGTAAAGTTGGCCAGCTGTTCAGCCAATCAATGAGCTGAAGGGTAGTTGTATGGCGGTAAACATAGGTATTATGAATGTGAGAGACCATATGATTCAAGTCAATCATCGGTTTCTTAAGTGACGAGGGTGGGTGGTTGGACCAATCATATTACTGCCTATTTGATAATGTAAGGTCTATGAAAAAGAAAATGCTGCGGGATGGGAGGTTTCTGATAGGTGGACGTTTGGACGAATGAGGGCGTCGCCTAATCCGTCTTGGATTAGCAGTAGAAGGCGGGTGTATTCATAATTCCTGATAGACGCTTTAGCCAATCCGAGAGTCGCCTACTTCATCGTGTATTTCCACTTGGGGGATACAGGGCATGATCAGGAATCCCTGGTCGGTAGGTAGTAGATGCTCGCCCAGCCACTCACTCCGGCATCCAGAGAAGAGCGGATGGACAGCAAAAAAATAGCCTTCAAAAAATACAAATCTGATGGGTCAGCGATAACATTTAAACAGTACAAGGAGCTTAATAACATCTGTAAAAATGTAATAAAAACAGCAAAAATTCAAAATGAGAGACAGGTGGCCAAAGAAAGCAAAACTAATCCTAAATATTTTTTTAGATATATAAATGCAAAAAAACCAAGGACAGAGCATGTAGGACCCCTTAATAATGATAATGGGGAGGTTGTCACAGGCGATCAAGAGAAGGCGGAGCTACTGAATGGGTTCTTTAGTTCTGTATACACTATGGAAGAAGGAGCTGACATTGGCCAGGTCAGTGCTGGTAACACATCATGTAATGTACTGAACTGGCTTAATGTAGAGATGGTACAAGGTAAGTTAAGTGATATAAATGTAAGCAAATCCCCAGGACAGGATGGACTACACCCAAGAGTTCTTAGAGAGGTAAGTTCAGTAATATCTGTACCCCTGTTCATGATATTTAGAGATTCTCTGGTGTCTGGTATTGTGCCAAGGGACTGGCGCAAGGCGAATGTGGTGCCAATCTTCAAAAAGGGCTCTAGGTCTTCCCCAGGAAACTATAGACCGGTAAGTTTAACGTGCATTGTGGGTAAATTGTTTGAAGGACTTATAAGGGATTACATACAGGAATACATAGGGGATAATTGTATTATAAGTGATAGCCAGCATGGGTTTACTAAGGATAGAAGTTGTCAAACCAATCTAATTTGCTTTTATGAAGAGGTGAGTAGAAGCCTTGACAGAGGAATGGCTGTGGATATAGTGTTTCTGGATTTTGCTAAAGCATTTGATACTGTCCCTCATAGACGTCTGACAGGTAAGTTAAGGTCTTTGGGTTTGGAAATTTTAGTTTGTAACTGGATTGAACACTGGCTCATGGATCGTACCCAGAGAGTGGTGGTCAATGATTCGTACTCTGATTGGTCCCCGGTTATTAGTGGTGTACCCCAAGGTTCAGTACTGGGACCGCTGTTGTTTAATTTATTTATCAATGATATAGAGGATGGTATTAACAGCTCTGTTTCTATCTTTGCAGATGACACCAAGCTTTGTAGCACGGTACAGTCTATAGAGGATGTGCATAAGTTACAAGATGACTTGGATAGACTAAGTGTCTGGGCATCCACTTGGCAAATGAGGTTCAATGTGGATAAATGTAAAGTTATGCATCTGGGTACTAATAACCTGCATGCATCGTATGTCTTAGGGGGGATTAAACTGGCAGAGTCACTGGTAGAGAAGGATCTGGGTGTACTTGTAGATCAAAGACTACAGAATAGCATGCAATGTCAGGCTGCTGCTTCCAAAGCCGGCAGGATATTGTCATGTATCAAAAGAGGCATGGACTCAAGGGACAGGGACATAATACTCCCCCTTTATAAAGCATTGGTACGGCCTCACCTGGAATATGCTGTTCAGTTTTGGTCACCTGTCCATAAAAGGGACACTGCGGAGTTGGAAAGGGTGCAGAGACGCGCGACTAAACTAATATGGGGCTTGGAACATCTTAGCTATGAGGAGCGATTAAAGGAGTTACAATTGTTTAGTCTTGAGAAGAGACGTTTAAGGGGGGATATGATAAACGTATATAAGTATATTAATGGCCCATACAAAAAATATGGAGAAAAACTGTTCCAGGTTAAACCCCCCCCCCAAAGGACGAGGGGGCACTCCCTCCGTCTGGAGAAAAAAAAGTTTAGTCTCAAGGGGCGACACGCCTTCTTTACCGTGAGGACTGTGAATTTATGGAACGGTCTACCTCAGGAACTGGTCACAGCAGGAACAATTAACAGCTTTAAAACAGGATTAGATACATTCCTGGAACAAAATAAGATTAATGCTTATGAAGAAATATAAAATCTCATCCCTTCCCCAATATCGCGCCACACCCCTACCCCTTAATTCCCTGGTTGAACTTGATGGACATATGTCTTTTTTCGACCGTACTAACTATGTAACTATGTAACTATGTAACTATGTAACACAATGACATCGGCAAGGTGAGTGAATATATCCTGATAATGAATATATTGAAAATCCAACATAAATTAAGTCCCTGAGGGATAAGGGTTTTTAGCTTGAAAATCCAGTAGTTCTCCCTCCTGCATAGTTGAGTATAACGTCGGTGACAAGTGATTGGTATCTGCTCGATCGGGGTGACAGAAAAATGTGAAAAATCGCAGTTGTGCATTAGTGAGGCATGGCGTGATACGCTGTGCAGTTGGTACCCAGTTTTTACATTAAACCGGTGTTTGTTCAATCTGGCATTAAGACACTGGATTGTCCGGCCTATATATTGGCTTTTGCAAGTGCATTCCAGTAGATAGACAACAAAGGATGATTTACATGTTAATATGGTCTTAATTGGGAAAGTTTCGCCTGTGGTGTTCGAAGTGAAGGATTTCTTGCGATGCGTAATGCTTGTGCAGCATTTGCATGCTGATGTCCCACATTTGTAGGAACCCTCTAGTCCTTCTTTCAGAAAGGTGGTTTTTGTAGGTTCCTTTAGTTTGCTTGGTGCCAGTATGTTTTTAAGTGACTTATTCTTTCTGAAGGTCACCTGTGGTTTTGAAGGAATAATGTCTTTCAGAAAAGGGTCCAGTAAAAGAGTAGCCCAGTGTTTTTCCAAAATCTTCTTTATATTTTTGTGGTCTGTTGAGTATGTAGTAAGGAAGTTGTAGGCGTAGGATTTCTCCAAACTTTCTGTGGTGGTAAGGTTTTTACATTTTGGTTGAAGACAAGTGTTCTGATCGGTCTTCATAGCTTTTTGTTTGCTATTCTGAATCAGGGATCTAGGGTATCCCTTTGCTTTAAATCTTTTGTTCAAGATTTCACTTTGTGTAAAAAAGTCTTTGTCCGATGTGCAGTTGCGCCGAATTCTCTTAAATTGGCCGTATGGAATGTTTTGGATCCATTTCTGATAGTGGCAGCTAGAATAATCCAAATAACTATTCCCGTCAACTGCTTTGAAAAAGGTTTTGGTGGTGATCTTTTTTCTTTATTGTGTGACACCATGACGTCTAGAAATTCTGCATTGTTATCATACTGGTGGTGGGTGAACTGAATGTTCCACGTGTTGTTGTTTAGTGATGTGATGAAATCCTTGGGATTCGTGATGGTGTTATCCCAGACAATAAAGATATCGTCTATATACCTCTGGTATCAGATACAGTTACAAAACAGGGGGTCTTGGTACAGGATTTGTTCCTCAAACGCTCCCATGAATAGATTCGCAAAACTTGGTGCGAAACGGGTCCCCATCGCAGTCCCACAGGGCTGTCGATATGTTTTTCCGTTAAATTTGATAAAATTGTGTTCAAGGATAAATTGAATAGCTTTCAGGAGGAATTCCCGCTGGGGTATGGGCATGGTAGCGTCTTGTTCGAGAAAGTATGAGACTGCGGTTAGACCGAGATTGTGTTTGATGATAGTGTAAAGAGATGTGATATCCATGGTTAGAAATGTGTAGTTTTCTTTCCAGGTAAGTTTGCTTATAGTGGATATGAAGTCGCTGGTATCACGGGTAAAGGACGGTAATGTGGTGACGTATTTCTGTAAATGGTGATCAATATATTGGGAGAGGTTGGAGGTAAGTGAATTTATTCCAGAAATAATTGGTCGCCCAGGTGGTTGTGTGGGATGTTTATGGATCTTTGGTAGATGATAGAATAGTGGGGTATCGGGTTCGGAAATCTTGATGAAGTTGTATTCTTGTTTATTGAGGACTCCTTCTTCCCGATGAAAAGGGTTTTTTCCTGTTTCTTCATACCGTACTTTGTTCCAAGACTTCTGCCGATCCCTGCGAGGACATCGGCCGCAACCTGCAGGCTGCAGCTCCGGACTACCGCTCACTACCCCAACACGGACAGTGTTTTTTCCAATTTATTTGACATTTTACTCTAAGTGGTATGGATCTAAAAACCACACGTCTAACCAAGAGAGACTGCAACTTTAAATACTTGGTCCACAACCAGAAAAATTCGGTACTAACATCGATACCGGATCAAGGTAACACACACAACTATCAAAATGACTTTAAGAAAATGAGGGAACTTTTCTTTGAACTAGAAGCCCTCTCCAAAACCGAAATACAACATCAATTGGATGCCTTTTTTCTCAGTGTGTATCTGTCTGAAAAAATCCTCCCTAGGGGGTTAAGAATAAGGACTGCCCCCGCTTTCCTTGACGACGCTGAGGTCATGGAAAAATGGGATACAGCGCTACATAACTGTTCTTGTATTCTTATTAACATACAAGAACTGCACATTTCTAACCATGGATATCACATCTCTTTACACTATCATCAAACACGATCTCGGTCTAACCGCAGTCTCATACTTTCTCGAACAAGACGCTACCATGCCCATACCCCAGCGGGAATTCCTCCTGAAAGCTATTCAATTTATCCTTGAACACAATTTTTTCAAATTTAACGGAAAAACATATCGACAGCAGGGACTGCGATGGGGACCCGTTTCACACCAAGTTTTGCGAATCTATTCATGGGAGCGTTTGAGGAACAAATCCTGTAACTGTATCTGATACCAGAGGTATATAGACGATATCTTTATTGTCTGGGATAACACCATCACGAATCCCAAGGATTTCATCACATCACTAAACAACAACACGTGGAACATTCAGTTCACCCACCACCAGTATGATAACAATGCAGAATTTCTAGACGTCATGGTGTCACACAATAAAGAAAAAAAGATCACCACCAAAACCTTTTTCAAAGCAGTTGACGGGAATAGTTATTTGGATTATTCTAGCTGCCACTATCAGAAATGGATCCAAAACATTCCATACGGCCAATTTAAGAGAATTCGGCGCAACTGCACATCGGACAAAGACTTTTTTACACAAAGTGAAATCTTGAACAAAAGATTTAAAGCAAAGGGATACCCTAGATCCCTGATTCAGAATAGCAAACAAAAAGCTATGAAGACCGATCAGAACACTTGTCTTCAACCAAAATGTAAAAACCTTACCACCACAGAAAGTTTGGAGAAATCCTACGCCTACAACTTCCTTACTACATACTCAACAGACCACAAAAATATAAAGAAGATTTTGGAAAAACACTGGGCTACTCTTTTACTGGACCCTTTTCTGAAAGACATTATTCCTTCAAAACCACAGGTGACCTTCAGAAAGAATAAGTCACTTAAAAACATACTGGCACCAAGCAAACTAAAGGAACCTACAAAAACCACCTTTCTGAAAGAAGGACTAGAGGGTTCCTACAAATGTGGGACATCAGCATGCAAATGCTGCACAAGCATTACGCATCGCAAGAAATCCTTCACTTCGAACACCACAGGCGAAACTTTCCCAATTAAGACCATATTAACATGTAAATCATCCTTTGTTGTCTATCTACTGGAATGCACTTGCAAAAGCCAATATATAGGCCGGACAATCCAGTGTCTTAATGCCAGATTGAACAAACACCAGTTTAATGTAAAAACTGAGTACCAACTGCACAGCGTATCACGCCATGCCTCACTAATGCACAACTGCGATTTTTCACATTTTTCTGTCACCCCGATCGAGCAGATACCAATCACTTGTCACCGACGTTATACTCAACTATGCAGGAGGGAGAACTACTGGATTTTCAAGCTAAAAACCCTTATCCCTCAGGGACTTAATGAATATATTGAAAATCCAACATAAATTATCAGGATATATTCACTCATCTTGCCGATGTCATTGTGTCCATCCGCTCTTCTCTGGATGCCGGAGTGAGTGGCTGGGCGAGCATCTACTACCTACCGACCAGGGATTCCTGATCATGCCCTGTATCCCCCAAGTTGAAATACACGATGAAGTAGGCAACTCTCGGATTGGCTAAAGCGTCTATCAGGAATTCTGAATACACCCGCCTTCTACTGCTAATCCAAGACGGATTAGGCGACGCCCTCATTCGTCCAAACGTCCACCTATCAGAAACCTCCCATCCCGCAGCATTTTCTTTTTCATAGACCTTACATTATCAAATAGGCAGTAATATGATTGGTCCAACCACCCACCCTCGTCACTTAAGAAACCTATGATTGACTTGAATCATATGGTCTCTCACATTCATAATACCTATGTTTACCGCCATACAACTACCCTTCAGCTCATTGATTGGCTGAACAGCTGGCCAACTTTACCTCCCATTGGTTGGAAATGCACACCACGTGACTATATAAACAAAGAGAAGCGCTCTCAACATCAACACAATACGTCACCCCAATCTCACAATCTGATTGGTTGCCGACTCTACATTGAAATAAACGGCACGTACAAATCCCGACTTACCCATAAGGACGATATAGTACGTCATCGCGTTACTATACTCCAATTGGCCGCCATTTGCACATAGACAAACAGCGGCAAGCCTTAACCACGGCCATTGTGACCATGCCTCACTATCAACACTAGCCAACCCAAGCCTCGTTCTGAGTCCGTGGCTACTATGACTAGTACGTAACTGTTAGACTATGTAAAGTGGAATTGCAATGTTTTAAGTAGATTCTAATAATTTACAAGTACCAAACACAATATTCTCTATATTGTTTTCTAAATATAACCATTTTTATTCGAAATGATTATGCAGCATCACTTTTTTCTTATGTTCAACCTTTGACCTGTGCCGGAATGTTTTTGGCGCCAGATTGTAAATGTATTTATATGTACCACATCCCCTGTCACATCAGACTGCATATGTCCACAATTGAGAAAGGGAGGGCTCACTCCCGAAACACGTCTTGTCCTGTCTGTACCCCCTATTGTATGTGTTTCAATAAAATATTGTTACATAATACTCTGGGTACCATCCACATTTTTTGCACCATCCGAGCAGCGCCGACGAAAAGGGTTTTTTCCTGTTTCTTCATACCGTACTTTGTTCCAAGACTTCTGCCGATCCCTGCGAGGACATCGGCCGCAACCCGCAGGCTGCAGATCTGGACTACTGCTCACTACCCCAACACGGAGGGGTTACATGCATGAACCCAAGGTTCACTCAAGGTGAGCATACTACTTAATCCTTCGCTTTAATACATACCATCGGAATTACACGAGGCGCTGTCCTCCATTTTTTGCTTTTCTATTTTACACAGTGATTCTGGGTCGGATTGTACCGATTCCAGCAACTGATCATCCCAAGGGGTTATCGACGGAGCCGAGCGACAGTGTTTTTTCCAATTTATTTGACATTTTACTCTAAGTGGTATGGATCTAAAAACCACACGTCTAACCAAGAGAGACTGCAACTTTAAATACTTGGTCCACAACCAGAAAAATTCGGTACTAACATCGATACCGGATGAAGGTAACACACACAACTATCAAAATGACTTTAAGAAAATGAGGGAACTTTTCTTTGAACTAGAAGCCCTCTCCAAAACCGAAATACAACATCAATTGGATGCCTTTTTTCTCAGTGTGTATCTGTCTGAAAAAATCCTCCCTAGGGGGTTAAGAATAAGGACTGCCCCCTCTTTCCTTGACGACGCTGAGGTCATGGAAAAATGGGATACAGCGCTACATAACTGTTCTTGTATTCTTATTAACATACTTATTGACAAACGTAACAATTTAGTTGATAAGGTTTCGGATAAAATAGACGAATGTATTTATGCACTGTCTGACTTGAAACATGTAAAAGATTACCCTGGGTGGGACAAAAGTACTAATAACAAAATCTCAAAATATGAAAAAGAAACAGCTGAACTCAAACTTAAAAAACTAAATAGAGATCGCTTAGACTACAAAAATGCAAATATCAAATATTGGTTGAAAGAAAACAATAAACAAAAAACATCCCAAAAACCCTTTCTTAAACATGCAAGAAAACAATACTCCCAACAACCATCACACCACTCCCTTAAAACACCAAAATCACTCAATACGAATGTTCCTATACCAGCCCCTAGGAAACATTTCCCACTGGCAAAAACCCTGAAGAAAACTCCGATCAAATCCAGACCTTTATTCCACAAAACACCCCTCAAAACACCCTTCAAAACAATACCCATCGCCGGGAACCCCACATCCAAAGAAATCCCAGAAAAACTACTGGAATTTATCAAAGATGCCAAATCAGATCTGCCCTCAGGACGATTCCAAACACCGACCATACCAGAGGACGATATTTTTGACGATTCACTCATCACTACGCATGGAAGTCTCACACCACCAACAATAAATCAAACCAATGCAGACATTTCGACTAATCAATTTTTCACACCGTGCAACCCATCCTCACACCGGTTAGAATCTAAAGAAGACTCCACTCTACCCTCCAACCATACACTTTTATCGGAATCTTTTTTAGGGCTTCCTACAGCCCTGACCTGCACACCGGATCCACCACTTTCAACCATAGAAACAATCCACATAGCAGCGCCAATCAGACCAAAAACAACAAAAAGAAAAGAAAGAGAGGAAGAAGAGGAGGAAGAAAGAGAAGCAAACAAGAAACTGTACAACAAGAAGAGAAACCCGAAAAATTATTAATGGAAGATGTCCGTAGTCCTGGACAAAATGAAATTACTCTAGACACCATCAAAATTTTCAACCTGTCCAAAAAGATTTTAAATCCAATAGAACTAAGTGTCCTAGCGAAAGGCCTGTCATTCTGCCCCTCAAAAACATCAAATGATTTTGATCTATTCCTAGATCTGAACAACTTCATTCGGAAAATGACTCTGAAGAGATTCTTCAACTTACCAAAAATGAACCACAATACACAGACTAAATCCAGCAAGTCTGAATATGCCCTAATATTGGATCCCCCTCCAATAGATACCGGTCTTAAACCCAGATCGATTTTCTACCCGACTCAACATCGAGGGAATTTCATAGAGACATTTATGGCCGAAGTATCAGCAGATTTTGAGAGTCTAAACACCATCAATAAAGACAAGAGACCAAACAATAGAGACAATCTGAACAGAGCTCAGAGAAAAGCAATAAAAACCTTGACAGATGATGAATCGATTATAATAAAATCAGCAGACAAAGGAGGAGGTATTGTGATTCTCGACCGTGAAAACTACATCATGGAATCAAACCGCCTATTATCCGATAAATCATTTTACGAAGTTCTACAGCAAAATCCAGCAAAATCGTATGAGAAAGAACTTACGGATTTTTTATCCAGAAGTCTGGAAGAAGGAGTCCTCAATAAACAAGAATACAACTTCATCAAGATTTCCGAACCCGATACCCCACTATTCTATCATCTACCAAAGATCCATAAACATCCCACACAACCACCTGGGCGACCAATTATTTCTGGAATAAATTCACTTACCTCCAACCTCTCCCAATATATTGATCACCATTTTTCAGAAATACGTCACCACATTACCGTCCTTTACCCTTGATACCAGCGACTTCATATCCACTATAAGCAAACTTACCTGGAAAGAAAACTACACATTTCTAACCATGGATATCACATCTCTTTACACTATCATCAAACACGATCTCGGTCTAACCGCAGTCTCATACTTTCTCGAACAAGATGCTACCATGCCCATACCCCAGCGGGAATTCCTCCAGAAAGCTATTCAATTTATCCTTGAACACAATTTTTTCAAATTTAACGGAAAAACATATCGACAGCACTGTGGGACTGCGATGGGGACCCGTTTCGCACCAAGTTTTGCGAATCTATTCATGGGAGCGTTTGAGGAACAAATCCTGTACCAAGACCCCCTGTTTTGTAACTGTATCTCATACCAGAGGTATATAGACGATATCTTTATTGTCTGGGATAACACCATCACGAATCCCAAGGATTTCATCACATCACTAAACAACAACACGTGGAACATTCAGTTCACCCACCACCAGTATGATAACAATGCAGAGTTTCTAGACGTCATGGTGTCACACAATAAAGAAAAAAAGATCACCACCAAAACCTTTTTCAAAGCAGTTGACGGGAATAGTTATTTGCATTATTCTAGCTGCCACTATCAGAAATGGATCCAAAACATTCCATACGGCCAATTTAAGAGAATTCGGCACAACTGCACATCGGACAAAGACTTTTTTACACAAAGTGAAATCTTGAACAAAAGATTTAAAGCAAAGGGATACCCTAGATCCCTGATTCAGAATAGCAAACAAAAAGCTATGAAGACCGATCAGAACACTTGTCTTCAACCAAAATGTAAAAACCTTACCACCACAGAAAGTTTGGAGAAATCCTACGCCTACAACTTCCTTACTACATACTCAACAGACCACAAAAATATAAAGAAGATTTTGGAAAAACACTGGGCTACTCTTTTACTGGACTCTTTTCTGAAAGACATTATTCCTTCAAAACCACAGGTGACCTTCAGAAAGAATAAGTCACTTAAAAACATACTGGCACCAAGCAAACTAAAGGAACCTACAAAAACCACCTTTCTGAAAGAAGGACTAGAGGGTTCCTACAAATGTGGGACATCAGCATGCAAATGCTGCACAAGCATTACGCATCGCAAGAAATCCTTCACTTCGAACACCACAGGCGAAACTTTCCCAATTAAGACCATATTAACATGTAAATCATCCTTTGTTGTTTATCTACTGGAATGCACTTGCAAAAGCCAATATATAGGCCGGACAATCCAGTGTCTTAATGCCAGATTGAACAAACACCGGTTTAATGTAAAAACTGGGTACCAACTGCACAGCGTATCACGCCATGCCTCACTAATGCACAACTGCGATTTTTCACATTTTTCTGTCACCCCGATCGAGCAGATACCAATCACTTGTCACCGACGTTATACTCAACTATGCAGGAGGGAGAACTACTGGATTTTCAAGCTAAAAACCCTTATCCCTCAGGGACTTAATGAATATATTGAAAATCCAACATAAATTATCAGGATAAATTCACTCACCTTGCCGATGTCATTGTGTCCATCCGCTCTTCTCTGGATGCCGGAGTGAGTGGCTGGGCGAGCATCTACTACCTACCGACCAGGGATTCCTGATCATGCCCTGTATCCCCCAAGTGGAAATACACGATGAAGTAGGCGACTCTCGGATTGGCTAAAGCGTCTATCAGGAATTCTGAATACACCCGCCTTCTACTGCTAATCCAATACGGATTAGGCGACGCCCTCATTCGTCCAAACGTCCACCTATCAGAAACCTCCCATCCCGCAGCATTTTCTTTTTCTTTTTCATAGACCTTACATTATCAAATAGGCAGTAATATGATTGGTCCAACCACCCACCCTCGTCACTTAAGAAACCTATGATTGACTTGAATCATATGGTCTCTCACATTCATAATACCTATGTTTACCGCCATACAACTACCCTTCAGCTCATTGATTGGCTGAACAGCTGGCCAACTTTACCTCCCATTGGTTGGAAATGCACACCACGTGACTATATAAACAAAGAGAAGCGCTCTCAACATCAACATAATACGTCACCCCAATCTCACAATCTGATTGGTTGCCGACTCTACATTGAAATAAACGGCACGTACAAATCCCGACTAACCCGTAAGGACGATATAGTACGTCATCGCGTATCTATACTCCAATTGGCCGCCCTTTGCACATAGACAAACAGCGGCAAGCCTTAACCACGGCCATTGTGACCATGCCTCACTATCAACACTAGCCAACCCAAGCCTCGTTCTGAGTCCGTGGCTACTATGACTAGTACGTAACTGTTAGACTATGTAAAGTGGATTTGCAATGTTTTAAGTAAATTCCAATAATTTACAAGTACCAAACACAATATTCTCTATATTGTTTTCTAAATATAACCATTTTTATTCGAAATGATTATGCAGCATCACTTTTTTCTTAAGTTCAACCTTTGACCTGTGCCGGAATGTTTTTGGCGCCAGATTGTAAATGTATTTATATGTACCACATCCCCTGTCACATCAGACTGCATATGTCCACAATTGAGAAAGGGAGGGCTCACTCCCGAAACGCGTCTTGTCCTGTCTGTACCCCCTATTGTATGTGTTTCAATAAAATATTGTTACATAATACTCTGGGTACCATCCACATTTTTTGCACCATCCGAGCAGCGCCGATGAAAAGGGTTTTTTCGACACAATTTCGACACAAATTGAACGCCTCTATCCGAGACGATATGTGTGGGAAGCCCGTGAAGGCGAAAAATGTGCACAAAAAATTGTTTCACCAACTGTGGCGCAGAAGGAAGACCTGGAAGTGGAATAAAATGTGCCATCTTGGAGAAACGATCAACGACCACCCAAATGACTGTGTTGCCATGGGATAAAGGCAGGTCTGTTATAAAGTCCATAGCAATTTGAGACCATGGTAGCTCAGGAACAGGCAGAGGATGAAGGAGGCCGGCAGGCTTCTGACGAGGAGTTTTGTCCCGGGCACAGACTGTACAAGCCCGAACAAAATCAGTAACATCTGCTTCCAGGGTAGGCCACCAATAAAAACGAGAGATGAGCTGGATGGACTTTTTGACGCCAGCATGGCCGGCGAGATGTGAGGAGTGTCCCCACCTGAGGATCCTGAGGCGCTGGCGTGGAGGGACAAAGGACTTTCCAGGAGGAGTTTGTCTGATGGAAGCTGGGGAAGCGGAGATCAGACACTCAGGAGGAATAATGTGTTGCAGGGAGGCTTCCATTTCAGAGGCATCCGAGGAGCGAGAGAGGGCGTCAGCCCTGATGTTCTTGTCAGCAGGGCGAAAATGAATCTCAAAGTTAAAACGGGCAAAAAACAACGACCACCTAGCCTGGCGTGGGTTCAGCCGTTGGGCAGACTGAAGATGAGAGATTCTTGTGATCAGTGTATATAATAATTGGGTATTTGGACCCCTCCAGCAGGTGCCTCCATTCCTCGAGGGCCAGTTTTATGGCCAGTAGTTCTCGATCACCAATGGAGTAATTTTTCTCCGCCGGAGAGAAGGTCCTAGAAAAGAAACCACAAGTAACGTTATGTCCAGAAGAGTTTTTTTGTAGGAGTACAGCTCCGGCTCCCACCGAGGAGGCGTCTACCTCTAGTGAGAAGGGTTTAGATGGATCAGGTCTGGAGAGTACGGGAGCAGAAGAAAAGGCAGTTTTGAGACGGTTAAACGCCTTATCCGCTTGAGGAGGCCAGGACTTAGCGTTGGCGTTTTTCTTGGTTAGGGCCACAATTGGGGCCACAATGGTGGAAAATGTGGAATAAATTGTCTGTAGTAATTGGCAAACCCCAAGAAACGTTGGATAGCTCGGAGTCCGGAGGGGTGTGGCCAATCCAACACGGCCGACAGTTTGTCCGGGTCCATTTGAAGTCCCTGGTCAGAGACTAAATATCCTAGGAAGGGAAGAGATTGGCATTCAAAGAGACATTTCTCCATCTTGGCATATAACTGATTGTCCCGGAGTCTCTGAAGAACCAGGCGGACATGACGGCGGTGTTCTTCGAGGTTAGAAGAGAAAATCAAAATGTCATCCAAGTAGACCACAACACAGGTATATAATAAATCACAAAAAATTTCATTTACAAAGTCCTGGAAGACGGCAGGGGCGTTGCAAAGCCCTAAGGGCTTAACCAGATATTCAAAGTGTCCGTCTCTGGTGTTAAATGCGGTCTTCCACTCGTCCCCTTCCCTGATGCGGATGAGATTATATGCACCTCTTAAATCCAATTTGGTAAAGATGTTGGCGCCACGTAGGCGGTCAAAGAGTTCCTAGATAAGAGGCAGGGGATAGCGTTTTTTTATAGTGATTTTATTAAGACCGCAGTAATCAATGCATGGTCGTAAGGAACAGTCTTTTTTGGAGACAAAGAAGAACCCTGCTCCGGCAGGGGAGGAAGACTTGCGGATAAATCCCCTTTTTAAATTTTCATGGATGTACTCCGTCATGGCTTGTGTTTCAGGAGCAGACAGGGGATAGATTCTGCCCCAGGGTGGAGTAGTACCAGGGAGGAGATCAATAGGACAGTCATAAGGCCTGTGAGGAGGCAAAGTCTCTGCTTGTTTTTTGCAAAAAACATCAGCATAGTCCAGATAGGCCTTGGTGAGACCTGGTATTGGAGGAGCCATAGGGTTTTGACTGGCAGGACTGGGAGCAGACATAAGGCATTTTTTGTAGCAAGAAGTACCCCAGTTCTTGATTTCCCCGGTGGTCCAGTCAAGGGTAGGGGAATGGCGTTGAAGCCAAGGTAGTCCGAGAAGAATTTCAAAAGTGAAGTTAGAAAGTACCAGAAATTCAATCTTTTCGTGATGGGGTCCAATGCACATTAAGAGGGGTTCTGTGCGGTAACGCACAGTACAGTCCAATCTTTCACCATTAACTGAGGCGATGTAGAGAGGTCTGGCGAGACTGGTCACTGGGATGTTGAACCTGGTAATGAAAGAGGCCAAAATAAAATTTCCTGCAGATCCAGAATCCAAGAAGGCCACAGCTGAGAAGGAGGAGTTAGAAGAAGAAATCCGCACAGGCACAGTAAGACGTGGAGAAGCAGAGTTCACACCTAGGGCTGTCTCACCTTTGTGCGGAATCGGAGTGCGTCTTTCCTGACATGGAGGACGGAAAGGACAATCCTTCAAGAAGTGTTCGGTACTGGCACAGTACAGGCATAGGTTCTCATTGCGGCAGCGTGTCCTCTCTTGTGGTGTCAGGCGAGACCGGTCTACTTGCATAGCCTCCACGGCGGAAGGCACAGGAACAGATTGCAGCGGACCAGAGAAGAGAGGAGCCGGGGAGAGAAACCGCCTAGTGCGAACAAAGTCCATATCCTGGCGGAGCTCCTGGCGTCTTTCGGAAAAACGCATGTCAATGCGGGTGGCCAAATGAATAAGTTCATGCAGGTTGGCAGGGATTTCTCGTGCGGCCAGCACATCTTTGATGTCACTGGATAGGCCTTTTTTGAAGGTCGCGCAGAGGGCCTCGTTATTCCAAGATAATTCGGAGGCGAGAGTACGGAATTGGATGGCGTACTCGCCTACTGAAGAATTACCCTGGACCAGGTTCAGCAGGGCAGTCTCGGCAGAAGAGGCTCGGGCTGGTTCCTCGAAGACACTTCGAATCTCCGCGAAGAAAGAGTGTACGGAGGCAGTGACAGGATCATTGCGGTCCCAGAGCGGTGTGGCCCAAGACAGGGCCTTCCCAGACAGGAGACTAACCACGAAAGCCACGTTTGACCATTCAGTTGGGAATTGGTCCGACATCATCTCCAAATGCAGGGAACATTGCAAGAGAAAACCACGGCAAAGTCTAGAGTCCCCATCCAACTTGTCCGGCAATGATAAACGGAGGCTGGATGCGGCCACTCGCTGCGGAGGAGGTGCAGGAGCTGGCGGAGGAAATGGTTGCTGAAGCTGTGGTAGAAGCTGCTGTAGCATAACAGTCAGTTGAGACAGCTGATGGCCTTGTTGCGCTATCTGTTACGACTGCTGGGCCACCACTGTGGTAAGGTCAGCGACAACTGGCAGCGGGACCTCAGCGGGATCCATGGCTGGATCTACTGTCAGGATTCGGCAGGCATGAGGTGGATCCTCTGTGTCAGAGAGGGATTGGCGTGGACCGTGCCGGTGGACCGGTTCTAAGTTGCTACTGATTTTCTCCAGAGCCCGCCGCAAAGCGGGATGGTCTTGCAGCGGCGGTAGCAACCAGGTCGTATCCACCGGCAACGGCTCAACCTCTCTGACTGCTGAGATAAGCGCGGTACAAGGGATTAGGTAAGAGCAAGGTCGGACGTAGCAGAAGGTCATGGCAGGCAGCAAGGATCGTAGTCAGGGGCAACGGCAAGAGGTCTGGAACACTGGCTTGGGATACACAAGGAACGCTTTCACTGGCACAATGGCAACAAGATCCGGCAAGGAAGTGAAGGGGAAGTGAGGTAATATAGGGAAGTGCACAGGTGAACACACTAATTAAAACCATGCGCCAATCAGTGGCGCACTGGCCCTTTAAATCGCAGAGAGCCGGCGCGCGCGCCCTAGGGAGCGGGGCCGCGCGCGCCGGGACAGCACAGACAGGGAACAAGTCTAGTAAGCGGGTCGGGATGCGCACTGCGAGCGGGCGCATCCCGCATCGCGAATCGCAACCCGGCTAGGGACATTATCGCAGCGCTCCCAGACAGCGGGTCTGGAGGAGAACGCTGCGAGCGCTCCGGGTAGGAGCGGGGACCCAGAGTGCTCGGCGTAACAAGTCCTTTGCAGGCTCCAACTCAAAATTTGTTATCCTTGAACTTGTAAGTGAAGATTAGCTGTTATGATGTCACCCATACACTGTACACACAGATAAGAGTAACCTCCCCTATATCTCTATAGCACACCATAAAAAGCAGCAGCAGCATAGAGGACAAAGGGCAGTGCTGAGCAATGTGGCCTTCAGTTAAAGGGGTACTCCGCCCCTAGACATCTTATCCCCTATCCAAAGGATAGGGGATAAGATGTCAGATTGCCGGGGTCGCTGCTGCGGCACCCCGCTATCATTACTTCACAGAGCGAGTTCGCTCTGTGCGTAATGACAGCAATACAGGGGCGGGAACATCGTTTTGTCATGGCTCCGCCCCTCGTGACATCACGGCCCACCCCCTCAATACAAGTCTATGGGAGGGGGCGTGGCGGTCAGCACGCCCCCTTCCATAGACTTGCATTAAGGGGGTGGGCCGTGATGTCACGAGGGGTGGAGCCATGACATCACGCTGCTCCATCCCCTGTATCACCCTTCATTACGCACAGAGCGAACTCGCTCTGTGCAGTAATGATTGCGGGGTGCCGCAGCAGAGATCCCGGGGGTTCCCAGCAGCGGGACCCTGACGATCTGACATCTTATCCCCTATCCTTTGGATAGGGGATAAGATGTCTATGGGCGGAATACCCCTTTAAGCATTGTGGTAATATATAATAGATCTAGATCTTTTAGTTGCTTATCTGTGTCGATTTTTTTCCAGTGTCTTAACATGAAGCTAAACCCTCCTTCCCCTCTTCATAGACCTTATTCAATGATATTTTAGGGAAAAGGAGCCTTAAAAGTAGACAGAGAGGAATTTTTCTCTAATAAGTGATATTACAAAGTTTCTTATACCTGTTGTATTGCTGATTTATGAACATTTTGCTGAAGGGTTAATCACCATTTATAATTAGGTAGCCAAATAAGTTCAATTAAACTCATAATCTAGACTTATAACAGTATAGGTTTTTAGATGACACTTAAGATTCTGGGACTTCTCAAAACCCATTTAGCATTGTTAGGAAACATCTGCAAGATTGCTCATAATTTGACAAACCTTTGTTCTAAAAACAACAGAACATTTATAGAAACTTAAACATAAATGTAATCCAAAATATCTCTAGAGCTGCCAAGCTTCATCCAAATCTAAGTAGTTTTCCAAGCCACCGATAAACACATTCTAACCTTGAATTCTCTGTGGATCATGGCTATGTCTCGTATTGCCATCCTAGACAAAACAAAAGTGCGATAATGCTTACTGTCAAGAAGACAATTTTAATAATATAACACATTCTATGGTCTCTCTGCACTGGAATATACAGAGAAAAGCCTTTATTCTCACATTCATCTCTACTTTTTGTAGAAATTATATTTTTGCATAATTTTTTCCATTCTCTGGTTTTTCTTCTCACATGCCTTTTTACATTAAACAGGACACAGGGCTTTTCATATTTTTTTTTTTAGACATGTAGAAGAACATATGTGTTTTCCCCACATATAGTCTTATCTGCAATATGGTTTTCTGTATGTGCTTTTGTTTTGCCAAATGCCACGCTATAGCGTTTTACCACAAACATTTAAAAAGCTAAACATTTTAACCACAAATAAATTGCTTTTTGTTTTATTTTCCTTACTCAGTTTACTAAATGAGGTTAAAATTCTGTGGGTGAAGAAAGAGGAGCTCTCTGGTCTTTTTCAACTGCAAATGACTTTAACTGTTTTAAATTATCAGCTACTTATTGAATACTTACTTATATATTATACAGAGTAGCTACATGGTGTGGATACTGTAATAACACTGGCAAGATACTAGGATGTAGAACTAGGCTTCATCTTTAGCAGTCACCTTAGGCCGAGTTCACATTGCCATCGGACTCCGATATTCGGAGTTCTGTCGGCAAGCCGGCCAGGAGGACGGGAGTTTAGAGGAGAAAAAAATTGTGCAAGCTCTATTTTTTCTTGTGACCCGACAGTAGGCGTTTGCATCCAACCCATTTCAGGGTCCGATCGGCTGAACGCACCCTTAACGGGCAGATGCAAACGGTCGTGTGAACCTAGCCTTACCTGGGTCCTAACTGTGACTTGTAGTGCACGGGTACTCCCAGGACTTAAAGTAGAGCAAGCAGCTTTTACAAAAAATGAGCACATATCCTTATCAGAATGTAACAAGAACATTATCGAAACTCACTATTTCATGACTGGAACTAAAAATTATGGTTTGGATAATGATACAAATTAATTATACAGATGGCAGCCAGTAATAAAACCGAAAAATCACAAAACAAAGCCAAATCAAGAAAAGGCATTAAAACACTCTCCCATAATCTTTCCCCAAGACTTCCCTCAAACTGAACTAACAGAGGAAACTATACCTCACTGCTACTGTAATATCCCTACCACACCTACTATAGCCCGAGACTAAAGTAAGCCAAAAGAAACAACCATATAGCACTAAGACTCAGAAAAACACAAAATGATCAGTCTGATAAATCAGGGATTAGCTGATCCACTGTAATTACTCTGGAATTGGGCTATGAGACAGATGCCTAACTGCCTCATGAGGAAAATGTCACAAAATTGACATTTACTAACAGGATAGGATTTTGATTTTATAGGAGGGAGTTTTATGTATGTAATTTTTCCTACGTTCAATGTTTGTGGCGCATGGTGATAAAAATAGCACAAAAATTGCCTTTCCCCTTATTCAGAATCTAGCAACCCAAAACAAATTGAATAAATAAATAAATCATTAAACTTTCAAAAATGTATATTTCTACACACATTTTAAATAGAGAATGTTTTTACAATGAGTGGTTAAGTTGCTGTTTGTGTTTTCTTTTCTGACTATTTATTGGTCTTATAATTTCCCTACAGTAAGGTCATTATTTTGTCAGAAAAGTTAATAAATATGGTGGATAGTAGATTTGTATGCTAATTTAAACCACGCTCCATTGGTGGGGTTTCTGGTGGTTTTTTCAGGACGTTCAGAGATTTCAGGTCCACCATGATGCACAAGGTTGCATCAAGGTAGCAATAATGTTGCACTAAGCATGTGCAAAAGTAGGCATAAAAACAGGTCTAAAACAAGTTTAGACTTTTTATATAATAAATGGGAACGGGGTTGTTTTGATTTTCTTTTAAATTGGGTTTAAAATACATTTTTAAAAATGTAGCTTTTGTATGCAGTATTATCATACGGCCTATCTTCTATTACACCCTTGCTCTGGCTATTATGGCAGATCTGGAGCCTTCAGTAGGTCTCAGGCTGCCATGATATCTCAATGGCACCCCATGTTTTATTACGTATTACAGGAGGGAGATGGAAGGGAGGGGATTAAACAGCTGGGATCAGACTTATCTCAGATCCATCTGCGGCTGGTGGCTGAAAGCTGTATTTAAGTACGACCCACCATATACTGTATATAGCTGTCTTAGCTCCTAAATCTATGTTGTATTTCCCAAACATACATCTGTGGTAAATGCTACCATATGGCAGATGCCACTAAGGAGTTAAACTTGATAACCCTAATAATTATTACAGGGACTCCTCTGGAGAGGCTAGGCACACACAAGTCATATTCCAGGTAACACCAATTTTGCTTCATTAACCACATATCAAATAAAAGGTGAGTTTCTTGGAAGAAGACAGTTCCCAGCAGATGTGTCCTACTAAAGCTAAACATAGCAAATCTCTTAAGCTTGTCTGCTAAACCCCTTTAATGTACATACAGAAAAAAACATGTCTTCTTTATTAAAAGTTTGTGATGGGAAGGGAGCTGTCTGATCCTATGCAGTAACTGTGATAAAAGTTTGTGTCCCTCCTGTGAAGAGCCTGTGTGGTACAATCCATACAGTATCATCAGGAAGAAAGTTTTGGTGACTAAATAAGTGACTAAATATCCAAAGACTCCACACTACTGTCAGAGGTTCCTTCATACAGTCTCCATCAGCAGTTCTATTAGATTTAATGGGAAAAACAGCATTATTATCAACACCATGTACACCACAACGGTACCTCACTGGACCCCATTATCAGTCAGTAAAAAAGTTTACTGTGTGATAGATCTGGCACCGCTATGAAAAAAGCAAAGAAAGCTAGCAACAAGATAATGATGTACACCCAAAAAAATTAAAATAATACAAATACTGTATATTTTATTAGACACAAACATAAGTACACAGACAATTAAAACCATTAAAATATACAAATAAAGTGGAGGAATGTAATCCTACAACACTCAACCCTGTGCTAGGTAAAATAACCAAAGAGGAGAGAGTCCCAATGCAATACAATAATAAATAACAGCTGCACTCACAGAAGTAAAAAATCCTATGATGATACTATATTAATATATGTAAACCATACAAAGTGCAAATAACAATAAACACACATATGAATAATAAAGTGTCTGTGTATACCAAAAGTGCTATATGCACGAAATTATGTGTGATGAGAACAAAGCTGCTGGGGTGCTCTCAAGCGGAACAATGAGTACAAAAAACTACCGGGACTCCATGACCCAAACACAAGGAATAGCAAGCTCCACGCATTCCGCCACCAGCTATGGCAGCTTCCTCAGGAGTCAGATCTGGCACTGCTGTCATTGTTTGTGTTATTACAGAAACCATGATGGCAGAGGGAACAGAATCTAAAAAAGGGTGTAATTGAAGCTCCTTCAGATTATTGATATTTTAAAATAGAAGCAATAAGAAAGAGAACAGGTAAAAGACTGACACACTGAATTCCTTAACGGAACACTTAAAGGAGTACTCCGGAGCGCTGGTACTTTAAAAAAAAAGTTTACCTCATCTGATAGCTCTTTCAAAGACCTTTCCAACGATACCTCATTTGTCAAATTTGGCCCAGCCATTCTCTTGTAATTGCCACCTGTAGCAGTAAGCAGCCATGTCATAAAGACTACATTTCCCATGACTCCCTGCGCCAGCTTCCTGTTAGCTGCTGCTCTCTCCCCCTCCCCAGGAAATTAAAATAAATTATAATAAAGTGACGCCCACAGCTCCTTCCCTTGTGGTTATCTCCTCCCATTATCCCCCTCCCAGCTCATCAGCCCTCTCCATGTGCCCACTAGCCCACTGATCCACCCATTCATGTGCCCACTAGCCCACTGATCAATGTGCCCACTAGCCCACTGATCCACCCATCCATGTGCCCACTAGCCCACTGATCCATGTGTCCACTAGCGCAGTGTTTCCCAACCAGGGTGCCCCCAGCTGTTGCAAAACTACAACTCCCAGCATGCCCGGACAGCCGAAGGCTGGAGGCATCCTGTTTGGGAAACACTGCACTAGCGGTGTCACAAGAATGCCGCAGCACTACGCAAATAGCGTAGGGCTAACGTAGGCAGCGATAGGAGCCTAGCGTTAGCCCTGCGCTATTTGCGTAGTACTGCGCATGCACAGAATAAATTAACTTTGGGGAAGTAGCCGACTCCGGGCTGGAGGCACCCTGGTTGGGAAACACTGCACTAGCGGTGTCACAAGAATGCCGCAGCACTACGCAAATAGCGTAGGCCTAACGTAGGCAGCGATAGGAGCCTAGCGTTAGCCCTACGCTATTTGCAAAGTACTGCGCATGCGCAGAATAAATTAACTTTGGGGGAGTAGCCGACTCCGGGCTGGGAGGCCGGCACAGCCCGCAGTGACTCATGGGAGCGATGAGTCACCGGGCGAAGATGGCGGCGGATCAAGAAGAAATACAGGTCGAGCGTCATCAGAAGACCCAGCTTCCGGCCGGAGAGGAAAGCGAGGAGAAGACCGGGAAGAAGACCATATGGAAAACGGGAGTATATTAGAATGTTATATAACTTTGCCTCATGCTCCAATTCCCCCATAAAAGGTTAGCTCCGGAGTAATCCTTTAAGAAACTTTAGTTTTGGCAAAAAATGCCTTTTACTGTCTCAGGTCCTGGTATATTACCCATATGCCACTGTAAAAGTATCTGATATTTTCTTTAAACACATATTATGGAATCACCACACTTAAGGGATGTCCCAAGCTTTTTATTTTACAAATAACAGACATGACACAAAACAATGTTGGGTTAATTACTAAACATTTAAATTAATGACATATGTTCTTCCAGATTAAGTAGAGAGAAAAATGATGAAACTATTAAATGCTGAGATACAAATATGGAATTATCAACACAAATCACACTTTGTACCCCTTCAGGCTGTTAAGGAGCCTGGATTCTTTAAAGGGGTACTCCACTGCTCAGCATTTGGAACAAACTGTTCCGAATGCTGGAGTCGGGAGCGCGTGACATCATAGCCCCGCCCCCTCAATGAAAGACTATGGCTTTCATGCCCCCTCCCACAGACTTGCATTGAGGGGGCGGGGATTGATGTCATGAGGGGGCGGGGCTATTATGCTACAAGCTCCCGGGGCCGGCTCCAGCGTTTGGAACAGTTTGTTCCAAATGCTGAGCAGCGGAGTACCCCTTTAAGGCAATGATAACAAAGGCCAACATTTCTATGTTCACCTGTGCATTGACTCCTGAGGTAATGATCAGTATCTCCCTTGGCTCTTTACCGGACATTGAACCTTCTATTATGAATGGAGAAATATTACTGTTTTCTTCAGGCAGTCATTGTTAGGGTGGAACCACATGATTACTGCCAGTTGCTATTTAGCAGTTATGGTGTATGTAGATTATTTATATGGGACTTTCTCATGAGATTAAATTTGCTGTTTTTGCGTCTCCTTGAATGGCGCTTCAGCTGCACACAGCTCAGCAGAAACAATTATAATGCGGTCAAGATCTGCATGTAGATGCACTCAAAAAACATGCAGCCAACCACAGAATCAACAGCACAGATGCTGAAGCCCACCAATAGTACAGCCATGAAACTATCGCAGTCATCTCCTTGGTCCATTCATCACTGAACATCACTTTCATTCAATCCTTCACACTGTGATTTCTGTTTTCTATATGTACTGTATATCCCATTTCATCCAGTCGATTCTTACAGTTGCATCACAAACATTGACTCTTTTTTCCACCAATATGTTTTTTGGATCACTTTCTGTTTTCAAAGCTTACTGGGTCTATATATTATTTACTTGATTATATAGTGTAGGACCTTCTTATTTGGTGCTGGCTAAACCAAGGTGCGGAATCTAAGGAACCCTCTGGTAATCACACTGGCTGGTAACGGCTGCATGAAGGAGTGGACTTTACTGTAAAGGAGTCCTCATGTTGTGGTCTCTGGAACAGTCTTCAATTGGTGACAGGGTTCATCAACAGAAATGTACTTAAACATAGGTAAGAAAAGAGTTGAAAACAGAGGTGAGGTTGGTAATCTGTAGAAAATGACAATAGAAACCAGGGATGAAACAAAGAGGAAGGTCAGGAACAAACTATGGACAAAATGAGATCCGAAGAACACAACAAGAATCCTCTAACAGAATCAGGAAAGATGCACTCACTGGCAGTGAGGAGTTAACATTATGAACCTTGCAAGCAACTCTGGAACAGCAAAATAGCAACAAATCTCAAAACCATAAAGAATTTACCATTTTCCTTGGAGAGGTATACAGCTGAGGCAAGGCAGGAACTAACAACAGCAGGCATTGGCACTTTTTTTTCCCTGAAGTGCCCTGGACTACATCTTGTAGCACCTCTTGCTTCTGCTTCTTGCTACTGGGAGAAAGAAACATTGAAGAAAAAGGTGGGGGGGAGGTGCTACTTACACCAGCCGGGAGCCATGGCAGGGTGGTGCAGCTAAATGGATTTAGGGGATTGAGTTTAGGTCCAGCAGTCACGCAGATTTTAGCGGGGAGTTGTATTGTAACTCACGATTTGGTAAGTTGCGGTATTATCAGGCTTCGGCCTGGTCTTGTCTTTGAAAGTTGCACGGATCTCTCCTCTCTGCTAGTCCGGAACCCAAGAGAGTGAGGATTGGCTGGCAGCTCCCTTATATGGGCAGGGGCTGGCCTTGAGCTCATTGGTCCATACCTTCTGTCATTCACTTTACACAAGGAATTATGGTCTAGACATGTGACCACACATGTGACCTAGGAAGGTCCTTTAACATACCCTTAGAGAATAAACATTAGTCACAGGACTTAAGGTCCTGCAACACTATATACACAATTAAATATACAATTAAATATACATGCAAACATCACAAAATTTAAGAAGGAAGAGGTGACAAGGAGGACCCTACTGGAATGAAGTAACTCTGACTTTGGGGACCACCATACAAGGTACGGTATACTATATGGTACCGGGACACCACAAAATCACCACTCTAGATGAAGATTAGGTCATCAATGTAACATTTATAATAGCGGATGTACTTCTGAAATAGAAAGAATTGTATCATGTGAAGGGACTCAAACTGTCCCATGAACTGATTTACATAACTTAGTGCCAAAGTCCCTATGGTCCTTTTGGTCTGTCTAAACATTTTGTCCTCAAATGTGAAGATATTGTGACTTATAAATTCAAGGCCCCTCACAATGAATTTGATTTGAGTGTCTTAAAAAGGTACCTGCGGCTTTCAAGCTTTCTTCTATAGCTTGGAGGCCCAAATTATGCTGGATATACAAGTACAAAGATGACACATCAAGGATCACCAGGGTCCTCTTGCACTTAGGGGATAAGATGTCTGATCGCAGGGGTCCCGCTGCTGGGGACCCCCGTGATCTCTCCTGCAGCCCACTGAGTCATCAGCTCTCCGGAGCTAAGTTTGCTCCGTGGCTGATGACTCACAATACAGGGACAGGCGGTTTGTGACGGCATGGCTCCCTCCCTCATGATGTCATGCCTTAATGCAAGTCTACGGGAGGGGGTGTGACTGTTACCACGCCTCCACCCATAGACTTGCATTAAGGGGGCAGGGTGTGACATCCTGAGGGGTGGAGCCATGCCGTCATGAACCGCAGGCACCGGTCATCAGCCACGGAGCAAACTTCGCTCCGGAGAGCTGATAACTCGGGGCGCTGCATGAGAGATCACGGGGGTCCCCAGCAGCGGGACCCCTGCGATCAGACATCTTATCCCCTATCCAAGATGTCTCGGGGCAGAGTACCTCTTTAAGGATTGCGGAAAATGATAAATTTGAAAAGGAGAGAAAAATAAGTTAGGGGCCAAGAGTAAAGTCCTGGTGAGAAAAGAAAGCCTCATATATAATGGGGAACATCAGGGAAAGTCCTGGGTGTGGGGAAAGTTAGGGACATGTATAGTAAAGAAATGTGTGAAAATAAGTAAAGGATTACAGTGGGCAGACCAGGGCTCTCATCCAGCTGCTTTATTTATCAATTTTTTTTTTATGTTTAAGTAGACACTCCAGGCAGTACCCACCTCGTGGTTATATCACATATTATAGGTCAGTTACTGCAACTATGCTAGGTAGTCCTTCTTTATGACATAGGGGAAAGAAGGAGAGAGCAGATCAGCCTCATTCACTAGTCTATAGTCATTTACTATTCCTACAGTGACCAGACACAGGCAGAATTCTTAGCAGTTATATATTGTCTCTATAAGAGTAAACTCTTAGGCTGAGAATGATCAGTAAACGAACAATAAATGTAAAAAGTGACTTCATATAATCTACAGAACAAAAGAAGGTGAAAGAAACCACCCTAACAAAGGTTTGTTTATAAATATTTTGGATACAGTGCCATCTACTGGCAGAAATGGAGAACTGAATGGTCCTGAACTTTGAAAAACATGAGGCCATTTTATCAATATGTTTAATGCTGCAGATTTTAAGCTGTGTTTAGTCATTTAGTTTACATTGAAATCTGCAGCTTCATAAATGCTCAGGAGACTGTACGTGTGAATAGATCCATAAAGGATTAAAAAACTTTGTAGCTCACTTAGCGTTAATAAATATACCCGAGGTGAACTGGTGTTACCTTCACCCAAAGGTCTAACAAATATTAAATAGTGAAGTTGAAAAATCAACTAGGAACCAGTCCTCAGGGTATATTAGATATAAATAGACAGAAGAGAGATGGAAAAAGGAGTGATCCTGATATAAAAAAATATTTATTTTATGTTACTTGATCACTGATACTCTCTGTCCTTGCTGGGCCCTAGCATGGGACACAGAAGTCAGCGAAAATAGAAATTCAATTAAAAATTAAAAATTACATTAATAAAAATGAGATAAAACTTGCAACTAAATAGGTGATGTATGGAATATTCAATATTGCGCTAAAAATAGCAGAGTGCTGTATTATTCAATAACTGGAAAGTTCCAAATTCAACAGTCTTTGTGATTCCAATAGTTAGATAGTAACACAGTTCAACAGAGTTCCGATGTATCAATCTTAGTAATAGTCATTTGTGATACAATGTAGCAAGTTGTCACTGCAGAACACTTAGTATACTGAGTGGATACGAGGTCTGGTGCACAGCACCACTCACCGCTCCTGACACCGTCTATGGTAGCTGGCTGGACGGGCTGATGTGGAGTTGTCAACCTCCGGCGATGCCCGATGTCTGTGCGGATCTCCTTCTCCTTTGGTCCTCGGCTGGCACGGATGGCACCGGCCTTTCAGGTGTGCCGTGGATCGTGAGTTGGTCCGGGGAGACAGCGGTGGTGGCAGAAAATAGAAGTGGAGCAGCAGCGGTGGCGATGTAGTGGAAGCGGTGAGGGTAGGTGCGGCGTGCCTCGTGTGAACTGAGCGCTGTGCGCGCGTAGTGTAGCGTGGTCCCAAAACTAGGGACTTCCAGCAGTTGCAAGAAAATTATTCAATAGTGCTGTATTGAAGATGGATTCAGATTAATTAGATATATGCAAGTTAAATTCTAGACGCGTTTCAATGCCTCGGGCATTTTCCTCAGTTCCTCGCCGGAGGTTGACAACTCAACATCAGCCCGTCCAGCCAGCTACCATAGACGGTGTCAGGAGCGGTGAGTGGTGCTGTGCACCAGACCTCGTATCCACTCAGTATACTAAGTGTTCTGAAGTGACAACTTGCTACATTGTATCACCAATGACTATTACTAAGATTGATACATCGGAACTCTGTTGAACTGTGTTACTATCTAACTATTGGAATCACAAAGACTGTTGAATTTGGAACTTTCCAGTTATTGAATAATACAGCACTCTGCTATTTTTAGCGCAATATTGAATATTCCATACATCACCTATTTAGTTGCAAGTTTTATCTCATTTTTATTAATGTATGGTAATTTTTAATTGAATTTCAATTTTCGCTGACTTCTGTGTCCCATGCTAGGGCCCAGCAGGGACAGAGAGTATCAGTGATCAAGTAACATAAAATAAATATTTTTTTATATCAGGATCACTCCTTTTTCCATCTCTCTTCTGTCTATTTATATCTAATATACCCTGAGGACTGGTTCCTAGTTGATTTTTCAACTTCACTATTTAAGATCCATAAAGGCCTCTGAAAAATTAAAGAAGCAATCTGATTGCTTGCTTTGGGCAACTGCATCACTTTACCTCTACACAGATTTTGATTCATCTCCATAATACTTGTGTAAATCCCTCACTGAGCCTGCAAACATACACCAACCCAGACCTGGCTTTTTTTAAAAAGCCAAAAAAGTCAATTTTTGCACAGCAGGTAAAACAGTCCCAGAACCATTCAAGGTGGTGTACTAAAGTGTTACTTCAAAAGATGTGTACTAGCATCATATTAATCACGTCATGCTGCCATTTTATACATTTGGTGCACATACACATTGCCATAAAACAAAAAAGGCAGGAAAAAAAGAGTTCCCCCTCACCAACCTTGCTAAACTCCCCTCAAGGTGTGTATTTAAACAAGTTGACACATTATATGTCATATTGCTGCTTAGTCCTATTCACTTCAGTGCAGTCCAATCCAAGACATTAGCAATAACATGGCTGTCCCGTTTCAAAAGGCCATGAGTACATGAAGTACCCTGTCAAAAGTGCAGATTTAATAGTTGAGGCACCTGATCAGGATCCTTTTCTTTTGACCACAGTGGATAGTGGGTACAAAGACTACCTCCCTTATACAGACAGCCTATTGATTTTATCGGATACTACGTAATGCTCAATTTCCCCTATAGAGGTGGTGCAGTTCTCTAAAACATTTTTTTTACTTAAATATTTATTTTTCTTTATGAATAAGGAGGCCATAAGTAGCAGTCACCCAATTAACAATCCAGTGATACATAGATGTAGAAACATGCAACTGTAATAAATATGAGCAATAAACCAGGCAACCTGAAGCAACTCGTAAAACTCTAAAATGATCCATTATAAAGATTGGATGGAACCCTCTGAAGAGTGAAAAAAGTGAAAGGGACTACTGCAGTACAAAGTCGACTAATGGTACCAGTTGGTATAGAATGAGTTGGAATTCTGTACATAAGTTAGATCCTCCGTGAGCTTAACGTCTAATTGTCATTATAAACAACTTTGCATAGATAAACATAGTCTGACAGCTGGACATCATTGTTTGCTCACTTTGTCAGCAGAGCCTCATCCTCTATGACACCAATAATCATTATAAGGCTGCCAGACATCATGCCCACCAAAAATATTACTTTTGGTAATAATATTACTATTGCTTCTTCTGTTTGGCAGAATTCCAACCCCCCCCCCCCCCTTGTGCTGTCCTCCCCCATACCCCTTAGTCCCCCCACATACATTTTTCCCCTCCTCCTGCAGACCCCTTAGAGTTTCTCCACACTTAGACACTCCAGCTGGCGGAATGTCCACTTGCAGCAGGGGCCGCTTAAGCCACTGGCAGTAAGACCACACTGATGCGTGCCGTCTCTATAGATGACAATGCAGTCCAGCGGAATTCTGCCAGCTGAATGGAAGTCCACCAAAAAAACTAACATGTTTGTTCTTTGGGTGGACGTCCTCAAAGTGGATGGGCCCTGAGTCCCCCCAGACCCCTTAGTCCCCCAGTCATCCTCCTTCACACTTCTGTGCCCCTCACGACCCCTTCTGAGAAGGGGGCCTTGCCCCTGGGGGGATGGGTAGGGGTGTGGCAGATAAAGCTGCAAGGGCCTGAGCAGAAAAGAAGACAGACTTTCAGCTTCAATTAGAGATCAGTTACACTGCCCATAGAAATCCTTGGAGGAGGAGGGAAGGAGAGATGAATGGGGAGAGAGCTAGAAACAGACAGAGACACTTTCTCACACACTATCTCACTCCTCCTGTCACAGCTTAAACTGTCCAGTTCTACTCTATAATGTCCTCCATTCTATTGCTATTTCTAATGGTTTGCTACAGAGTGGTAGAGAAACAGGACCTCATGTGTTGAGTTTATGGAGAAGATCTTAGCAGCTAGTCTCTATCCACTCTGAAGCTGTGCTCAGGGAAAGCTATCATCTAAACATAAAGCCTGCAGAGGGGTAAGTTGTTGATAAATGCTGTATACAAGTTATATGCAGGTCAACAGTGCTAAATATTGCTTCTGTTCATGTAAATACAAGCAACTATTTATCCTGAAATAACAGTTACACTTAAATATCATTTAGCTTGGGAAATCAAGGGGAGAGAAAAAAAAAGGGTACCATCATTTCCTAAGAGAGGGATGTAGGTGCATGTAGTCATAACCAAATGTTAAAGGAAAAACATCTTTATATTTTGCACTGGAATCATATAATAGTAGAAAATAAAAAGGATGGCATCCAAGGGATGGTGATCCACCTAATAACATAGTACTACAATCCTTTACCACATTGTCAGTACGTATTTGGAAAAGGAGGATAGTATTTAAAGCATACCAGTCTTATCAAAGAAAAGAATAATGCTTATATATGTTACTCACTAGGTCATGCAGATGCTTTACATGTCTTTTAGGGATCGACCGATTATCGGTATGGCCGATATTATCGGCCGATAATCATGATTTTGGGCATTATCGGTATCGGCAGTTACCTTGCCGATAAGCCGATAATGCCCCGCCCCCCGCACCACCCCCACCGCACCACGACCGGGGACAAACTACAGGGTGGGCCATTTATATGGATACACCTTAATAAAATGGGAATGGTTGGTGATATTAACTTCCTGTTTGTGGCACATTAGTATATGTGAGGGGGGAAACTTTCAAGATGGGTGGTGACTTTTTGAAGTCGGACATTTTGAATCCAACTTTTGTTTTTTCAATAGGAAGAGGGTCATGTGACAAATCAAACTTATTGGGAATTTCACAAGGAAAACACTGGTGTGCTTAGTTTTAACGTAACTTTACTCTTTCATGAGTTATTTACAAGTTTCTCTTTGTTAACAGCCATTGACATGTCGTCGAGGTTAACATGTGAGGAGCGGATAGAAATTGTGTTGATGTCTGGTGAACGCAGTTACCGGGTCATTGCAGCAGATTTCAGTGCATGACACCCTACAAGACCACCCATCTCCCATGCTACAGTTAGCAAACTGCTTGCTAAGTTTCGTGAAACTGGTTCAGTGTTGGATTTGCCAAAATGTGGATGCATGAAATCTGTCACTAATGAAGAAACATCAGTGGCTGTCCTAGCTTCATTCAGCAAGAGCCCACCGCGTAGCACTCACCGCATGTCACTGGAGAGTGGCATTAATCAAACATCCCTTCGGCAGATATTAGCTACTCACAAATGGCCCCCTTACAAACTCCAGCTACTGCAGCATCTCAATGAGGATGACCCAGATCAGCGCACTGAATTTGAAGAATGGGCAAAACAAAAATTGGAACAGGACCCTCAGTTTACGCAGAAGATTTTGTTCAGTGATGAGGAAAACTTTTATGTGAATGGTGAAGTTAACAAACAAAACCACCGCTATTGGTCTGACACTAACCCACATTGGATAGATCCCTCCAAGACTGTTAGAACACAAAAATTGATGGTATGGTGTGGTATATGGGGTACAAAGATAGTGGGGCCATTCTTCATCAATGGAAACCTCAAGGCCACTGGATATGCTGTGACAGTGTGGCAAGGAAAGGGTGCATTTCCCACACTGATCCTGCAGAAATCTCCACCTGTGGACTAATCAATGAGGCAGCAGAAAGGGGAAGGGTCCTTAAAAGGAAGAGAAACAGAATAATCTGGGCTCTCCCCTAGACAGAAGTGGCTGTTAGAGGGGGGAGACACCGTGTCCAGTGCCAGGCGGGCATAGCAAGGGCTGCTGAGGACACAAGCGTGGACTCCCGGAGTGAGAGACGCGGCTCCTGTAACATATAGCAAGGTGGCTGTACGAATGGGACTTTATGTTCAAATGTGAACTGTGTCTTATAAGGCTGCAGGACTTATTGTGTTTAAACTGACAGGGAAAAGCCCATCAGTTATTAGTCAGGGCATGCTACATGTGTAGTGAGTGGCTAGACGGCCTAGGAGTTATTTTTATGTTTTGTTTATCCTGCATCCCGGTTAATAAACCTGGCGAGGAGCCAGAATTGCAGAAAGGACTCATTGTTTGCCGGTTTATTGAGAAGAAACGCATCCTGTGGCGTGGTCCAGGACGATCCCAGAGCTAATCCCCAAGACGGATCGTCACAATTGGTGGAGGATGCGGGCACACGTTGCTAGGAGCAACCAGTGGTCAAGTTGCAGTGGAGTTGTTACCGGGAGCAACCAACTGTGCATGTTACAAGTGGAGCAGGACTGAGCCTGTGGTGAAGGCGTTGCTAGGGGCAACGGATCGCAACACGTTGGAATTGTTGCTAGGGGCAAAGATCCTGCCGACAAGTGACTGTTGGTGCAGCAGGAGTGTCTGACAAGTGTGTCAAAGCAGCGGTGATCTGTGCAAGATTTTGTGCAAAGATGGGTCGACGTCGCAAGGCCGTTGCTATGAGCAACCGACAAGGATGGCATCCGGATATCGCCAAGAGGCATGGAGTGGTGAGCACCTTAAAGAGATCAGCGGCAGCTCAGCAAGAAGATGTCTTCACACCTGATAAGTCTCTGGCCAGGAGGTCAGAAAAGATGGACGTGAGGACTCGTGAGATGATAGTCGGTGGTATCCCGCTGTTTGTGGAACTGGATTGTCGCCAGGCTGTATCCAGAGTCATGCCGGACATACTACCCTTTTTGAAGACCCGACTAGAGACTGGTAAGACTGTTCTGATTGACTTTGAAACTTGTTATGGGACAGTAAGCCATGTTATGGAGGTGTGTGCAGAGCTTAATGTGGAGTTTATATTGGGCAGAGACTTCCCCTATTTTTGGCCTTTGTGGAATGGGGAGAATGTGCCAGAGAAATCGCACACAAAGGTTCCTGAGGTAAAGGTTGGCGTTGTCTCGCTAGATGACTGTGTGAACTCTGTCCAAGATGTCTCCAACCTGTGTCTAAGTGCAAAATCATGTGAGGGTGGGGCGCCCCTCATGAAGGCTGATGGGACTGTTCACACTCTGCAGGTTGGACTAAAAAAGTCTAGTGAACAGAAAAGGTTGAATGCAGGACTGGGAGAAAATATTACAAAAGGCAATTTGCATGAGTTTGGTCATGTAGATATGAACTGTCCTGTCAATTCTGAACATGTGCAGTGTGATATTGTATTGTGTGAAACATGCATGCCTATGTCTTCTGATGTAATGTGTACTGCTACCAACTCTGACAGGACAAAAGAAAACTTGTGTGAGTTGGTTGTAGATGGTAAAAAGATGGCGGCTATTCTAGACCCAAGATTGGCAATAAGTCTAGTAAAGACCAGTAGCAGAAAGCCAGATCCTGACATAGTGTCTATACAGGCTGATTTTTGGGGTTATAAAACTGTTGATGTCTGTTTTTCTACTCCCTATGGTACAGTGAGTCACAAGGTTGCAATAGCGCCCTCCTTGGAGAATGATGTAGTACTAGGGACAAATTTTCAATTTTTCCAGCAATTATGGGAAGACTGTCAGGTGACTAGAGCAGGTACACCTGATAGGCCCACAACACTTGACTTGCATCACACACTAGGTGAGAGTCACTCAGCAGAGGCTAAGGACAGGGAGTATCAGCAGTCACTAGACACATGTCAGGTAGGGGTCTGCCAGATTGCTGGGAGAGCTGAAGAACAGACTGTGAGTCAAGTCCAAGAGGATCCGGAGACTCAAGTGAAGAGTGTGCCTCTGACTGAAACAGAGTCTTCAGTAAAACCAGAAACGGAGCAGGTTCTGGAACATAGGTTCCATCCTCAAGTTAAAGATGAGTCAAAAGGGGGGCTGAAATTGCATGGTCATCTAGAAGGGAAGATGGTGGCCGAAAAGGAAGCTACAGTGATGGCTGTGGATAAAGCAAAAGTGCTGAAGAAAGTACATGTGGAGCCGGGTGCTGCGCTTACTGTCACTGACAGAGTCCTGAGTGAAGGAAATGTGACATCTGAACCAGAGATGGATCCTAACTGGGAAGGTAGAACCATTAAACCAGATGTTGTTGCAGACCCCAAGGCCCTTGATGTCTCTGCTGGACAGCAGAGAGATAATGTTGAAGTGAAAGAGAAGTCTGCGAGTGAGCAGAGAGACAGCGAGAAACTGTCCAGGAACTACCCTAAGGCCCATGGGACCAAGTCCTTTGCAAACGGGAAGACAACTCCTAAAGGAGGAGAAGAGCTGGATCAAGTTGGCTCAAAGGAAGAGACAGGCCAAGAACAGGTGACGGTCAGAAGACAAGAGAATGTCTCAAGTTCCTGCAGCGAGAGTGAAGAGACCACTGTAAGTAAGAGATCTCGGAAAAACCGAGCTGGACTTTGTAAGAAAAGAGAGCAGATCCAGAATCTTGAAGAAACCTTACAGATGATTTCTTCAAAATTGGCACAAAAAGAAGAAGAGGTATATTACCTGATGGAGGACAAAGAAAAATCGCTTGTAGACTTGAAGAAAGAGAAAGAAGTGAAGCTTCAGATGCAGAAAGATATGGAGATCCACCAAAGTGAGCTTGTGGCTCTGCAGGATGAGCTGTTCCGCTCCCAGGGTCATGTGACCAGCAAGGAGAGCGAATTGGAGAGGCTGGTCCAGCAGTTGTCACTCAAGGAGGAAGAAGTGAATGTTCTGTCTGAGGCATATCGGGCTCTACAAAGTGATCACCAGGCTAGGTTGGTAGCCATGGAAGAGCTTGAGAATGAGAAAGTGGTAATGGCTCATAAGGTGCAGAGCCTGGAGGCGCAGAACGAAATGCACATCAAGTCTCATGCAGCTACCTTGGATTCGCTGGGAAGGCAGACCTCCAAACAAGAGGCTCAGCTAAAAGTCTATGAGCAGAAAGTGTCCGAGATGGAGCTACTGAGTAAAGACAATGAGCAGATGAGACAACAACTGCTGTCCCTGGAAGATACTGTCAATAACTTGACAGAATTGCTAGAAAGAGAGAAGGTGAACTCCTCTAAACTCAAGAGTGAGCAGCAGAAAAACTTAAAGCTGGAAGGGGACATGAAGGTCCTAAAAGAAAACAGTGACCAGGCTGCAGCAGAACTGCACAAAGAGAAACTTGCCGTTGGGAGACTTGAAGCGCAAATTGCTCAGTTGTATGAAGAACTCAGAATGAAAACCGAGAGTCTGCAGAAGAAGCTGCTGGAGATAAAGATGCCTCCTCTAAAAGTGTCAGAGTCTGAGCGAAGGGCTCAAGAAACAAAGCAGCTGAAGCAAGTCTCACAAGAAGCTCCGGAGTCTGGATGCAGAGTCCGTGATCAGAAAAATAAAGGCGGTACAGACATGGATGGTCGGGGCCAGAGAAGCTCACACTACAGTCCAGCCTTTGGTGAGAGAAGGCAGAGGCCTGAAAGGACTACCTTGTTTGCAGCCAGTGTCCAGGGCGTTGCCGTGAGCAACATGAAGAATGTAGGAGGCTCCAAGGAAGTCTTTGGAACACCAGTTGTGAAGAACAGTTTCTATAAAGTGAAGCTGAAAGTTCCTGAAGACTTGCAGCAGATGTGCGTAAAGGAATCGGCTCATAAAGACTTTTCAAAGGCAGTGGAAGCCTTTTCGGTGTCTTATGACTCAGAGAATGCCCAGCTGGTCATCTTGTCTGACAATGAAGTTACCATTCAGAGGGTGAACATGTTGGGTACCATCCATTTCCGAAGTCTTCGGACAAAATTGTCTGTGATATCGAGAATCAAAGAAGCCAGAAAGAATCTGGAAAGCTTATGTCTGTCAGTGTCTAGATTCCATGTGCAGTTTGATGTACGAAAAGACTTGATGCGCTCAGTAATCGGCACTCATGGCACAAATATACAACAAGCAAGGAGAATCCCTGGGGTGACTGCTGTTATTCTTGATAAAGATACATGTACGTGTCATGTGTATGGTGAGAACCAAGATGCTGTGAAGAAGGCAAGAAGTTACCTGGAGTTGGCTGAGGTGGAAATGTGGGTTCCCCGAAACTTGGTGGGAAAAGTCATTGGGAAGAAAGGAAGGCACATTCAGAAGGTTGTCGACCAGTCAGCGGTTGTCAGAGTGAGAGTTGAGAGTAATAAGAAGAGCTCCCAAGACGAGGGAATGGTCCCCTTTGTATTCCTGGGCACAAAGGACAGTGTTACTAAAGCAACCATTCTACTGGACTACCACCTCAAAAGGTTGAAGAAAGTGGACCAACTTCAGCTAACTCGACCAAAGAGAAGGACAGATGCATGGTCGTGTGTGCACTGTCTTTTGAAGACAAGTGCTCATCCCCAGTGGTCTGAGCAGAGAAGGGGGATATGTGACAGTGTGGCAAGGAAAGGGTGCATTTCCCACACTGATCCTGCAGAAATCTCCACCTGTGGACTAATCAATGAGGCAGCAGAAAGGGGAAGGGTCCTTAAAAGGAAGAGAAACAGAATAATCTGGGCTCTCCCCTAGACAGAAGTGGCTGTTAGAGGGGGGAGACACCGTGTCCAGTGCCAGGCGGGCATAGCAAGGGCTGCTGAGGACACAAGCGTGGACTCCCGGAGTGAGAGACGCGGCTCCTGTAACATATAGCAAGGTGGCTGTACGAATGGGACTTTATGTTCAAATGTGAACTGTGTCTTATAAGGCTGCAGGACTTATTGTGTTTAAACTGACAGGGAAAAGCCCATCAGTTATTAGTCAGGGCATGCTACATGTGTAGTGAGTGGCTAGACGGCCTAGGAGTTATTTTTATGTTTTGTTTATCCTGCATCCCGGTTAATAAACCTGGCGAGGAGCCAGAATTGCAGAAAGGACTCATTGTTTGCCGGTTTATTGAGAAGAAACGCATCCTGTGGCGTGGTCCAGGACGATCCCAGAGCTAATCCCCAAGACGGATCGTCACAATGCAAAATTGCTACATGATGATGTGTTTCCCTCTTTATGCACTGAAGCTGGCACGTTCCCGGAGTTTTTCCAGCAAGATGGTGCACCACCACATTATGGGTGTCAGGTCCGAGCATTCCTAGATGAACAGTTTCCTGGAAAATGGATCGGTCGTCGTGGGCCAGTTGAATGGCCCCCAAGGTCTCCCCAACTGACCCCCTTAGACTTTTATCTTTGGGGTCATCTGAAGGCAATTGTCTATGCTGTGAAGATACGAGATTTGCAGCACCTGAAACTACGGATACTGGAAGCCTGTGCTAGCATTTCTCCTGTGGTGTTGCTATCAGTGTGTGAAGAGTGGGAGAAGAGGGTTGCATTGACAATCCAACACAATGGGCAGAACATTGAACACATTTTATAAGTGGTCAGAAACTTGTAAAAAACTAATGAAAGAATAAAGTTACGTTAAAACCAAGCACATGATTGTTTTTCTTGTGAAATTCCCAATAAATTTGATGTGTCACATGACCCTCTTCCTATTGAAAAAACAAAAGTTGGATTCAAAATGTTCGACTTCAAAATGGCCGCCATGCTCGCCACCCATCTTGAAAAGTTTCCCCCCCTACCATATACTAATGTGCCACAAACAGGAAGTTAATATCACCAACCATTCCCATTTTATTAAGGTGTATCCATATAAATGGCCCACCCTGTATAATGTAAAGATTTTTCACTGGCCCAACATACATGGAACTCATGGGTATGAAAAGTAAGAAGAATATGAGAGGACAGACATTTTGTTCAGTCACCAAAGTTGCAAGCACAAGATGTTTTAGCTCACAAGCATAAGTGAACAGTCATTGTTATTGTGAGGTCAGAGCATCAGTCTACTCAAGTTCAGAGTCTAACCATGGGGGTTGGTCAGAGGGACTGTAGCAAAGCTCTACTTCACCAAGATCCGAAGGTTGTAGGTGGAGTTATGGAATAAGACATTATATGCTCTTCATGTAGTGAAAAATAAGGTATTTAATTTATGCCGCCGGGCGCTGTGTCAATTTATTGAGCTCAGCTGAGCTGCACAGCCGAGCGTCCCTGAAGCCGACCAGGGACCAATCGCAGTGGTCCGGCGGCCGGTGCTATTGGTCTGTCAGTACAGATGGACCAATAGCGGTGATATTGTGGGGGTCTCCTCCTTCCCTCTCTCCTCCATTGCTTCACACAGTGAAGCGATTGGAGTAGAGGGGGG